>NC_133169.1:31830944-32137289 GCF_040802235.1 Manis javanica | reverse complement strand
GTGTGTGCTATGAGTTGTGATGTTTAATTGTGTGTGATGCTTCTGTGTGTTGTGTGATGTATTTTTCTGTGATCTGTATTATTTTGTGTGTTGTGGTAATGTATTGATGTGTTTCTCTTAATGTGTGTGTTGTGTGTGCGATGTTTCTGTTTTGCGTCTTTCTCTGATGTGTTTTGTGTTTCTTGGGTTTTGTGTTATGTGTGAAGTGCATTGTTTGTCTTTTGTGTATATGTTAGGGAGTGTTTTGTGGTGTTTGTTGTGTGATTGTGTGTATTCTGTGTTGTGCTACATTTTGCGAGCTGTGTTATTGTGTTTTTTGCTGTGAAGTCTGTGATCTGCTGGTTTAATGTGCATGGCAGTGTTTATGTAGTGTGTGAGTGTTTCCGGTGTGTTGTGTTCTTTCAGTGTTGTGACTTGTGTACGTGATGTGTGCAGTTTAGGTACTTTGTTTTTTGTAGTGAGTGTTCTGTGTGTGTTTCTTTGTGGATTGCTGTATGACTGTTGTTGTGGGTGGTTCTGTGTTGAGTGTTGTGTGCTTGGAGTGTGCCTTTGTGTGTTGTACATTTGGCATCATTTGTGTAGTGTGTTGTGTTCATGTTTGGAAATGTTATATGGTCTGTGAATGGTTTTGTGGAGTGCTGTATGACTATTGTTGTGGGTGGTTCTGTGTTGGGTGTTGGGTGCTTGGAGTGTGTCTTTGTGTGTTGTACATTTGGCATCATTTGTGTAGTGTGTTGTGTTCATGTTTGGAAATGTTATATGGTCTGTGAATGGTTTTGTATGTGGTGTGCCTGTTTTGCATCTGTGTGATTGTGATTTGCGTTTGGCTGTGTTTGAGAGGTTGTGTGTGTGTTTGGTTGAGTTATGTCTGTGATGTGATATGTGTTGTCTCTGTGTGGTTGTGCTTTTGTAGTGTGCCTCACTGTGTGTGTTGTGTGCACTCAAACTGTGGTTTGTGTGAATTGCGTGATTTATGTCCTGTTATGTTTGTGGTGTATGTTGTTTTCTTTGTTGTGCTGTGTGCGTGTTGAGAGGTTCTGTGTGTTCTCTATGTATGTGTTTGTGGGTATTTTCTTGTGTATGTTGTGGTTGTTCTTTGAGTGTATTTTCTGTGTGGCTTTATGTCTGGTATGCAGTGGTTGCATTGTTCTGTGTGTCTTGCATTGTTAATGCAGGGTGTTTTCTGTGTTATGAGTTGTGATGTTAAATTCTGTGTATGATGCTTGTGTGTGTTGTGTGATGTGTTGTTGTGTTATCAGTGTTTGTGTTGTGTGTATTCTTCCCTGTGCATTACGTATTGTGTATGTGTTGTGTGGTCTGTGTGTTTTTCAAGTTGTGTGAGATATTGTGTGTTATGACTAATATGCTTTGTATATGTGTTGTGTATTTGGCATTGTGCATTCTGTGAGACTCTGTGTGCTCTGTTTTATGTATGCTTGGACTGATGTGTGCAGTGTGTGAAATGTGTGTTGCATAAATTTGGTGTTCTTTTTGTTGTGGTTTGTGTGTGTTTTGCATATGGGTTTGTACGTGTTGTATCTGTGGTTGCATTTTGCATGTGTGATTGTGATTTGTGTGTGGTTGTGTGTCACAGGTTGTGTGCATGGTTGGCTGAGTAATGAGTGTACCTTGTGATGTGTGAACAGTGTGTAGTTATGCTTGGTCAGTGTGCCTCACTGTGTGTATTGTGTTTACTCTAAGAACCATGGTTCATGTGTATTGTGCACAGTTATGTGCTTGGTGTGTGTGGGGTTTGTTGTTTAATGTGATGTGCTGTTTGTGTGTTGAGAGGTTGTATGTACACTCTGGTTTTGTGTGTTGTGGTTGTTTTGCATGTGTGTTTGTATGTGTTTTCTTGGTGCTTTCCTGGTGTTGTGTGTGGCTGTGTGTGTTGTATGTTCTGTGTGTGTTATTTTATGTGTGTTGTATTGTTTGTGTTTTATGTAGTGTGTGTTGGTTAACAGTTGTGATGTACATTTTTGTGTGCATTGTGTTGTGTGTGCTGTGTGTCATTTTGTTTCTTTGTTTTATGTCTTGCTGTGTGGGTTGTGTGTTATTTTTTTTTACTGTGTATTGTGTGTGTTTGATCTGTGTTGTGTTTTTTGGTTTTGTTGTGTGTGTAGTGTGCTGTTTTTGTTGTTGGTTTATGGTAGTTAATGATTTGTGGTGTTTGTTTTGTGATTCTGTGTTTATTCTCTGTTTTGCTATGCTTTGTGTGCTGTGTGTTCTTGTGTGTTTTGGGTTGTGTTGTCTGTGATCTGTGGGTCTTGTTTATTTTCTGTGTGTTGTGTGTTGTCCGTGTTGTGTGTGTTGTGTATGTACTATGTGTGGTGTGTGTTGTTTACTGCTTGTGTGTACACTGTTCTGTGTATTTTTCTCTGTATGGCATGTTATGTGTAATATGTGTGGTTGTGAGTTGTGTGTTGTGTGCATTGAGTGGTTCTTTATGTGTTATATATTTTGTTATTTTTTATGAGTTATCCATTGGTTGTTGTATATGTTGTGTGTTTGTTGTGTGGCTTCCAGTGTCATGTTTCGTGCATAATGTGTCTGGTCTTTCTGTCGTCTGTTGTGTTATGCACTGTGTTCTGGGTTGTGTAAGTGCTGTTTATATGCTTTCTGTCTGTTATGTACAGGGTAGATGGTGGACTGTGCATTTTGAGCATTCTATGTGATTTTAATTTTGGATTGTGTCTGATGCATTCTGATTATATGATTTGTGCGTGTGTATGTGTGTTTTGGTTCCTGCTGTCTGTGTGTGGGTCTCTGTGGGCTGTTTATTGCATGCTTGTGGTTGTGTGTGTTGGGTGTTGTGCGTTATACGTGTGTTGTGTGTATTTTTGTTGGTTGTGTGTGGATTTGTATGTGTTGTGTGTGTTTTGCATGTGTTATTGTGATAGGTGTTTGGCTGTGTTTGAGAGGTTGTGTGTCTAATTGGTTATGTGTGTAAGGTGAGATGTGTTATCTGTATGTGGTTTTGCTTGTGTAGTGTGCCTCATTGTGTGTGCTGTGTGTACTGTGTGAAATGTTGTTTGCGTGTGTTGTGAGCATTTATGTGCTTTGATGCATCTGGTGTGTGTCTTGTGACTTGCATTGTTACATTTTGAAACTGTGTGTGTTCACTTTGCATAGTGCAGCCTATGTGTGGGTATGTGTGTGGGGTGACTGTGAGTGACTCTTTGTATATTGTATAGTGTGTGAAATGTGTGCTTTCTGGGTTTTTGTTGGTTGTGTATTTTGCATGTGGTTTTGTATGCGGTGTGCCTGTTTTGCATGTGTGATTGTGATATGTGTTTGGCTGTGTTTGAGAGGTTGTATGTGTGATTGAGTTATATGTGTGATGTTAGACGTGTTGTCTGTGTGTGGTTGTGCTTGTGTAGTGTGCTATTTGTGTTGTTGGTATATGGTAGTGAGTGACTTCTGGTTTTTGTATTGTGATTCTCTGTGTATTCTCTATTGTGCTATGCTGTGTGTGCTGTGTATTCTTGTGTGTTTGTGTTGTGTTGCCTGTGATCTGTGGATCTTGTTTTTTTCTGTGTGTTGTGTGTTGTCTGTGTTGTGTATGTAATGTGTATGGTATGGGTTCCTTACTACTTGTTGAGTATGTTATTCTATGTGTTTTCCTCTGTGGCATGTTATGTGTGATATGTATGGTTGTTAGTTGTGTTCTGTGTGCATTGAGTGGTTCTTTGTGTGTTGTATATGTTGCCTTTTCTGATGAGTTTTCTATTGGTGGTTGTATATGTTGTGTGGTGTGTGGCTTCCTCTGTCATATTTTGTGTGAAATGTTTCTGGACTTTCTGTTGTGTGTTGTGTTATGTACTGTGTTATGGGTTGTGTAAGTGCTGTGTATATGCTTTTCTGTGTGTTACTTCTGGGGTAGGTGTTGGGTGGTCTGTATATTTTCAACGTTGTGTGTGATGTTAATTGTGTTGTGTCTGATATGTTTTGTTTGTGTGTTGATTGTGTGTGTGTTGTGTGCTTTGTGTCATGCTGTCTGAGTGTGGGTCTGTGTGTGCTTTATACTGTATGTTTGTGTTTTTGTGTGCTGTGTGCAGTGTGTTATATGTGTATTGTGTGTGTTTTTGTCAGTTGTGTGTGCTTTTGTATCTGTTGTGTATGTTTTGCATTGGTGATTGTGATTTGTGTGTGGTTGTGTGTGTATTCTGTGAACTGTGGTTCATGTGTATTGTGTGTGGTGATGTGCTTGATGTGTGTGGGTTGTGTTGTTTAGGGTGATGTGCTACTTGTGTGTTGAGAGATTGTGTATATACTCTGGTTTTTGTGCTTTGGGTGTTTTACATGTGTGTACGTGTTGTGTTGGTGCTTTCCATGTGTGTTGTGTGTGGCTGTGTGTGTTGTATTGTCTGTGGTGTGTGTAGCATTCTTTGTATGATCTGTTGTGATGTATGTTTTTGTGTGTGTTGTGTGTGCTGTGTGTCATTTTGTTTCTGTGTTTCAGTGTTTCTGTGTGGGTTGTGTGTTACCTGTTTTTTTCTGTTCCTGCATTCTCTAATGAATAAGAAACATTCAGACAAGTTTCTTTTGAAATTCGTGGCAGAGAAGTGACTAAGATCTCAGAATTTAAAGTGGGGTTTCCAGATATTCTTAAATCATATGAAGATTATGTCCTCTTAATTGATGTAATTCTCAATGATCCAGATCTCTTTGGATTCTCCAATGAAGGGGAGTTCTTACTGCAGAGATCCACATGATAAGTCATGAGCCCAGCTTTGCTGAAGAGCACCAGTCAACAGGCTCCAAGCACATAGTTCTTCCAGAAAAAGAAGCACCAAGCAATAACTTGAGGTATGCATGTTCAAGTATGCCTTTTGGTGCAGATTATTGTTGGGAAACTTAAAAGTACTTTCTGCTCTTAGGTGTCACTAGTTTATTTGGTGTTCATTGGAGCTTCAATATTTTTTAGCCTAGTTGTTTATTCCTTTCAATATAGCATTTTACTTGTAAGACCTGACAATGTCATTATACTAAAACTTAGTGCCAAAATTAAGCATTGGAAAACATCTTAGAAATTATAATGAAGCTGATTACCTGTTCAAATTTAAAATGGTCATTTATAAAGTGTCTTTTCAAATTACTGAGATGGCTACTTTCAAACTTCAATTAAATTTATTTTCATATGTTGTTTTTTTTTTTACTAAGGTATGATAGATATACACTCTTATGAGTGTTTCACATGAAAAATAATGTGGTTACATTTACCCATATTATAAAGTCCCCACCCATACTCCAATACAGTCACTGTCCATCAGTGCAGTAAGATGCCACAGATGCACTATGTACCTTCTCTGTGCTACACTGTTCTTCCCGTGATTCACCACACAATGTTTACTAAACATAATACCCCTCAATACCCTTCTCTCTCCCTCCTCACCTGCCCACCCACTCACCTCCCCTTTGATAACCACTAGTTCGTTCTTGGAGTGTCTGAGTCTGCTGCTATTTTGTTCCTTCAGTTTTGCTTCATTGTTATACTCCACAAGTGAGGGAAATCGTTTGGCATTTGTCTTTCTCTTCCTGGCTTATTTTACTGAGCATAATGTTCTCCATCTCCATACATGTTGTTGCAAATGGTAGGATTTGTTTCTTTCTTATGGCCCAATAGTATTCCATTATGTGTATGTACCACATCTTCTTTATCCACTCATCTACTGATGGACACTTAGGTTGCTTCCATATCTTGGCTATTATAAATAGTGCCAGAATAATCTTAGGGGTGCATATGTCTTTTTGAATCTGAGAACTTGTATTCCTTGGGTAAATTCCGAGGAGTTGGATTCCCAGGTCAAATGGTATTTCTATTTTTAGTTTTTTGAGGAAACTCCATATTGCTTTCCACAATGGTTGAACTACCTTACATTCCCACCAGCAGGGTAGGAGGGTTCCCCTTTATCCATGTCCTCACCAGCATTGGTTATTCTTGTATTTTTTATGTTGGCCATTCTTACTGGTGTGAGGTGATGTCTCATTGTGGATTTAATTTGCATTTCCCTGATGATTAGTGATGTGGAGCATATTTTCATGTGTCTGTTGACCATCTGAAATTATTCTTCGGAGACCTGTCTCTTCATATCCCCTGCCCATTTGTTAATTGGTTTATTTGTTTTTTGGGTGTTGAGGCATGTAAGTTATTTAAATATTTTGGATGTGAAACTCTTGTCAGATATGTTATTTACAAATATATTCTCCAACACAATAGGATGCCTTTTTTTCTGTTGATGGTGTCCTTTGCTGTACAGAAACTTTTTAGTTTGATGTAGTCTCATGTGTTCATTTTTGCTTTTGTTTCCCTTGCTCGAGGAGATGCTTTCAGGAAGAAGTTGCTCATGCTTATATTCAGGAGATATTTGCCTATGTTGTCTTCTAAGTGTTTTATGGTTTCATGACTTACATTAAAGTCTTTAATCCCTTTTGAGTTTACTTTTGTGCATGGGATTAAACAATAATCAAGTTTCATTCTGTTGTATGTAGCTCTCCAGTTTTGCCAACACCAGCTGTTGAAGAGGCTATTTTCCCATTGTATATCCATGGTTCCTTTATCATATATTAATTGACCATACATGGTTGGGTTTATATCAGGGATCTCTAGTCTGTTCCATTGGTCTATGGGTCTATTCTTGTGCCAGTACCAAATTGTCTTGACTACTGTGTCTTTGTAGTACAGCTTGAACTCAGGGAGTGTAATGCCCCTGGCTTTATTCTTCCTTCTCAGAATTTCTTTGGCTATTCGAGGTCTTCTCTGGTTCCATATGAATTTTAGAATGATTTTCTCTACTTTGTTGAAGAGTGCTGTTGGTATTTTGATAGGAATTGCATTATATCTATAGATTGATTTAGGCCGGCTGGCCATTTTGACAATATTAATTGTTCCTAGTCATAAGCATGGGATGAGTTTCCATTTATTGGTATCTTCTTTAATTTCTCTCATGAGTGCCTTGTAGTTTTGAGGGCATAGGTCTTTCACTTCCTTGGTTAGGTTTATTCCTAGGTCTTTTTTATTCTTTTAGATGCAACTGTGAATAGAATTCTATTCCTGATTCCTCTCTCTGCTTGTTTGTTGTTAGTGTGTAGGAATGCCACAGATTTCTGTGTATTAATTTTGTATCCTGCAACTTTGCTGAATTCAGATATTAGATCTAGTAGTTTTGGAGTGGATTCTTTAGAGTTTTTTTATGTACAATCTCATGTCATCTGCAAACAGGGACAGTTTTACTTCTTCTTGCCAATCTGGATACCTTTTATTTCTTTGTGTTGTCTGATTGCCATGGCTAGGACTTCCAGTACTATCTTGTATAAAAGTGGGGAGAGTGGGCATCCTTGTCTTGTTCCCGATCTTAAAGGAAAAGCTTTCAGCTTCTCACTGTTAAGTCTGATGTTGGCTGTGGGTTTGTCATATATGGCCTTTATTATGTTGAGCTACTTGCCCTCTATACTCATTTTATTGAGAGTTTTTATCATGAACGGGTGTTGAATTTTGTCAAATGCTTTTTCAGAATATATGGAAATGGTCACGTGGCTTTTGTCCTTCTTTTGTTGATGTGGTGGATGTTGTTGATGGATTTTCGAATATTGTACCATCCTTACATACCTGGAATAAATCTTACGTGATCATGATGGATGATCTTTTTGATATAATTTTGAATTCAGTTTGCTAATATTTTGTTGAGTATTTTTGCATCTATGTTCATCAGGGTATTGGTCTGTAATTATCTTTCTTTATGGTGTCTTGCCTTGTTTGGGTATTACAGTGATGGCCTCACATAATAAGTTTGGAAGTATTCCCTCTTCTTCTACTCTTTGGAAAACTTTAAGGAGGATGGGCTTTAGGTTTTCACTAAATGTTTTGTAAAATTCAGTGGTGAAACTATCTCTTCCAGGAGTTTTGTTCTTAGGTAGTTTTTTGTTTACCAGTTCAATTTCGTTGCTGGTAATTGGTCTGTTCTGATTTTCTGTTTTTTTCTTGGTCATCCTTGGTAGGTTGATTTTTCTAGAAAGGTGTCCATTTCTTCTAAGTTATCCAGTTTGTTAGCATATAATTTTTCATAGTATACTCTCATAATTCTTTGTATTTCTGTGGTGTCCACAGTGATTTTTCCTTTCTCAGTTCTGATTCTGTTTATGTGTGTAGATTCTCTTTTTTCTTAATAAGTCTGACTAGGGGTTTATCTATTTATCTATTTTGTTTGTTTTCACAAAGAACCAGCTCCTGCTTTCATTGATTATTTCTATTTTTTTATTCTTCTCTATTTTATTTATTTCTGCTCTAATCTATATTATGTCCCTCCTTCTACTGAGTTTGGGTCTCATTTTGTCTTCTTTCTCTAGTTTCATTAATTGTGAATTTAGACTGTTCTTATTTCCTGAGCTGGGCCTGTATTGCAGTATACTTTCCTCTTAGCATGAATTTGGCTGCATCCCACAGATTTTGTGGTGTTGAATTATCGTTGTCATTTGTCTCAATATATTGCTTGATCCCTGTTTTTATTTGATTATTGATCCATTGGTTATTTAGGAGCATTTTTTATGGAATGGTATGCAAAAGAATATGGTTGAATGTTGTAGATTGGTGTGGATTCTTGTCTATTGAAGTGCAATTGGGAGCAATATGATGCAATCTGAAGTATGTGAGTGGTTTCGAGTGGACGGAACCTTCTTTGATGGAATGGAAGTCAATAGAATGTGGAGAATGTTGTGGAATGATGAGAAATCTTGAGGATTGCCGTGGAATTGGGTGTAATGTGACACAATATATAGTGGCTTAGTGGGTTGGAGGTAAATGGAGCCTGCTTTGATGCAATGGAATGCAACAGAACATAGTTTAATGTTGTGGAATGAGGTGGAATCTTGTGGATTGGAGTGGAATGAGAAGTAATATAATGCAGTAAAGGGTATCTGAGTGGTTTGGTAAGGTATGGAGCCTTCTTAAATGGAACGGAGTGCATTAGAACTTAGTGGAATGTGGCTTAATGGAGTGGAATCTTGTGGACTGGAGTAGAATAGGGTGTAATGTGATGCAGTATAGGGTACCTGTGTGGCTTTGAAGGAAATGCAAGCGTCCATGAGGAATGAAACGCAACTGAAAGTTGTTGAATGCTGTGGAGTGCAGTGGAATGTTGTTGAATGGAGTGGAATCGACTGAAATCTAACGCAATAGAGGGTACCTGAGTGGTATGGAAGTTAATGGAGATTTCCTTGGCGGTATGGAAATAAACAGAATGTGATTGAATGTTGTGGAATGGAGAGGAATGATGTGGAAAGGAGTGTCATGTGACGCAATGGAGGGTTCCTGAGTGAAGTGGAAGGGAATGAATAACTTTTGACGGACCAGAATGCAATAAAGCGTGATGGAATGGAGTGGGGTGTTGAGCAGTGCAGTTGAGTGGGGTGTAGAGTGTCAAAGAGAGGGTATCTGAGTGGTTTGGAAAGAAATGGAGGCGTTCTTGAGGGAGAAGAAATGACTAGAATGACGTGCAACCTTGGGGAATGGAGGGGAATGCTTCAGAATGGTGTGGATTGGAGTGGAATGTGACGCAATAGAGAGCACCGGAGTGATTTTGAGGAGATGCAGACTTCTTTGAATGAAAGGAAAGCAACAGAATGTGGAGTAACAGAGGGAATATTGTGGAATGGAGTGTGAAAGGGGCGTATGTGATGCAATAGAGGGCAGATGAGTGATTTGGAAGGAAACGGAGACTGCATTTAAGGAAAGGAATGCAAGAGACTGTCGTGGAATGGAGTTCAATGTTGGGGATTGAACTGTACTTGGGTGTTATATGACACAATAGAGGGTACCTTATCTGAGTGGTGTGGAAGTGAATGGAACCTTCTTTGACATAACAGAAGGCAAGAGAACGTGGTCTTATGGTGTGGAATATTGTCGAATGGAGTGGAATAAGGCATATTGTGATGCAATAGAGGGTACTTGTGTGGTTTGGAAGGGAATGGAGCCCTTCTTTGAAAGAAATGTTTCCAATGGAACATGATGGAATGGAGTGGAATATTGAGGAATGGAGTTTTATGGTGTGTAATGTGTCGCAGTAGAGGATACCTGAGTGGTTTGGAAGGAAATAGAGTCTCTTATGATGGAATGGAACACTATAGAACATTGTGAAAAGTTTAGTTCGAAGTGGATTATTTTGGAATATAGTGGAATGCTGCAGAATGGAGGGAAAGATGACACAGTAAAGTGTAAATGACTAAGTTTCAAGGGAATAGAGCATACTTGGACAGAATGGAGCACAAAAGAATGTGCTGTGATGGCATATAATGTTGCAGAATGGATTGGAAAAGGGTGAAATGTGATGAAATAGAGGGTCCCAGTGTGGTTTGGAAGGGAATGGAGTCTTCTTTTAAGGAATGGAAAGCAATAGAGGGTTGTGTAATGGGATGGAAAGTTGTTCAGTGGAGCATGATGAGGTGTAATGTGACGCAACAGAGGGAATGTGAGTGGGTGGGGAGGGAATGGAGCCTCCTATGATGGAAAGGAGTGCAATAGAAAGCAGTGGAACGGTGTGGGTCAGAATGGAATGTTGTTAAATGGAGTGCAAGAGTGTGTAATGTGATGTAGTAAATGGTACGTGGGTGGGTTGGAAGGAAATGGATCCTTCTCTGATGAAATGGAATGCAATAGAACGTGTTAGGATGTTGTAGAATGGAGTATCATGTTGTGGAATGGAGTGAAATGGGGTGGAATGTGATGCAATAGTGGGTACCTGAGTTGTTTGGAAGCGAATGGGGTCTTTTTGGCCAGTCTAGGAAGCAACAGAATGTGGTGCAATGTTGTGGAATGGAGGAGAATATTTTGGAATGGAGTGTAATGGGCAAAAACATAACTCAATATATGCGAACTGAGTGGTTTGGACGTGAATGGGGCCTTTCTGATGGAATGGAATGCAACTGAACGTGGTAGAATGTTGTGAAATGGAGTCCAATGTTCTGGAATGGAGTGGAAATGGCTGTAATGTTGTGCAGTAGAGGGTTCCAGAGGGACTTGGAAAGGAAAGGGGCAGATTTTGATGGAACGGCCAACAGTAGAACGTGGTGCAATGTTGTGGAATGGAGTGGAATGCTGTGGAATTGAGTGGAATGGAGTGGAATGTGACACAATAGAGTTTACCAGAGTTGTTTGGAACTTAATGAAGAGTACTTTGACGTAATGAAATGCGATAGAATGTGGTATCATATTGTGGAATTATTTGAAATGAGAAATGGAGTGTAAATGGTTGTAAAGCGACCCAATCGAGGATACCTGAGAGGCTTGAAAGGAAATGGAGCCTCTTTTGATGGAATGGCACGCAATAGAAGGTGGTGGAATGTTGTGGAAAGTTTTGTACTGTAGTGGAATGGGGTGTTATGTGACGCAATATAGGTTACCAGAGTGATGTGGAAGGGAACGTAGCATTCTCTGATGGAATGGAATGCAATAGAACGGGCTTTAATGTTGTGGAATGGAGGGGAATGTTGCGGAAAGGAGTCAAATGGAGTGTAGTGTGATGGAAAGAGGGTACATGAGTGCTTTGAAAGGGAATGGAGACGTCCTTAGAGGAATGGAACGGAAAACAATGTGGTATAATGGAGTGGAATGTTGTGGAATGGAGTGTAATGCGGTGTACTTTAAGTCAATGTAGTTTACCAGAGTGTTTTCAAATGGAATGGAACCTTCCATAACAGAATGAAAAGCTTCATAATGTGCTCAAATGGAGTGGAATGTTGTGGAATAGAGTGGAATGTTGTGTAACGGATTGCAATATATTGCATTGTGATGTCATAGAGGGTAACTGAGTGGTTTGGACATGAATGGAGCCTTCATTCTTTTAATGGACTGCAATAGAATGTGGAGGTATGAACGGAACCTTGTATAATGGACTTGAATGCAGCATTATGTTATGCAGTAAATGTTGAGGATCTGAGCTAAATGAGGTGAAATGTGACGCAAAACTGGATACCTGAATTTTTTTAAGGGAATGGGGCCATCTTTGATGGAATGGAAAACAATAGAATGGGGAGGAACATTGTCGAATGGAGTGGAATGTTGTGAACTCGCATTAAATGGGTTGTAATGTGACAAAAGAGAGGGAAACTGTGTGTGTTGGAAGTGAATCCAGACTTCTTTGATGGAATGAAATGTAATAGAACGTGGTGCAAATGAGTAGAATGTTGTGGAATGGCGTGTAGAACAGTGAAATGAGATCCAATTGAGTGTACATCCGTGGATTGGAAGGGAGTGGACCTTTCTTTGATGGACAGGGAAGCAATAGAAGGTAGTGCAATGTTGTGGAATGCAAGGGAATTCCGTGGGATGGGGGCTAATGTGACACTATAAATGGTACCAGAAAGGTTTTTTAAGAGAATGCAGCATTTTTGATGGAATGGTATGCAAAAGAACATGGTTGAATGTTGTGGATTGGAGTGGATTCTTGTGGATTGAAGTGGAATTTTGAGCAATATGATGCAATCTGGGGTATGTGAGTGGTTTGGAGTGGACGGAGCCTTCTTTGATGGAATGGAAGGCAATAGAATGTGTAGAATGTTGTGGCATGGTGAGGAATCTTGAGGATTGCCATGGAATTGGGTGTTATGTGACACAATATAGAGTGGCTTAGTGGGTTGGAGGTGAATGGAGGCATCTTTGATGCAATGGAATGCAACAGAACATAGTTTAATGTTGTGGAATGAGGTGGAATCTTGTGGATTGGAGTGGAACGAGAAGTAATATAACACCATAAAAGGTATCAGAGTGGTTTGGTAAGGTATAGAGCCTTCTTAAATGGAATGGAGTGCATTAGAACTTAGTGTAATGTGGCAGATTGGAGTGGAATCTTGTGGATTCTACTGGAGTAGAGTGGTGTGTAATGTGATGTAGTAGGGGGTACCTGTGTGGCTTTGAATGAAATGCAAGCGTCTATGAGGAATGAAACGCAACTGAAAGTTGTGGAATGTTGTGGAGTGCAGTGGAATGTTGTAGAATGGAGTGGAATCGGCTGAAATCTGAAGCAATAGAGGGTACCTGAGTGGTATGGAAGTTAACGGAGGTTTCTTTGGTGGTATGGAAATCAACAGAACACGGTTGAATGTTGTGGAATGGAGAGTAATGATGTGGTAAGGAGTGTCATGTGATGCAATGGAGGGTACCTGAGTGTTGTGAAAGTGAATGAAGCCCTTTTGACTGACCAGAATGCAATAAAGCATGATGGAATGGAGTGGAATGTTGTGCAGTGCAGTTGAATGGGGTGTAGAGTGTCAAAGAGAGGGTATCTGAGTGGTTTAGAAAGGAATGGAGCCGTTCTTGAGGGAGAAGAAATGACTAGAATGATGTGCAACGTTGGTGAATGGAGGGGAATGCTTTGGAATGGTGTGGAGTGGATTGGAATGTGACACAATATAGAGCACCTGAGTGATTTTGAGGGGAATGGAGCCTTCTTTGAAAGAAAGGAAAGCAATAGAATGTGGAGTAACAGAGTAGAATATTGTGGAATGGAGTGTGAAAGGGGTTAATGTGATGCAATAGAGGGTACATGAGTGATTTGGAAGGAAACGGAGACTCATTTAAGGAAAGGAATGCAAGAGACTGTTGTGGAATGGAGTGCAATGTTGGGGATTGAACTGTACTTGCGAGATATATGAAGCAATAAAGGGTACCTTACCTGAGTGGTTTGCAAGTGAATGGAGCCTTCTTTGATATAACGGAAGGCAATAGAACATGGTGTCATGGTGTGGAATATTGTCGAATAGAGTGGAATGCAATAGAGGGTACTTGTGCGGTTTGGAAGGGAATGGAGTCCTTCTTTGATGGAAATGATTGCAATAGAACATGATAGAATAGAGTGGAATGTTGCGGAATGGAGTGTTATGGTGTGTAATGTGTCCCAGTAGAGGATACCTGAGTGTTTTGGAAGGGAATAGAGTATCTTATGATGGAATGGAACACTATAAAACATTGTGGAATATTTTGCTTCAAAGTGGACTATTTTGAAATGTATTGGAATGCTGTGGAATGGAGGGAAAGATGACACAGTAAAGTGTAAATGATTGAGTTTCAAGAGAATAGAGCATTCTTGGACGGAATAGAGCACAAAAGAACGTGCTGTGATGGCGTGGAATGTTGTAGAACCGATTGAAAAAGGGTGAAATGTGACTAAATGGAGGGTCCCTGTGTAGTTTGGAAGGGAATGGAGCCTTCTTTTAAGGAATGGAAAGCAATAGAAAGTTGTGTAATGGGATGGAATGTTGTTCAATGGAGTGTAATGAGGTCTAATGTGACGCAACAGAGGGAATGTGAGTCGGTTGGGAGGGAATGGATCCTCCTATGATGGAAAGGAGTGCAATAGAAAGCAGTGGAATGTTGTGGGTCAGAATGGAATGTTGTGGAATGGAGTGCAAGACTGTGTAACATGATGCAGTTAATGGTACATGGGTGGGTTGGAAGAAAATGGATCCTTCTCTGACGAAATGGAATGCAATAGAACATGTTAGGATGTTGTAGAATGGAGTATCATGTTGTGGAATGGAGTGAAATGGGGTGGAATGTGATGCAATAGTGGGTACCTGAGTTGTTTGGAAGCGAATGGGGTCTTTTTGGCCAGTCTAGGAAGCAACAGAACGTGATGCAATGTTGTGGAATGGAGGAGAATGTTTTGGAATGTAGTGTAATGGGGAATAACGTAACTCAATATATGCGAACTGTGTGGTTTGGAAGGGAATGGGGCCTTTCTGATGTAATGGAATGCAAGAGAATGTGGTAGAATGTTGTGAAATGGAGTCCAATTTTCTGGAATGGAGTGGAAATGGCTGTAATGTTGTGCAGTAGAGGGTTCCGGAGAGGTTTGGAAAGGAATGGGGCAGATTTTGATGGAATGGCACACAATAGAACGTGGTGCAATGTTGTGGAATGGAGTGGAATGCTGTGGAATTGAGTGGAATGGAGTGGAATGTGACACAATAGAGTTTACCAGAGTTGTTTGGAACTTAATGAAGAGTACTTTGACGTAATGAAATGCGATAGAATGTAGAATCAT
This sequence comes from Manis javanica, assembly GCF_040802235.1. Taxonomy (NCBI): domain Eukaryota; kingdom Metazoa; phylum Chordata; class Mammalia; order Pholidota; family Manidae; genus Manis; species Manis javanica. The sequence continues at coordinate 32,122,254 of NC_133169.1, read as the reverse complement.
ACCGTGGAGCGATTTGAAATGTGAACTGAAGTGGCAATGGTTGTAAAGCGACACAATCGAGGATACCTGAGAGGCTTGAAAGGAAATGGAGCCTCTTTTGATGGAATGGCACACAGTAGAAGGTGGTGGAATGTTGTGGAATGTTTTGTGCTGTGGTGGAATGGGGTGTTATGTGACGCAATATAGGGCACCAGAGTTATGTGGAAGGGAATGCAGCATTCTCTGATGGAATGGAATGCAATAGAACGGGCTTTAATGTTGTGGAATGGAGGGGAATGTTGCGGAAAGGAGTCAAATGCAGTGTAGTGTGATGGAAAGAGGGTACATGAGTGTTTTGAAAGGGAAGGGAGACTTGTTGAGAGGAATAGAACGCAATAGAACGTGGTACAATGGAGTGGAATGTTGTGGAATGGAGTGTAATGGGGTGTACTTTAAGTCAATGCAGTGTACCTGAGTGCTTTCAAATGGAATGGAACCTTCCCTGACTGAATGAAAAGCTTCATAATGTGCTCAAATGGAGTGGAATGTTAAGGGAAGAGTGGAATATTGTGGGATGGATTGCAATATATTGCATTGTGATGCCATAGAGGATAACTGAGTGGTTTGGACATGAATGGAGCCTTCTTTCATGTAATGGACTGCATAGAATGTGGAGGTATGAATCGCACCTTGTGGAATGGATTTGATTGCGGTGTTATGTTTTGCAATAGATGTTTTGGATCTGAGTGGAATGAGGTGAAATGTGACACAAAAGTGGGTACCTGAATTGTTTGAAACGGAATGGAGCCATCTTTGATGGAATGGGAAACAATAGAATGGGGAGGAACATTGCTGAATGGATTGGAATGTTGTGAACTGGCGTTAAATTGGTTGTATTGTGATGCAAGAGAGGCACCCTGAGTCCTTTGGAAGTGAATCCAGACTTCTTTGACTGAATGAAATGTAACAGAATGTGGTGTAAGTGAGTAGAATGTTGTGGAATGGCATGTAGAACACTGAAATGAGATCCAATTGAGTGTACATTCGTGGATCAGAAAGGAGTGGATCTCTCGTTGATGGACAGGAAAGCAATAGAAGGTAGTGCAATGTAGTGGAATGCAAGGGAATTTCGTGGGATGGGGGCTAATATGACACTATGGAGGGTACCGGAAAGGTTTTTTTTCAGAGAATGCAGCATTTTTGATGGAAGAGTCTGCGAAAGAATATGGTTGAATATTGTGGATTGGTGTGGATTCTTGTCTGTTGAAGTGGAATTCGGAGTAATATAATGCAATATGATGTATATGAGTGGTTTGGAAGGGTATGGAGCCTTCTTTACTGGAATGGAAGGCAATAGAATGTGGAGAATGTTGTGGAATGGTGAGGAATCTTGAGGATTGCCGTGGAATTGTGTGTAATGTGACACAATATATAGTGGCTTAGTGGTTTGGAGGTGAATGGAGCCTTCTTTGATGGAATGGAATGCAACAGAACAGAGTTTAATGGTGTAGAATGAGGTGGAATCTTGTGGAATGGAGTGGAATGAGAAGTAATATGAAGCCATAGAGGGTATCTGAGTGGTTTGGGATGGTATGGAGCCTTCTTAAATGGAATGGAGTGCATTAGAACGTAGTGGAATGTGGCGGAATGAAGTGGAATCTTGTGGACTGGAGTAGAATGAGGTGTAATGCGATGCAGTAGAGGGTACCTGTGTGGCTTTGAAGGAAATGCAAGTGTCTATGAGGAATGAAACGCAAATGAAAGTTGTGGAATGCTGTCGAGTGCAGTGGAATGTTATAAAGTGGAGTGGAATTGGCTGAAATCTGACGCAATAGAGGGTACCTGAGTGGTATGGAAGTTAATGGAGATTTCCATGGCGGTATGGAAATCAACAGAACGTGGTTGGATGTTGTGGAATGGAGAGGAATAATGTGGAAAGGAGTGTCATGTGATGCAATGGAGGGTACCTGAGTGTTGTGGAAGGGAATGAAGCCCTTTTGATGGACCAGAATGCAATAAAGCGTGATGAAAAGGAGTGGTATGTAGTGCAGTGCTGTTGAATTGTGTGCAAAGTGTCAGAGAGAGGGTATCTGAGTGGTGTGGAAAGGAATGGAGCCGTTCTTGAGGGACTAGAGAGGAATTAATGTTGTGCAATTTTGGGGAATGGAGGGGAATGCTATGGAATGGAGTGGAGTGGAGTGGAATGTGATGCAATAGAGAGCACCAGAGTGATTTCGAGGGGAATGGAGCCTTCTTTGAAAGAAAGGAAAGCAATAGAATGTGGAGTAACAGAGTGGAATATTGTGGAATGGAGTGTGAAAGGGCCTAATGTGATGCAATAGAGGGAAGATGAGTGATTTGGAAGGAAACGGAGACTGCATTTAAGGAAAGAAGTGCAAGAGACTGTGGTGGAATGGAGGGCAATGTTGGGGATTGAACTGTACTTGGGTGTTATAAGACGCAATAGAGGGTACCTTACCTGAGTGGTTCGGAAGTGAATGAAGCCTTCTTTGACATAATGGAAGGCAATAGAACGTGGTGTAATGGTGTGGAATATTGTAGAATAGAGTGGAATAAGGTGTAGTGTGATGCAATAGAGGGTATTTGTGTGTTTAAAATTGAATGAAGCCCTTCTTTAATGGAAATGATTGCAATAGAATGTGATAGAGTGGAGTGGAGTGTTTGGGAATGGAGTGTAATGCTGTGTAATGCGCTGCCGTAGACGATACCTGAGTGGTTTGAAAGGAAAGAGAGTCTCTTATGATGGAATGGACCACATTAGAACATGGTGGAATGTTTTGTTTCGAAGTGGAATACTTTGGAATGTAGTGGAATGCTGTGGAATGGAGGGAAATATGACACAGTGTAGTGTAAATGACTTATTTTGAAGGGAATAGAGCATTCTTGGATGGAATGGAGCACAAAATAATGTGCTGTAATGGAGTGGAATGTTGTGGAGTGGATTGGAAAAGGGTGAAATGTGACGAAGTAGAGAGTCCCTGAGGGGTTTGGAAGGGAATGAAGCCTTCTTGTAAGGAATGGAATGCAATAGAAAGTAGTGTAATGGCATGCAATGTTGTTCAATGTAGCATAATGAGGTAGAATGTGACACAACAGAGGGAATCTGAGTGGGGTCGAGGGAATGGAGCATCCTTTTTTGGAAAGGAGTGCAAAAGAAAGCAGTGGAACGTTGTGGGTCAGAATGGAATGTTGTGGAATGGATTGCAAGACTGTAATGTGATGCAGTAAACGGTAGGTGAGTGGGTTGGAAGGAAATGGATCCTTCTTTGATGAAATGGAGTGCAATAGAACATGTTAGGATGTTGTAGAATGGAGTACAATTTTGTGGAATGGAGTGAAATGGGGTGGAATGTGATGCAAGAGAGGGTACCTGAGTTGTTGGATGGGAATGGAGTACTTTTTGCTGGCCTAGAAAACAATAGAATGTGGTGCAATGTTGCGGTTTGGAGGAGAATGTTTTGGAATGGGGTGTAATGGGGTATAATGTAATGCAATATATACGAACTGTGTGGTTGGTACGGGAATGTGGCTTTTTTGATGGAATGGAATGCAAGAAAACGTTGTAGAGTGATGTGAAATGGAGTACAATGTTATGTGTGATTGTGTAGGAGTGTGTGTGATCGTGTTTCCGTGTGTGATTGTGTCTGTGTGTGTAAGTGTGCTTGCGTATGACAGTGTGTTAGTGTGTGTGATTGCACGTGTGTGTGAGGGTGTTTGAGAATGTCAGTTTGAGTGGCAGAGTGGAGTGTGTATATGAGTGTGCATTTGTGTGTGACTGTTTGATTGTGTGTGATTGTGTTTGAGTGTGTGTGTCTGTGAGTCTGTGAGTGTGTGTCTGTCTGTGTAGGTGTGTGAGTGTGTCTGAGTGTGTGACAGTGTGTGAGAGGGTGTGACTCTGTGAGTTTAGGTGTGTTGGTGTGAATGCATGTGTGATTTCATGTATGTGACTGTGTACACATGTGATGTTGTGTGTGAGTGATTGTGTGTAGGCATGTGAAGTCCTGGTTGTTAGTGGGTGAGAGTGTGTGTGTGACTGTATATCTGAGTGTGCGTGAGTGTGTATGAGTGGGTATGTGAGTGGGTGAGTGTGTTTGTGAGAGTGTAGTTGTGTGAGCGGATTTGAGTGTGAGTGTTTCTACACGTGTGTGATTGTGTGTGAGTGTGTGACTGTGTGTGAGAGTGTGTGTGTGTCTGTGTTAAGGTGTGTGAGTGTGTGACTATGTGTGAGTGAGTGTGAGAGTGCGTGTTGGCATGTCTTTGTGTAGGTGTGTGTTTGTGTGTGACAATGTGTGAGTGTGTGTGTGAGTGTATGTGTGTCTGTGAGTGTGTATGAGTGTGTCTCTGTAGGTGTGATTGTGTGTGACACTGTGTGAATGTGTGTGAGCATGTGAGTGTGGGTGGGTGTGCGTGATAGTGTGTGTTATGGTGTGTGTTAGAGTGTCCCTGTGTGTTTGTGTCAGTGTAAGCTCGTGAGTGTCTGTGACAGTTTGTGTGACGGTGTGTATGTGTGTGTCTGTGTGAGTGTGAGTGATTGTGGCTTTGTGATTGTGTTTGTGTTTCCATGTGAGAAATTGTGCACATGTGTGTGTAGGTGTATGAGGGGCTGTGTTTGAGTGTGTGAGATTGTGTGTATGTGTTTGTGTTTGTGTTATGTGTCAGCAGGTGTGTGTTAGTGTTTGTGGGAGTGTGTGTTTGTGAGAGTGTAGGTGTGTGTTTGGGAGGGTGACAGTCCATGTGTGACTGTGTGTTTGAGTGTGTATGACTGTGTGTGTGTGGGCATGTGCTCAGGTGTCTGAGACTGCATGACATTGTGTGAGTGCTTGAGTGCATGTGAGTATGTGTGTGTGTGTGCATCTGTTTGTGTGTGTTGATGTGTGAGGGTCTGTGACAGTGTGTGAGACTGTGTGTGAGTGCCTGTGAGACTGTGTATCTGAGAGTGTTTCTGTGTGTGTAAGCATGTCTCTGTGTGAGTTGCTTGGGTGTGTGTGTGAGTGTCTGAGTGTGTAAGTGTGTGTCGGTGTGAGAGTGTTTGTGATTGTGTTGGTGTGTAAGTGGGAGTGCGTGTGTGAGTGTGTGTCTGTGAGAGTGTAGATGTATGAGTGGGAGTGACTGAGCATATGAGAGTGTATAGGACAATGTGATTATGTGAGATTATGTGATTGGGTGTGTGTGTGTGAGTGTGTCTGTGTTTAGGTGTTTGTGTTTGGGAGAGTGTGTGTGTGCCTGTGTGTGCAGGTGTGTGAGTGTGCGGAGCATTGTGTGAGTGTGTGTGTGCGAGTCTGTGAGTGTGTGTGGGTGTGCCTGTGTTTGTAGGTCTGTGAGTCTGTGTGGCAGTGTGGCAGTGTGTGTTTGAGTGTGTGTGAGTGTGTGGGTGTGTCTGTGTGTGTAGGTGTGAGAGTGTGTGTGACAATGTGTGAGTGTGTGTGTCTGAGTATTTGTGAGTGTGTGTGGGTGTTTGTGACTGTGTAGGTGTGAGTGGGAGTGATTGTGTGAGTCCGCATATGAGTGGGTGATTGTGCGTGAGTGCATGTGATTCTGTGAGTGTGATATTGTGTGTGAGTGTATGTGCCTTTGAGTCTCTGAGTGTGTGTGTCTCTGTAAATGTGTGAGTGTGTGTTAAAGTGTGTGATTGTGTTTGAGTGTCTGAGTGTGTTTTGGTGGGACTGTGTGTGTCTGTGTGTGTGAGTCTGTGTGTATGAGTCTCTCTGGGTAGGTGTGAGTGTGTGACAGTGGGTGCCTGTGAGTACATGAGCCTGTGATTGTGTGGGTGGGTGTGTGAGTGTGTGAGTGATGGTGTGTGTCTCTGTGTGTTTGTGTCTGTGTACATGAGTGAGTGTGTCTGTGACAGTTTGTGTGACTGTGTGTGTCGGTGATTTTCTGTGTCAGTGTGTGTGATTGTGGCTGTGTGAATGTGTGCTTTTCTGGGTGAGACTGAGTATGTGTGGCAGTGTATGTGAGTGTGTGTGCGAAAGTGCAGGTGTGTGAGGTTCTGTGTGTGAGTGTGTGCATGTGTTTGTGTATGTGTTTTGTGTCAGCGTGTGTGTGTTAGTTTTTATGCGAGTGTGTGTGTGTTTGTGAGAGTATAGGTTTGTATTTGGGAGTGTGACTACCTGTGTGTGAGTGGCTGTGTGTGTGTGTGTCTGTGTGTGCAGGTGTGTAAGTGTGTGTTTGAGTGTGTGTGAGTCTGTGAGAGTGTGGCTGAGAGTGTGAGAGTGTGTGTAGGTGTGTCAGGGTGTGTAACAGTGTGTGACTGTGTGAGGGTTACTGTGAGAGTGTAGGTGTTTGAGTGAGAGACAGTGAGTGTGAGTGTGTATACGAGTTTGTGATTGTGTGTGAGGGTGTGTTTGTGTCTGAGTGTGTGAGGATGTGAGTGTGCCCGAGAGTGTTTGTGTGTGAGTGTGTGTTAGTGTGTCTGTGTGCATGTGTGTGAGGGTAATTGAAGGTGTGTGAGAGTGTGAGTGTGTGTGAGTCTGTGAGTATGTGTGGATGTGTCTGTGTGTGTAGATGTGTAGGTGTGTATGTGTGTATGTGTGTGAGGGTGTGAGGGTTAATGAGTGTGTGTCACTGTGTGTACGTTAGAGTGTAGTTGTGTGAGTGGGAGTGAGTGTATGTATGAGCGTGTGAGTGGGTGTGAGTGTGTCTGTGTATGTTGGTGTGTGCATGTGTGACTGTGTGAGTGTGTGTCAGTGCGTATGAGCTTAGAGTGTGTGAAAGTTTGTGAGTTTGTGTGTGACAGTGTGTGAGAGGGTGTGTGAGTGCGTGTGAGTCTGTGAGTGTGTCTGGCAGTGTGTGTGTGACTCTGAGTGTGTCTGTGTGTGCAGGTGTGTGAGTAACTGTGACAGTGTGTGAGTGTGTGTTTGAGTGTGTGTGAGTCTGTGACTGTGTGTGTGAGTGTCTGTGTAGGTGTCTGTGTGTGACAGGTTTCAGTGTGTGATAGTTTTGTTGAGAGTGTAGGAGTTTGAGTGGGAGACAGTGAGTGTGGGTGTATATATACGAGTTTGTGATAGTGTGTGAGTGTGTGTGAGTGTGTCTGTGTGCATGTGTATGAGTGTGTGTGACAGTGTGTAAGTGTGTTTGTGATAGTGTAGGTGTGTGAGTGTGAGTGTGTGAGTGTCTGTGACAGTGTAGATGAGTGAGTGGGAGTGACTGAGATTCTGAGAGTGTATAAGACAATGTGATTGCGTGGGTGTGTGTTTGGGTGTGTGTGTGTGTGAGTGTGTATCTGTGTGTAGGTGTGTGAGTGTTTGGGAGAGTGTGGGTGTGTGAGTGTGTGTGAGTGTGCCTGTGTGTGCAGATGTATGTGTGTGGGGAAGTGTGTGTGTGTGTGTCTGTGAGTGTGTGGGAGTGTGTATGTGTGTGTGAGGGTGTGAGGGTTAATGAGTGTGTGTCACTGTGTATACGTTAGAGTGTAGTTGTGTGAGTGGGAGTGAGTGTATGTATGAGCGTGTGAGTGGGTGTGAGTGTGTCTGTGTATGTTGGTGTGTGCATGTGTGACTGTGTGAGTGTGTGTCAGTGCATATGAGCTTAGAGTGTGTGAAAGTTTGTGAGTTTGTGTGTGAGAGTGTGTGGGTGTGTCTGTGTGTAGGTGTGTGTGCTTGACAGTGTGTGATTGTGTGTTTGAGTGCGTGTGAGTCTGTGAGCATGTGGGTGTGTCTGTGTGTGTAGGTGTGCGTGTGTGTGTGATAGTGTATGAGTGTGTGATTGTGATAGTGTGATTTTGTGTGAGTGCGTTTGTGAGTGTGTCTGTGTGCATTTCTGTGAATGTCTGAATTTGTGTGAGTGGGTGTTTGAGTGGTGTGTGCCTGTGTTACTGTGGGTGTGGTTGTTTCTGTGTGTAGGTTTGTGAGAGTGTGTGAGTGTGTATGTGAGTGTAGGTTCGTGAGTGTGTGTGACAGTGTGTGCGTGTGAGTGCAGATAAGTCTGTGAGTGTGTGTCAGTTTGTGTGATATTGTGTGTGATGGTGTGTGTTTGTGTGTCTCTGTGTGTTGAGTCTGCGTACGTGTGTAAGGGTGCAAGACAGATTGTGTGACTGTTTTTGGTGTGTGTCTGTGTGACGGTGTTTGAGTGTGTATGTGTCTGGAGTTGTGTCAGAGTGCGTGACAGTGGGAGAGTATTTGTGAGTGTGTAGGTGTGTTTGACACTGGAAATGAGAGTGTCCATGATTGTGAGAGTGCAGGTGTGTGAGTGGGTGTGAGTGAGTGTGTATATGAGTGTGTGATTGTGTGTGAGGGTGTTTGTGTGTGTCTGTGTGTGTGTGTGTGAGAGAGTGTGTGGGATGGTGTGTGTGTCTCTGTATGTTTGTGCCTATGTAAATGTTTGAGTGTGTGTGATAGTTTGTGTGACTGTGTGTAGGTGAGTGACTCTGAGTGTGTCTGTGTGTGTAGGTATGTCAGTGTGTGTGACAGTTTGTGAGTATCTCAGTGGGTGTATGTGTGTTTGAGTGTGTAGGTGTGTGAGTGTGTGAGAGTGTGTGAGTCTGTGTTTGAGTGCATGTGAATCACCAAATTTGCATGGGTGTGTCTCTATGTTTAGGTGTGTGGTGCTGTTTGGCAGTTGTGGTTTCATGTGTGTGTGTGAGTCAGTGGTCAGTGACTGTGAGGGTGTGAGTGTTTCTGTGTGTATAGTTATGTGAGTGTGAGTGAAAGTGTGAGATTGTGTCAGTGTGTGAAGTTATGTGACAGTGTTTGAGTGTGTGTTTGAGTGCATGTGAGTCTGTTAGTGTGTGGATGTGTGTGAGCATGTGTGTGAGGGAGTGTGACAGTGTGCGATTTCACATATGAGTGCGTGTGAGAATGTTAGTGTGTGCTATAGTGTTTTTGTGAGAGTGTGTGTCTGTGCATATTGGTATGTGACTCTGTGTGACACTGTGATTGTGTGTCAGTGTGTGAGTGTGTGTGACTGTGTGGTAGTGTGTTAGTATCTACTGAATGTGTAGGTGTGTGAGTAGGAGTGAGTGTATGAGTGTGTATATGAGTGTGTGATTGTGTGTGAGAGTATGTGTGTTTCTGTGTGTGTGTGAATGTGTGAAGGTGAATGACATTGTGGTTGCGAGTCAATGTATATTTGTGAGGGGGTAGTTGTGTGAGTGTGTGTGAGTGTGTGTGTTAATGATTGGTGTGTGAGTGTGACTGCGTGCATTGGTGGGTGGGTGTGAAAATGTGTGAGTGTGTGTGTCAGTGTGTGTGAGTGTGTGAGTGCGATTGCAAGGATGTAGGTGTGTGAGCCGGAGTGAGTGTGTGAGTGTGTAAACAAGTGTGAGAGTGTGTTTGTGTTTTAGTGTGTCTGAATGTGTCTGTGTAGGTGTGTGTGACAGTGAATGTATGTGAGAGTGCATGTGAGTCTGTGAGAGAGTGTGTGTACATGTGTGAGTGTGTGTGACAGTGAGAGTGTGTGACTGTGTGTGTAATTTTGTGTGAGTGAGTGTGCATTAGTGTGTGTCTCTGTGAGTGTGTCTCTGTGGGTGTGTGCATTTGTGTGATTGTGTGTGTTTGCTTGTGAGTGTGTGTGTGTTTGTGTGACTGTGAGTGGGGTTTGTGACTGTGTGTGTAGGTGTGTGAGTGTGTGTTACAATGTGTGAGTTTTCCTTTGAGTGCATGTGAGTCTGTGAGTGTGTGTCAGCATGTCTGTGTGTGTGAGTGACGGTGTGTGACAGTGTGTGAGTGTGTGTCAGTGAGTGTGAGACTGTGAGTGTGAATGAGAGCATGTGTGTCTGTGAGAGTGTGTGAGAGTCTGGAGCTATAGGAGTGTGTGTGACAGTATGTGAGTATGTGATTGTGCGATTGTGTGTGTGATTTTGTGTGTGTGTGTTTGTGAGTGTGTGTGTGGGAGGGTGAATGACACTGTGTGTGTGTCTGCATGTTGGTGGCAGTATAGTTGTGTGAGTCGGAGAGAGTGTGTGAGTCTATATATGATTGTGTGACTGTGCGAGTGTTACTGTGTGTGTTGGTGTGCATGTTTGTGACACTGTGTGAGTGTGTGTGTCAGTGTGTGAGTCTTGAGAGAATGTAAGTTTGTTTGTGATTTTCTGTGTGTGTCTTAGTGTGTCTGTGTGTAGGTGTGTGTGTGTAGCAGTGTGTGAGAGTGTTTGAGTGCATGTGAGTCTGAGTGTGTGGGTGACTGTGTGTGTAGGTGTGTGGTGGTGTGTGACAGTGTGCGAGTGTGTGTGTGATTGGTGTGAGTCTCAGCGTGTGGGTGTGTCTGTGTGTAGGTGTGTGAGTGGGTGAAAGTGTGCATGTCTGTGAGTACACATGAGTCTGTGAGTGTGTGTGGGTGAGTGTGAGAGTGCATGTGATGATGTGTGCGTCTCTGTGTGATTGTGCCTGTGTACATGTTCGAGTGTGTGTGACAGTTTGTGTGACTGTGTGTGTAGGTGTGTGTCTGAGTGAGTGTGTGTTATTGTGGATATGTGATTGTGTGACTGTGTGTGTAGGTGTGTGTCTGAGTGAGTGTGTGTTATTGTGGATATGTGATTGTGTGTGAGTTCCCGTGTGAGTATGTGTGTGGTGGTGAGTGTGAGAGAGGGTTTGTGAGTGTGTAGTTGTGTGAGGGGCTGTGTGAGAGACAGTGTGTGAGTGTGGGTGTGAGTGAAAGTCAGTCCATGAGTGTGTGTGTTTGTTTTTGTGTGATTGTGTGTGTGTGTCTGTGTATAGTTATGTGATTGTGTGTGTGTGACAGGGTTTGAGTGTTTGAGAAAGTGTCAGTGTTTGAGGGTGTGTGATAGGTTGTGTGAGTGTATGTCTTTTGAGTGTTAGGTGTGTGAGTGTGTGTGAGTGTGTATACAAAACTGTTGTGTGTGCAATTTTGTGGGAGAGAGTATCATGAGTGTGTGTGTTTGTGAGTGTGCATCTGTGTTGGTATGTGTATGTTTGTGAGTGTGTGAGTGTGTGTGCCTGTGTGACTGTGATGGTAGCATTGTGTATTTGTGTGTACATGTGTGAGGGTGTGTGACAGTGTGTGAGTGTGCATGAGTGCACGAGAGTCTGTGAGTGTGTTTGAGTGTGTTGTGTGAGTGCGTGTGACTGTGTCTGTGTGCTGGTCTGAGTGCATGAGTGACTGTGTGAGAGTGTGTGATTGGGTTTGCGTCTATGTGTTTGTGTCTGTGCACATGTGTGAGTGTGTGTGTGACGTGTGAATGTGTGTGTTGGTGTGTCTGTGTCTGTATATGTGTGTGTGACATGCTGAGAGTGTGAGTGACTGTATAAGGGTGTATGACAGTGGGTATGAGCGTGTGAGTGTGATTGTGAGTGTGTAGGTGTTTGACAGTGGGTGTGAGTTTGTATGTATATGACTGTGAGTGTGTGTTTGTGTGTGAATGTGAGCATGTTTGTGTGTCAGTGTGTGTGACAGTGTGTGAGTGTGTGTGATTCTGTGTGTATCTGTGAGAGGGTGTATCTGTGTGCGTAGGTGAGTGTGTGATAGTGCATGAGTGTGAGATTGTGACTATGTGTGATATTGTGCAAGTGTGTGTTGTGAGTGTGTTTCTGTGTGTGTACATTACTGTGAGTGGGTATTTTTTGGTGAGTGTGTTTCAGTGTGTGTTTGCCTGTGTTACTGAGTGTGGGTGTCTGTCTGTGTGTGTAGGTGAGTGTGTGTGAGTGTGTTTGTGTGTGTAGGTTTGTGAGTGTAAGACAGTGTGTGTGTGAGTGCAGATTAGTCTGTGAGTGTGTGTGGGTTTGTGTGAGATTGAGTGTGAGGTTGTGTGTTCAATTCTCTCTGTGTGCTGAGTCTGTGTACCTGTGTAAGTGTGTGTGACAGTTTGTGTGACTGTGTGTGTTTTTGGTGTCTGTGTGAGTGTGTGTGAGTGTGTATGTGTGTGGAGCTGTGTCAATGTGCATGAGAATGTGAGATTGTGTGTGTAGGGGTGTGTGAAATGGAGTGAGTGTGTGATTGTGAGAGTGTAGGTGTGTAAGTGGGTGTGAGTGAGAGTGTGTATATGAGTGTGTGATTGTGTTTGAGGGTGTGTTTGTGTGTGTCTGTGAGTGTGTGGGTGGGTGTGTCTCTGTGTACGTGTGTAAGAGTTTCTCACAATGTGCAAGTGTATGTGTGAGGGTGTGTGAGTTTTTTATTGTTTGTGGGTGTGTGAGAGTGTGTGTGACTGTGTGTGGGGGTGTTTGTGTACATGTGTTAGTGTGTCTGTGACTGGGTTACTGTGGGTGTGTAGGTGTGTGTCTGCTTGGGTGTGTGTGATTGTGTATATGTGATTGTGGGTTTACCTGTGCATTTGAGTGTGTGTGACGGCTAGTGTGAGGGTGTGTGAGTGTGTAGATGTGTGAAGGGCTATGTGTGAGTGTGTGATAGTGTGAGAGGTGTGTGTATGTAATTCTGTGTTTTGTGGGAGCAGGTGTGTGTTAGTGTTTATGTGTGAGTGTCTTCCTGAGTTTAGGTGCTTGAGTGGTGGTTAGTGAGTATATGTGTGTGTATATGAGTATGTGATTGTGTGTGAGGGTGTGACTGTTTCTTTGGGTGAATGTGTGTGTGTGAGGGTGAGAGATATTGTGTGTGTGTTTGTGATAGTATAGGTGTGTGTGTGGGAGTTTGTGTGTATAAGAGTGATTTTGTGTGCGTGTTAGTGTGTGAGGGTGTGTGAGTGTGTCTCTAAGTATTTGTGTGAGTGTGTGTGACAGTTTGTGAGTGTGTGAGGGCATGAGAGTCTGAGAGTGTGTGTGGTTGTGTCTGTGTGTGTAGGTGTGTGAGTGTGTCTGAAAATGTGCATGTGTGTGAGTATACATGAGTCTGTGAGTGTGTGTTGGTTGGTGTGAGAGTATGTGATGGTGGGAGTGTGTATCTGTGTGTTTGTGTCTGTGTACAAGATTGTGTGTGACAGTTTGTGTGTATCTGTGTAGATTTGTGTCTGTGTGAGTGTGTCTGCGTGTGTAGGTGTATCAGTGTGAGTGTCAGTTTGTGAGAGTGTCTCAGTTTGTGCATGAGTGTGTTTGAGCGTGCATGTGTGTGAGTGTTAGGGACAGTGTGTGAGTGTGTGTTTTGAGTGCATGTGAGTCTGTGATTTTGCTCAGGTGTGTCTCTATGTTTAGGTATGTGATGCGGTGTGACAGTGTGCGATTTCATGTGTGAGTGCGTGTGAGTCGGTGACTGTGTGTGTGAATGAGTTTGTGTGAGTGTGTGTAGTTATGTGAGTGTGTGTGAAAGTGTGAGAATTTGTGTTAGTGTGTGAAGTTGTGTGACAGTGTGTGTGTGTGAGTGCGTGTGAGTCTGTGACTGTGCTTATGTGTGTGCATGTGTGTGAGGGTGTGCGACAGTGTGCAATTTCGCATATGACTGTGTGTGTGTATGTGAGTGTGTGTGATAGTGTTTCTGTGAGACTGTGTGTCTATGCATATAGGTATGTGAGTCTCTGTGTGACACTGTGAGTGTGTAAGTGTGTGAGTGTGTGTGACAGTGTGTGGTAGTATGTATCATTATGAAAGTGTAGGTGTGTGAGTGGGAGTGAGTGTATGAGTGTGTATATGATTGTGTGATTGTGTGTGAGACTGTGAGGATGTGAGTGTTTCTGTGTGTGTGAGTGTGGGAGGGTGAATGACAGTGTGTGTGTGTCAGTGTGTGTGAGAGTGCAGTTGTGTGAGTGGAAGTGTATATGAGTGTGTAAGTCTCTGTGAGTGTGTCTGTGTGTTTTGCAGTGCATGTGTGTGACAGTGTGTGTGTCAGTGCATGATTCTTGTCTGTGTGTAAGTTTGTGAGTTTGTGTTAGTGTGTCTGAGTGTGTCAATGTGTGTAGGTGTGTGTGAGAGTGTGTGAGAGTGTGTTTGTGTGCATGTGAGTCTGTGAATTTGCACAGGTGTGTCTCTATGTTTTGGTGTGTGATACTGTATGACAGTGTGCAATTTCATGTGTCAGTGCCTGTGAGTCAGTGACTGTGGGTGACTGTGTTTGTGTGAGGGTGTTAGTGTTTCTGTGTGTGTAGTTATGAGTGTGTGTGTGAAAGAGTGAGTTTGTGTCAGTGTGTGAAGTTGTGTGACAGTGTGTGAGTGTGTGTTTGGGTGCGTGTGAGTCTGTGAGTGAGTGTGTGGTTATGCGTGTGCATGTGTGTGAGAGTGTGTGAGAATGTGCAATTTTGCATATGAGTGCATGTGAGTATGTGAGCATGTGTGATTCTTTTCTTGTGAGAGTGTGTGTAAGTCTGTGCATATAGGTATGTGAGTCTGTGTCTGACACTGTGTGTGTCAGTTTGTGTGTGTGACAGTGTGTGGTAGTGTGTGAGTATCATTCTGAAAGCATAGGTGTGAGTGGGAGTGTGTGTATGAGTTTATATACGAGTGTGAGATTCTGTGTGAGATTGTGTGTGAGTGAGTGTGATTGTGTGCAAGTGTGTGTGTGCGCCTGTGAGTCTGTGAGCATGTGTGTGTGTGACTGTGTCTGTGAGGGTGTGTTTCTGTCAGTGTGTAGGTGTCTGAGTGTGTGTTACAGTGTGTGATAGTGTGTGAGTGTGTGTGACTGTGTGTGAGCCTGTGAGTGTGTTTTCATTTGTCATTGTGAGTAGGTATGTGATGGTGTGTGACAGTGTTTTAGAGGGTGTGTGAGTGTGAGACTGTGAGTGTGTCTGAGAGTCTGTGACAGCGTGTGAGTGTGTGTGAGTGTGTTGGTGTGTGAGTGCGAGTGACTGTCTGTTTATTGGTCGGAGTGTGTGACAGACATTGTGTGAGTGTGTGTGAGTGGGTGTGAATCTGTGAGTGTGTGAGAGTGTGCCTGTGTGTACAGGTGTGTGAGTGTGTGTGAAAGTGTGTGAGTGTATGTGTCAGGGTGTGTGAGTCTGTGAGTCTTTGTGGGTTTGTGTGAGACTGATTCTGTGTGTCTATGTATTTGTGTCTGTGTACATTTGTGAGTGTGTGTGTCACATATTGTGTATGTGTGTGTGTTGGTGTGTCTGTGTGTGCAGATGGGTGAGTGTGTGACATGTTGAGAGTGTGATTGATTGTGTAAGGATGTGTGAGAGTGGGTGTGAGTGTGTGTGTGGTTGTGAGTGTGTAGAAGTGCAACAGTGGATGTGAGCTTGTGAGAGTGTACATGACTGTGTGAGTGTGGGTTTGTGTGTGAATGTGCCTGCGTGTCTGTGTGTAGGTGTGTGTGACAGTGTGTGAGTGTGTGTGATTGTGTGTGTGGCTGAGTGAGTGAGTGTGTCTGTGTGTGTAGGTGTGTGTGTGTGATAGAGCAAGAGTGTGTGATTCTCTTTGATTGTGTGCGTGATTTTGTGTGAGTGTGCCTTTGTGAGTGTGTGTCTGTGTGTGTGCATTTCTGTGAGTGTGTGTGTTTGTGTGAGTGTGTGTTTGAGTGTGTGTAAGTTCCTGTGATAATGTGAGTGTGGGTGTCTGTGTGTAGGTGTAAGAGTGTGTGTGAGTGTGTTTGTGCATATAGGTTTTTGTGTGTGACAGTGTGCATGGTTGTGTGTGCAGATTACTCTTTCAGTGTGTGTGGGTTTGTGTGAGATTGTGTGTGATGTGTGTTTGTGTGTCTCTGTGTGTTGAGTCTGTGTATATGTGTGTGTGACATATTGTGTGACTGTGTTTTCTGGTGTGTGTCTGTGTGAGTGTGTATGTGTGCGGAATTGTGTCAGTGTGCATGACACTGTGAGAATGTTTGTGAGTGTGTAGGGGTGTGTGACACTGAGAGTGAGTGTGTGTGATTGTGAGAGTTTAGGTGTGTGAGTGGTTGTGAGTCAGAGTGGGTATATGAGTGTGTGACTGTGTGTGTATCTGTTAGTGTGTGGGTGGGTGTGTCTCTGTGTAGGTGTGTGACTGTTTTTGACAGTGTGTGAGTGTATGTGTGAGGGTGTGTGAGTGTGAGTGTTTGTGTGTGTGTGTGAGAGTGTGTGTGACTGTGTGTGGGTGTGTGTCTGTGTGTTTCTGTTTGTGTACATGTTTTAGTGTGTCCATGACAGTTTGAGTGACTGTGGGTGTGTAGGTGTGTGTCTGTGAGTGTGTGTGATTGTGTATATTTGATTGTGTGTTTACCTGTGCATGTGTGTGTGATGGTTAGTATGAGAGTGTGTGTGTGAGTGTATATGTGTGAGGGGCTGTATGTGAGTGTGTGACAGTGTGAGATAAGTGTGTATGTTATTCTGTTTTGTGTGAGCAGGTGTTTGTTAGTGTTTGTGTATGTCTTCCTGAGTTTAGGTGTGTGAGTGGGAGTGAGTGAGTATATGTGTGTATATGAGTGTGTGATGGTGTATGAGGGTGTGTGAGTGTGTCTGTGTGTGAGTGTGTGTGAGTGAGTGAGGGTGAGTGACCATGTGTGTGTATTTGTGATAGTGTAGGTGTGTGTGTCATAGTGAGTGTGTGACAGTTTATATGAGTGAGTGATTGTGTGTGTGTTTGTGTGTGAGTGTCTCTGTATTTGTGAGAGTGTGTCTGACAGGTTGTGATTGTGTGAGGGCATGTGAGTCTGAGATTTTCTGGGTGTGTCTGTGTATTTAGGTGTGTGAGTGTGTGTGAGTGTGTGCATGGGTGTGAGTAGATGTGAGTCTGTGTGTGGGTGTTGGTGTGAGAGTGCATGTGATGGTGTGTGTGTTTCTCTGTGTTTTTGCCTGGGTACATGTGTGAGTGTGTGTGACAGTTTGTGTGACTGTGTGTATGTAGGTGTGTGTCTGTATGAGTGTGTGTGTTTGTGTAGGTGAGTCTGTGACAGTTTGTGAGAGTATCACAGTGTGTGCATTAGTGTGTTTGAGTGTGTAGGTGTGTGAGTGTGTGTTTCAGTGTGTGAGTGTGTGGTTGAGTGCATGTGAGTCTGAATTAGCACAGGACTGTATGTTTGGGTGTGTGTTGCTGTGTGACAGCATGCGATTTCCCATATGAGTGCATATGAGTATGTGAGTGTGTGTGTCTGTGCATATATGTATGTGAGTCTGTGTGTGACACAGCGAGTGTGTGTCAGTGTGTGAGCATGTGTGTGAGTGTGTGTCAGTGTGTGAGGTGTGTGACAATTAGTGTAAGTGTTTGTCAGATTGTAGGTGTGTGAGTGGGAGTGACTGAGCATATAAGTTTGTAGATGACTGTGTGATTGCGTGGGAGTGTGTGCTTGTGTGAGGGTGTGTGAGTGTCTGTGTCTGTGTGTGTGAGTGTGTGACAGTGTTTGTGAGTGTGTAGGTGTGAGTTTGAGTGTTTGTGTGAGTGTGCATACTAGAGTGTGTTGTGTGTGTTTGTGATTGTGTGTGTGTGATTTTGTGTGAGTGAGTGGGAGCCTGTGAATCTGTGACTGTGGGTGTTTGTGTGTAAGTGTGTGAGTGTGTGTTACAGTGTGTGATTGTGTGTGAGGGTGTGTGTGAGGGTGTGTGACTGAGTGTAAATTCATGTGAGTCCGTGAGTGTGTGTGTCTGGTTAGGTGAGTGTGTGTGTGACAATATGTGTGTGTGAGTACATGGGAGACTGTGTGTATGTGTGAGAGAGCGTGGGATGATGTGTGTGTGTCTCTGTGTTTGTGTCTGTGTAAGTGTGTGAATGTGTCTGACATTTTGTGTGACTGTGTGTGTTGGTGTGCGTCTGTGTGAGTGTGTGTGATTGTGGCTTTGCGATTCTGTGTTTTACCGTGTGAGAGTGTGTGTAGCAGTGTATGTGAGTGTGTGTGAACGTGTATGGGTGTGAGGTTCTGTGCGTGAGTGAGTGAGAGTGTGCATGTGTTTGCGTATGTGTTTTGTGTCAGTGGGTGTGTTAGTGTTTGAGTGTGTGTGTTTGTGAGGTTATATGTGTGTGTGGGAGTGTGACTCCCAGTGTGTGAGTGGCTGTGTGTTTGAGAGTGTATCAGTGTGTGAGTGTGTGTGAGTGTGTGGGTGTGCAGGTGTGTGAGAGTGTTTCAGAGTGTGAGTGTGTGTTTGAGCATGTGTGTCTGTGAGAGTGTGCGTGTTTGTGTGTAGGTGTGAGAGGGTGTGTGACAGTGTGTGATTGTGAGTGTCTTTGTGAGAGTGTAGGTGTCTGAGTGTGAGTTAGTGACTGTATGAGTATGTCTACGAGTGTGAAATTGTGCAAGAGAGTGTGTGATCTTGTTTGCGTGTGTGATTGTGTCTGAGTCTGTGTGAGTGTGACAGTGTGAGTATGAGTGATTGCATGTGAGTGTGAGGGTGCTTGTGAATATCGGTGTGTGAGTGGGAGTGAGTTTGTGAGTGTGTATAACAGTGTGTGATTGTGAGTGTGAGATTGCATTTGAGTGTGTATGTGCATGTGAGTCTGCGAGTGAGAGTGTCAATCTCTGTGAAGGTGTGTGAGTGTGTGTGACTGTGTGTGTGAGTGAGTGTGTGTAGGCACGTGAGGTGCTGATTGAAAGTGGGTGAGTGTGTGTGATGATGTATAACTAAGTATGTGTGAGAGGGTATTAGCAGTTTGGGATTGGGTGAGTGTGTTTGTGAGAATGCAGGTGTCTGACTGGGCTTGAGTGTGTTTCTATGAGTGTTTGATTGTGTGTGAGTGTCTGATTACGTGTGAATGCGTGTGTGTGACTGTGCGTTCAGGTGTGTGAGTGTGTGTGAAATTGTGTGGGTGAGTGTGTGAGTGTGTGTTGGCATGTCTGAGTGTAGGAGTGTGTGTTTGTGACAATGTGTAAGCATGTGTGAGTGCATGAGAAACTGTGAGACTGTGTGTGTCTGGAAGGTGTGTGTGAGACAGTGTGTGTGTGTGTCAGTGTGTGAGGTGTGTGACAGTTTGTGTGACTGTGTGTTGTGTGTCTGTGTGAGTCTGTGATTGTGGCTTAATGATTGTGTGTTTTTCTGTGTGAGAGTAAGTGTGTGTGGCAGTGTATGTGAGAGAGTGTATGTGAATGTGAAGGTGTGTGAGGTTCGGTGTGTGAGTGTGTGAGTGTGTGCATGTGTTTGTGTATGTGTTTTGTGTCAGCGGCTGTGAGTTAATGTTTGTGTGAGTGTGTGTGTGAGAGTAGAGGTGTGTGTGGGCATGTGACTCCCTGTGTGTGAGTGGCTGTGTGTGGTTGAGTTTGAGTGTGCGTGTGAGTGTGTGTCTGGGTGTGCAGGTGTGTGAGAGTGTGTGACAGTGTGTTTGAGTGCATGTGAGTCTTTGAGTGTGTATGAATGTTTGTGTGTGTAGATGTGAGATGGTGAGTGCCAGTGTGTGAGAGGGTGTGTGTGTGTGTGTGAGATGGCGAGTGTGTCTGAGTGTTTGGGTATGAGTGGGTGTAAGTGTCTCTGTGTATGTAGGTGTGAGTGTGTGTGTGACAGAGTCTGAGTGTGTATGTGAGTGTGTGTCAGTATGTGAGTGTTTTTAATAGTGTAGGTGTGTGAGTGGGAGTGAGTGTGTGAGTGTGTGAGTGTCTGGGAGAGCGTAGTTGTGTGAGTGGGAGTGACTGAGCATATGAGAATGTATAGGACAATGTGATTGTGTGGGAGTGCGTGAGTTGGTGCGTGTGTGTGAGTGTGCCTCTGTGTGTAGGTGTGTGAGTGAGTGGGACTGTGTTACATGTGAGTGTGCATGTGTGTGCATGTGTGAGTGTGTGGGGAAGTCTGTGAGTGTGCGAGTGTGTGTGAGTCTGAGTGAATGCGGGGGTGACTGTGTGTGTAGGTGTGTGAGTCTGTGTGACAGTGTGTGAGAGTGTGTGTGTGTGTTGGCATGTCTGTGTGTAGGTATGTGAGTGTGTGTGACAATGTGTGAGTGTGTGTGAGTCTGTGTGAGTGTGTGAATGTGTGCATTTGTTTGTGTATGTTTTTTGTCAGCAGGTCTGTGTTAGTGTTTGAGTGTGTGTGTTTGTGAGAGTATAGGTGTGTGTGAGGGAGTGTGACTCCCTGTGTGTGAGTGGCTGTGTGTTTGAGTGTGTATGACTGTGTGTGTGAGTTTGTGTGAGTGTGTGGGTGTGCAGGTGTGTGAGTGTGTGCGGATTTGAGCATGTGTGAGTCTGAGTGTGGGTGTGTTCGTGTGTAGGGGTGTGAGTGTGGGTGACAGTGTGTGATTGTGAGAGTGTAGGTGACTGAGTGTGAGTTAGTGACTGAGTATGTATACGTGTGTGAGATTGTGCAAGAGTGTGTGTGATCATGTTTGCGTGTGTGATTGTGTCTGTGTAAGTGTGTGTGTGTGACAGTGTGAGTGTGTGTGAGTGTGTGAATGTGCTTGTGAATGTTGGTGTGTGAGTGGGAGTGTGTATAAGAGTGTGTGAGTGTGTGTGATTGTGTGTGAGTGTGTGTGAATGTGTGTGATTGCGTTTGAGTTTGTGTGGGCCTGTGAGTCTGTGAGTGTGTGTCTGTGTGCAGCTGTGTGAGTGTGTGACAGTGTGTGACAGTGTGTGATTGCGTTTGAGTGAGTGTGTGCATGTGAGACTGTGAGTGTTTGTGTCTGTCGGTGTGTAGGTGTGTGAATGTGTGTGACAGTATGTGATAGTGTGTGATAGTGTAAGTGTGTGTGATTGTGTGCGTGTGAGTGTAGGTGTGTCAGTTTGAATGCATGTGTGATTTTGTATATGTGTTGATGTGAGTGTGTCATGCTGTGTGTGAGTGTGTGAGAGTGTGTAGGCATGTGAGGTGCTGGTTGTTAGTGGGTGAGTGTGTGTGTGACCATGTATATCAGAGTGTATGAGTGTGTTTGAGTGGGTTTGTGAGTGGGTGAGTGTTTTTGTGAGAGTGTAGGTGTGTGAGTATTCTTGAGTGTGTGAGTGTTTCTACGAGTGGGTGATTGTGTGTGATTGTGTGAGTGTGTGTGTGTCTGTGTGTTCAGGTGTGTGAGTTTGTGTGACATTGTGTGAGTGAGTGTGTGTGTGTTGGCATGTCTGTGTGTAGGTATGTGAGTGTGTGTGACAATGTGTGAGTGTGTGTGAGTCTGTGTGAGTGTGGGTGTGGGTGTGGGTAGGTGTGTGAGGGTGTGACTGTGTGATTGTGTGAGGGTCTTTGTGAGAGTGTAGGTGTGTGAGCATGACTTAGTGACTGTTAGTGTGTATACGAGTGTGTGATTGAGCAAGAGTTCCGTGGCCAGCAGGGAGTTCAACAAGGGCTCGAGGGGAAGTTAACCTGGATGAGAGACAAACCAGACACAAAGAAGGAGATCAAGTCAAAAGTCTGATCAAGGTCTCAAGGTTTATTCTCACAAGGTAGATTATGTAGGAGCTAGGAGGGGAAAACAGCTCCAGCTGAAGTGGCAAGGGTTATCTAGGTTGCTAGGATACCTTAACTGAAGAAATATTCTCTGGAAAAGATCATGGGTGGGGGATTACTGAGAAAAGACAGAATGTTTTACTAAGGAGGAGATGTTACCATGGCAGCTGCTTAATCTCTCTCCCAGTGGTCTAATCACAAGCTGGGTCTACTGATCTTTTGTAAATGGGGCAGGCTGGAGAAACTAGAGACCTATGCAAAAAGGGCAAGACCATTGTTTCTATGGCCTAGGGCTCCCAACATCTCCTCCCTTCTTTTATACAAAAGAGGGGGAGGCCCGTTAGTTAGCATTGGGCATTAACCAATTGGGGGAGTAGTGACCTGGCTCCTCTGAGACTCCCCATTGATGGGTGTCAACATTGGCCCTTGATATCTTTTGTGTAGGGGAGGAAGGGTGTATTTATTTTAGATACCAACCTCTATGCAAGCCAAGTCTTTCTCTCAGGGAATTCAGAGGGGGTTCATGGACCTTCCCTTGCAATGCTTAGCTTCGCACCCACATTGGTGCCCATATTGCACTCACTTTATTGTGAGCTGATATGCATAGGTCTGAATCCTATGCAGCTTCTAAAGGAGGGGAGTCATCTGGCACATCATAGCCTTGGTCCACCAGGTCAAGCCGGTGATAGTGGACTTGTATCTGTCTGCCGAGGGCAGTATTGATCTGTTCTCTAATGAAGGTGGTAATTCTATGGAAGGCCCAAGGGCCAAGGGAGAGCACAAGCATGAGGCCAAGGGAGAGCACGCGCATGAGACTATTATAGGGAGAAGATAAGGAAGAAACCCACTCATCCCAGTCCATAGGGGATTTTCAAACAGTTTTTTCTTTCTTTGCACGAGATCTTCTTGGAGTCTTTTTATTTTGTCACGAACTACTCCAGACTTGTTTGCATAGAAGCAGCATTTCTCTTAAAAGGCTAAGCAGATGCCGCCTTGTTCCGTGGTGAGAAGGTCTAGGCCATGCCTGTTCTGTAAGATTACTTCTGCAAGGGAATCTATTTGGTCTTGAAGATCTTGTAAGGTTCCTGAAACAGCCTCAATATCATTAATTAACGATGGGATAGTTGATTATATTTGTGTATGGCAATGCCCGTTCCTGTGGTACCAGTTGCCAGACCGCCTGTGACTCCAAGAGCGATTAATAGAGAAGGACAGTAACTGCTCTTTTATGCCTTATGGGGTAGTAATCAAAGGTTGGCAAAGGGACTGGTTCTTTTCCATCAACTAAGGATATATCAGGTAAAGGGCTAGCAGTGGTGCACTGCCCTGTCCAGTTGGTGGGTAGAGAGGTGTATCCCATGCTAGTCCCACAAACAAAGATTTGGTCATTGGGGGGGCATAGGACACTGTTTGTAACATTAATGACAAGAATTTCTGAGCAGTGGCCGAAAGAAATTTTCCCTAGGTCAATGTCATAAGAATTATTTTGAAATCTCTGGTACAAGCAGGTTATGTTATCTAGTGATACTGGTTGCACTTTAAAAGGGGAGGAAAGTGAGAAATGGTTATTATTTTGGAGATTTTGTGTGATATTGGGTGTGAGAATAGCTAGAGGCATGGGTGTTCCCCAAGGCAGACAAAGCCAACAATTGGATGCAAGGTCAGGGTTGGTAAGATTAAGGAGTTTGTGAGTTTCTTTAGCTTGAGCCACAGGATCGAGCTCAGCTAGAAGGGCAAGTTGGGTAGCTTTATCAGTCACAGCATTGCCTGTGGCTAGAGTTCCAGGAAGACCAGAATGGGCACGAATATGGCTTATATAAAAGGGATGTTGCCTGGAATATATGCACTGCTGGATGGGAAAAAAACAGAGGGGTGGCGTTCGTAGTGGGTTTTATATAGGGCATGGTTTCTAAAAGGGGAATGGATTGAGCAGTATAAGCACTGTCAGTGTATAGGTTAAATGGAGTATTTGGGAGTTGTTGAAAAACTTGTAAAACAGCAAAGAGTTCAACCAATTGAGTGGAGTGGAATGGGGATTGTAGGGAAGTGGTTTGATTATCTATGGTGAAGGCTGCCACTCTGTTGGAGGAGCCATTGGTGAAAACTAGGGGGGCATGAGGAAGGGGTTGGGAGGAGGTCAATGTAGGGAAAACAAATGGTTGGGTCCTTAGAAAATGGAGAAGCTTGTTAGCAGGGTAATGATTGTCAAGGGTTCCCTGGAAAGAGGTGCAGGATGTTGCCCATTCATCGTGATTCTCTATCAACCACTGGATTTGGGTAGGGGAATAGGGTAGGACAATTTTGTTGGGGTCTTTACCGAATATTTTCCTGCTGTGGTCATGTCCTATTTTTATCAGCTCAGCCACCGAGGAGGTATAGGGGATAAAGACTTTGGGTGGTGAGGCAGGAAAATGGACCCAAAAAAGGGGCCCCTCTTGCCAGAACACTCCAGTGGGTGTAAAATCAGTAGCACAAATGACTAGGAGAAGAGGCTTATCATAAGAGATAAAGGTGACCCTTTGGTATAGAATTGTGGCTTCCACTGCTTTTAGGGCTTCTAGGGTGGGGGCTGTTAAGGAGCGACTGGAAGTAGGATCTGGGTCCCCTTTAAGGATATCAAACAAGGGTTTAAGCTCTCCAGTAGTTAGCTTGAGATAAGGCCTGAGCCAATTGATATCTCCTAGAAGTTTTTGAAAATAATTTAAAGTTTTTAAGCAATCAGTTCTAAGTTGAACCTTTTGTGAAAGAATCTTATTATGAAAGAGTTCAAAGCCTAAAAACAATTAAGGGGGTTTTAACTGAATTTAAATGGGGGTATCTGAAGACCAGCTCTGGTAAGGGCCCTAGAAAGCTCTTGGGAATACGCAAGGAGTTCAGCGGGGTTAGGACCAGCCACGAGGATGTCGTCCATGTAATGAATTAAATATGTAGAAGGCCATCTTTGTCTAAATGGATCTATAATTTGAGCTACAATTTTTTGGCACAGTGTAGGGCTGTTTGCCATTCCTTGGGGCAGAACTTTCCATTGGAATCTTGGCATAGGGTCTTTAAAATTAATCACTGGCAAACTAAATGCAAAATGCTTGTGGTCTTTAGGATGTAGGGGGATTGTGAAAAAGCAATCTTTTAGGTCAATAATGATTTTACAATATCCCACAGGAATCGCCACAGGAGTGGGGAGGCCTGGTTGAAGGACCCCCATAGGTATCATAGCTTTATTGATTTCTCTAAGATCTTGAAGTAACCTCCATTTTCCTGATATTTTCTTTATGACAAAAATAGGTGTATTCCAGGGGGAGGTGGTGGGCTCGATATGGCCTGCAGCAAGTTGTTCCTGTACTAATATTGTGGCTGCACCCAGTTTTTCAGAAGTTAAGGGCCATTGGTCAACCCATACAGGCTCAGTTGTTTTCCAGGATATTTTATCTGCATGGGGTACAGGTATGTCAATGGCCGTTAGGGTAAATTTTCATAGCCAATTCCAGCACGATCAGTTTTTATGGTGACCAGGACCGGCTCTTTTGCGCCCTGAGAGTGCCAGGGTGAAAGCCTTGATTGAGACATAATGAGCTTCATTTGAGAGAGTATTTTCTGAACAAGAGGTACAGGGAGGGAGCTTATTTCTAAGTCAAGGTCACATAATTGCCTAAGCAATTGGGATCTCTCCCTTTTGATCTGAAGCAGTGCCTTAAGGGACTGCGCCTCCTGAGAGAGTTTAACAGTGGCTTGTCTAGTTATTTCTTCTAGATTGGGTTGAGTACAGAAAGGGGGTGGTATGTTATAGGGTGGTAGACATGCACCTAAAGGTGCTTGAGGGGACCAATCAAGATTATGGAGCTTAGTGGTGGTGTCTTTTAGTTCAGCCTCCTCTTCAGGGGAGAGGGGATCATCATCAAGGCTGCTGGACTTGAGACCAGACAGGGCTGAGTAAATAGATTTTGGGGGGCTGATAGACAGCAGATCATTATCAACCTCAGGCATAGGAATGGAGATAGAGGGACAATTAGAAGCTGGGGAAGAGGGACAAAAGTTCTCAGGGACCTCCTTTTTGTGGGGGAGAAATCTGACTGGTTTTAAACTTCCCCCTCAGATAATTTTCGCTATCAGCAACAATCTGAAACATCTGGGTAACAGTGGCGGACCTGCAACACATCGTTTATGAGATTCCAATAAGAAAATGCCTGTACTGGGAACTTCTCAGGGCCAGAGGAATGATAATAATCATTCAGGCAGTCACCAACTCGGCGCCACCTTTTTTCATCTCTAGTTCTTTCCTGGGGGAACCATGGGCAGACATCATCTAGCAAGATAAAAAATTTAACTAAATCTATTTTCTTAACCCATATTCCTCACATCTTCTGAGAAGCCTTAAGTCCCTTAATAAATAATTCATGCTTATTTAGTGTTTGCCCCATGATTGCATCACTTTCTTTACCTTTACTGATCTCCGTCACAGGCGGGTATTCCTGTGGTGATCTTCATATGGATCTTCACTCACCGGCGGGGTGGTGGTCCTAAGAAAGAAGGATGGCTGTCCATATGAGCGATGTCCAGATCAGGCTTCGTACCTCGAGCCCCACATTGGGTGCCACTTGCCCTGGCCAGCAGGGAGTTCAAGAAGGGCTCGAGGGGAAGATAACCTGGATGAGAGACAAACCAAACACAAAGAAGGAGACCAAGTCAAAAGTCTGATCAAGGTCTCAAGGTTTATTCTTACAAGGTAGATTATATAGGAGCTAGGAAGGGGAAACAGCCCCAGCAGAAGTGGCAAGGGTTATCTAGGTTGCTAGGATACCTAACTGAAGAATGTTCTCTGGAAAAGATCATGGGTGGGGGATAATTGAGAAAAGACAGAATGTTTTATTAAGCAGGAGATGTTATCATGGCAGCTGCTTAATCTCTATCCCAGCAGTCTAATCGCAAGCTGGGTCAATTGATCTTTCATAAATGGGGAAGGCTTGAGAAACTAGAGACCTAGGTGAAAAGGGCGAGACCATTGTTTCTGTGGACTACAGCTCCTGACACAAGAGTGTGCGTGATCAAGTTTTCGTGTGTGATTGTGTCTGTGTGTGTAAGTGTGTGACAGTGTGTGAGTGTGCATGATTTCAGGTGTGTGTGAGGGTGTTTGTGAATGTCAGTGTGTGAGTGGGAGGGAGTGTGTGAGTGTGTATACAGGTGTGTGATTGTGTATGATAGTGTGAGTGTGTGTGATTGCATTTGAGTGTGTGTGCCTGTGATTCTTTGACTGTGTGTTTCTGTGTGAAGGTGTGTGAGTGTGTGTTACAGTGTGATAATTTGTGAATGTGTGAGTGTGTGTGACTGTGTGTGAATGTAGTTGTGTTGGTTTGAATGCACGTGTGATTTTGTATATGTGAATTTGTGTGAGTGTTCGATAGTGTGTGTGAGTGAGTGTGTGTAGGCGTGTGAAGGGCTGGTTGTTAGTGGGTTAGAGTGTGTGTGACTATGTATATCTGAGTGTACATGAGTGTGTATGTGTGAGTTTGTGAATGAGTGTGTTTGTGAGTGTACTTGTATGAGCGGGATTGTGTGTGAGTTTCTATGAGAGGCTGATTGTGTGTGAGTGTGTGTTTGTGTGTGTGCGCGCATGTGGCTGGCATGTAGGAGTGTGAGGATGTGTGACAGTGTGTGAGAGGGTGTGTGTGTGTGAGTCTCTGAGTGTGTCTGAGTGTTTTGTGTGTGTAAGGGTGTCTGTGTATGTTGTGTGAGTGTGTGTGACAGTGTCTGAGTGTGTGTGTCAGTGTGTGAGTGTGTTTGACATAGTGTAGGTGTCTGAGTGGGAGTGGGTGTGTGAGGGTGAGTGTGTGTCTCTGTGTCTGAGTGTGTCTGAGTGTTTGAGGGTATTTGTGAGTGTGTAGGTGTGAATGGGAGTGATTGTGTGAGTGTGTAAACAAGTGTGAGATTGTGTGAGTGTGTGTTATAGCTTGAGTGAGTGTGATTTTGTTGGAGTGTGTTGGGCCTGTGAGTCTTTGAGTGTGTGTGTGAGTGAGTGTGTGTGCCTGTGAGTGTGACTGTGTGTCTGTCAGTGAGTAGGTGTGTGTGTCTGTTACATTTTGGGATTGTGAGTGAGTGTGAGATTGTGTGAGGGTGTGTGACTGTGTGTGTGTGAGTGTGTGTGAGCCTGTGAGTGTGTCTAGGTGTGTCTGTGTGTATAGGTATGTGAGGGTGTGTGACAGTGTGTGAGAGGGTGTGTGAGTGTGTGAGTCTGAGAATGTGTGTGAGTGTGTGTGTGTCCATATGTATAGGTGTGTGAGTGTGTGTGAAACTGTCTTAGTGTGTGTTTGAGTGTGTGTCAGTGGGTGAATGTGTTTGCCATAGAGTAGGTGTGTGAGTGGGAGTGAGTGTGTGAGTGTCTGTGAGAGTATAGGTGTGAGTGGGAGTGACTGAGCATATGAGAGTGTATAGGACAATGTGATTGGGATTGTGTGATTGGGTGCAAGTGGGTGCGTGTGTCTGTGTGTATAGGTGTGTGAGTGTGTGGGACAGTGTATGAGTGTGTGTGTATGTGAGTGTGTGTGGCTGAGTCTGTGCAGGTTTGTGAGTGTGTGAGTGAGTGTGTGTCAGTGTGTGAGGTGTGTGACTGTGAGTGAGTGTGAGAGTGTAGGTGTGTGAGTGGGAGTGACTGAGCATATAAGAGTGTATAGGACTGGAATTTTGTGTGGGAGTGTGTGACTGTGGGTGTGTTTGAGTATGTCTGTGCCCGAGTGTTTGAGGTTGTTTATGAGTGTGTAGGTGTGAGTGGGTGTAATTGTGTGAGTGTGCATACATGGGAAATTGTGTGTGTGTGTGAGTGTGCCAGTGAGATTGTGAGTGTGTGTGTCTGTCTGTGTGAAGGTGTGTGAATGTGTGTTACAGTGTGGGATTGTGTGTGAGTGTTTGAGTTTGTGAAGGTGTTTGACAGTGTGTGAGTGCGAGTGTTAGTGCGTGTGAGCCTGTGAGCGTGTTTTGGTGTGTCTGTCTGTGTAGGTGTCTGAGCCTGTGTGACAGTGTATGAGTGTGTGTGAGTGCGTGTGAGTCTGTGTGTCTGTCTGGGTACGTGTGTGAGTGTGTGTGACAGTGTGTGTGTGAGTACATGTGAGTCTGTGGGTGTGTGAGTGTCTGTGTGATGGTGTGCATGAGTGTGTCTCTGTGTCTGTGTATGTGTGTGAGTGTGTCTGTGACAGTTTGTGTGACTGTGTGTGTTGGTGTGTTTCTGTGAGTGTGTGATTGTGGCTTAGCAATTGTGTGATTATCTGTGTTAGAGTAAGTGTGTGAGGCAGTGTATGTGAGAGAGCATGTGTGTGAATGTGAAGGATGTGTTAGGTTCGGTGTGTGTGTGAGTGTGTGCATGCATTTGTGTATGTGTTTTGTGTTAGGGCCTGTGATATACTGTTTGTGTGAATGTGTTTTTTTGAGAGTATAGGTATGTGTGGAGTGTGACTCCCTGTGTGAGAGTGGCTGTGTGTGTTTGAGTGTGTATGAGTGTGAATGTGAGTGTGTTTGTGCATGTGCAGGTGTGTGACAGTGTGTGACAGGGTGTGAGTGTGTATTTGAGTGCATGTGAGTCTGTGAGTGTGTATGCGTGAGTCTGTGGGTGTAGATGTGAGTGTGAGTGACAATGTGTGAGAGGGTATCTGAGTGCATGTGAGAATGTGAGTGTTTCTGAGAGTTTGTGTGAGTGTAAGTGCGTCTGTGTGTGTAGGTGTGAGTGTTTGTGTGACAGGGTCTGAATGTGTGTGTGAGTGTGTGTCAGTGTGTTTTTGATAGTGAAGGTGTGAGTGGGACTGTGTGTCTGTGAGAGTGTAGGTGTGTGTGTGGGTGTGACTGAGCATATGAGAGCGCATAGTCAATGTGATCGTGTGGGAGTGTGTGAGTGGGTGCGTGTGTGTGAGTGTGCCTGTGTGTGCATGTGTGAGTGTGTGGGGCAGTGTGTGTTAGTATGTATGTGACTGTGTGTGTAGGTGTGTGAGTCTGTGTGACAGTGTGTGTGTGTCTGAGTGTGTGTGAGTCTCTGATTGTGTGTGGATGTGACTGTGTGTAGGTGTGTGAGTGTGTGACAGTTTGTGAATGTGTGTGTCAAAGTGTGAGGTGTGTGACAGTTTGTGTGAGTGTGTGAGTGTCTTTGAGAGTGTAGGTGTGTGAGTGGGAGTGACTGAGCATATAAGAGTGTATAGGACTATGTGAATGTGTGGGAGTGTGATTGTATGAGTGTATGTGACTGTGTCTATATCTGAGTGTTTGTGAGTGTGTGAGGGTTTTTGTGAGAGTGTAGGTGTTTGAGAGGGAGACAGTGAGAGTGTGAGTGTGTATACGAGTTTGTGATTGTGTGAGTGTGTGTTTGTGTGTGAGTGTGTATGAGTATGTTTGTGCATGCATGTGAGAGTGTGATAAGTGTGTGAGTGTGTGTTTGAGAGTGTGTGAGTCTGTGTGTGTGGGTTTGTCTCAGAGTGTGTGTGAGTGTGTCTGTGTGTGACAGTGTGTGAGTGTGTGGACAGTGTCTGAGAGTGTGAGTGTGTGTCAGTGTGTGAGGTGTGTGACTGTTTGTGTGAGTGTGTGTGCAGTGAGAGTGTAGGTGTGCGAGTGGGAGTGAGTGAGCATATAAGAGTGTATAGGACAGTGTGTGTGAGAGTGTGTGATTGTTGGAGTGTGTTTGAGTGTGTCTGTGTCTGCATGTGTGGGAGGGTGTTAGTGAGTGTGTCAGAGTGTGTGGATGTGATTATGTGAGTGTACATACGAGTGTGATATTGTGTGTGAGTGTGTGTGATTGTGTGAGGGGGAGTGATTGTGTGCAAGTGTGTGTGTGTGCCTGTGAGACTGTGAGCGTGTGTGTGTGCCTGTGAGTCTGTGAGGGTGTGTTTCTGTCAGTTTGTAGGTGTGTGAATGTGCATTACAGTGTGTGATTGTGTGTGAGTGTTTGAGTGTGTGAGTGTGTGTTTGAGTGTTGTGAGTCTGTGAGAGTGTGTAGTTGTGTCTGTGTGTGACAGTGTGTGAGCATGTGAGAGTGTGTGTTTGTCAGTGTGTCAGTGTGTGAGGTGTGTGACTATGTGAGTGTGTGTGTCTGAGAAAGTGTAGGTGTGTGAGTGGGAGTGAGAGAGCATATAAGAGTGTATAGGACTGTTTGTGTGGGAGTGTGTGATTGTATGAGTGTGTTTGATTGTGTCTGTGTCCAAGTGTATGTGAGTATGTGAGGGAGTTTGTGTGTATGTGTGAGTGGGAGTGATTGTGTGAGTGTGCATACAAGTATGAGATTGTGTGTGAATTTGTGTGATTGTGTGTGTAAGTCAGATTGTGCATGTGTGTGTGCCTCTGAGTGTGTGAGTGTGTGTGTGCATGATTGTGAGTCTGTGAGTGTGTGTGTCTGTCAGTGTTTAGGTGTGTGAGTGTGTGTTAGTGTGTGATTGTGTGTGAGTGTTAGTGTGTGTGTGTGTGAATGTGTGTGAGCCTGAGTATGCTTTGGTGTGTGTGTGTAGTTGCGTGATGGTGTGTGACACTGTTAGAGGGTGTGTAAGTGCGTGTGAGTCTGTGAGTGTGTCAGAGAATATTTGTGTGTTACTGGGTGTAATTGTTTCTGCATGTGTTGGTGTGTGAGTGTGCATGTGAAAGTGTCTGAGTGTGTGTCAGTGTGTGTCAGTGTGTGTGTTTGTGATAGAGTAGGTGTGAGGGTGGGAGTGAGTGTGTGAGTGACTCAGAGAGTTAGTGTGTGAGTGGGAGTGACTGAGCATATGAGAGTGTATAGGAAAATGTGATTGGGTGGGAATGTGTGATTGGGTGCGTCTGTGTGAGTGTGTCTGTGTGTATGTGTTTAAGTGTGTGGGGATGTGTGTGAGTTTGTGTGTGTGTGCGTGTGTGTCTGTGAGTGTGTGTGGGTGTGTCTGTGTGTGTAGATGTGTGAATCTGTGTGACAGTGAGTGAGTGTGTGAGATTTTTTGTGAGAGTGTAGGTGTTTGAGTGGGAGACAGTGAGTGTAAGTGTGTATACGAGTTTGTGATTGTGTGTGTTAGTGTGTGACTGTGAGTGTATATGTGTGCATGTGTGTGAAAGTGTGTGAGTGTGTGTTTGAATGTGTGTGAGCCTGTGAGTTTGTGTGTCTTTGAATGCATGTGGGTGTGTCAGTGTGTGACAGTGTGTGAGTGTTTGTGACAGTGTGTGTGTATGTGTGTGTGAGGTGTGTGACTGTGTGAGTGTGTGAGTGTCTGTGAGAGTGTAGGTGTGTGAGTGGGAGTGAGTGTGCATATGAGTGAACAGGACTGTGTGATTGTGTGGGAGTGAGTTTGTGTGAGTGTGTTTGAGTGTCTCTGTGTCTGTGTGATTGTTAGTATGTGAGGGTGTTTGTGAGTGTGCAGTTGTGAATGGGAGTGATTGTGTGAGTGTGAATACGAGTTAGAGATTGTGTGTGAGTGTGTGTGAATGTGGGAGCGAGTGTGATGTTGTGTGTGTGTATGTGTGTGCCTGAGTCTGTGAGGGTGTGTGTCTTAGTGTGTAGGTGTGTGAGGTGTGTGACTGTGTGAGATGGTCTGTGAGTGCATGTGTGTCTGTGAGTGTGTCTGAGTGAGTGTGTGATTGTGTGTAATATAGCATGTGTGTGTAGGTCTGTGCGTGATTGACAGTGTCTGAGTGTGTGTGTGTGTGTCAGCGTGTGTGTTTGTGATAGCGTAGGTATGTGAGTGGGAGTGTGGGTGAATGTGTGAGTTTCTGTGAGATTGTAGGTGTGTGAGTGGTAGTGACTGAGAATATGAGAGTATAGTACAATGTGATTTTGTTGGAGTGTGTGATTGGGTGCATGAATGTGAGTGTGCCTGTGTGTGTAGGTGTGCGAGTGTGTGGGACATTGTGTGGGTGTGAGTGTGACTGTGCCTGTGTGTGCAGGTGTGAGTGTTCGGGGGTCAATATGGGATTGTGGATGTGTGTGAGTCTGTGAGTGTGTGTGTGTGTCTGTGTGTAGGTGTGTGAGTCTCTGTGACAGAGTTGAGTGTAGGTGTTTGAGTGGGAGACAGTGAGTGTGTTAGTGCATATATGTGTTTCAGATTGTGTGGTTGTGTGGTTCAATGTGAGTGTGTGAGTGTGTGTGTAGGTGTGTGAATGTGTGAGTGGGTGTTTGAGTGTGTGAGTCTGTGAGTGTGTGTGGGAGTCTCTGTGTTTTCAGGTGTGTGAGTGTGTGTTACATTGTGTGAGAGAGTAGGGGAGTGTGTGTTGGTGTGACTGTGTGTAGGTGTGTGAGTATGTGTGTCAATGTGTGAGTGTGTGTGAGTGCGTGTGAGTGTGTGATAGTGTGTGAGTGTGTCTGCCTCATTGTGAGATTGGGAGACACTGTGTGAGTGAGTACATGTGAGGATGTGAGTGTGTGTGGGTGTGCGAGTGTGAGTGACGGTGTGCATGAGTGTGTCTCTGTGTGTTTGTGACTGTGTACGTGTGTGAGTTTGTGCCAGTTTGTGAACCTGTGTGGTTTGTTGGGTGTCTATGTGAGTGTGCATTTGTGGCTTTGTGATTGTGTGTGAGAGAGCCTGTGTGTGAGTGTTTAGGTGTGTGAGGGGCTGCGTGTGACTGTGAGATTGTGTGTATGTGTTTGTGTTTGTGTCTGTTGCAGCAGATGTATGTTACAGTTTGTGTGAGTGCATGTGTTTGTGAGAGTTTAGGTGTGTGGAAGTGTGACACTGTGTGTGACTGTGTGTGTTTGAGTGAGTATGAGTGTGCATTTGAGTGTGTGTGTGTGGGTGTGTGAGTGTGTGTCAGTGTGTGACTGTGTGTTTGGGTTAGTATGAGTCTGTGAGTGTGTGCGTGTGTGTGTGTTTGGGTGCGTGATTGTGTGTGACAGTGTGTGAGAGGGTGTGTGATTGTATGAGAGTCTGTGAGTGTGTGTAAGAGTGTGTGTTTATGTGTGTAAGTGTGTGATTGACTGTCTGAGTGTGTGTCTGTGTCAGTGTGAGAATGTGCTTGTGATAGTCTAGGTGTGTGAGTAGAGTGAGTGTGTGTCTGAGAGTGTAAGTGTGTGAGTGGGAGTGACTGAGCTTAAGAGAATGTATAGGACAATGTGAATGTGTGGGAGTGAGTGATTGGGTGTGGGTGAGTGTGTCAGTGAGTGTAGGTGTGTGTGTAGGACAGTGTGTGCATGTGAGTGTGTGTGAGGGTGCCTGTGAGTGCAGGTGAGTGATTGTGTGGGGAAGAATGGGAGTGTGTGTGAGTGTGTGTGTGAGTGTGTGTGTGTGACTGTGTGTGTAGGTGTGCGAGTCTGTGTAACTGTGTGAATGTAGGTGTTTGAGTGGGAGACAGTGAGTGTGAGTGTGTATATGAGTTTGTGATTGTGTGTGAGGGTGTGTTTGTGTGTGTTTGAGGATGTGAGTGTGTCTGAGAGTGTTTGTGTGTGAGTGTGTGTGAGTGCATCTGTGTGCATGTGTGTGAGGGTGCGTGAAGGTGTGTGAGAGTGTGAGTGTGTGTGAGTCTGTGAGTATGTGTGGGTGTGTCTGTGTGTGTAGGTGTGTGAGGCTGTGTGACAGTGTGTGAGAGGGTTTGTGAGTGTGTGTGAGTCTGTGAGTGTGTCTGGCAGTGTGTGTGACTCTGAGTGTGTCTGTGTGTGCAGGTGTGTGAGTAACTGTGACAGTGTGTGTGTGTTTGAGTGTGTGTGATTGTGTGACTGTGTGTGGGTGTCTGTGTAGGTGTGTGTGTGACAGGTTTCAGTGTGTGATAGTTTTGTTGAGAGTGTAGGAGTTTGAGTGGGATACAGTGTAGGTGTGTGTGTGTGACAGTTTCAGTGTGTGATAGTTTTGTTGAGAGTGTAGGAGTTTGAGTGGGAGACAGTGAGCGTGGGTGTATATATACGAGTTTGTGATAGTGTGTCTGTGTGCATGTGTATGAGTGTGTGTGAGTGTGTATTTGAGTGTGTGTGAGTCTGATGGTGTGTGGGAGTGTGTGTGTTCAGGTGTGTGAGTGTGTGTGACATTGTGTGAGTGAGTGGGGGAGTGTGTGTTGGCATGTCTGTGTGTAGGTGTGTGAGTGTGTGTGTCAATATGTGAATGTGTGTGTGAGTGCATGTGAGTCTGTGAGAGTGTGTGAGTGTGTCTGCCTCGGTGTGAGAGTTTGTGACAGTGTGTGAGTGTGTGAGAGTGAGGATGTGTGTGTGTGTGTTAGTGCATCTCTGTGTGTTTGTGTCAGTGTAAGTGACACAATGTGCATGCATGTGTCTGTGACAGTTGGTGTGACTGTGTGTATGTGTGTGTCCATGTTAGTGTGTGTGATTGTGGCCTTGTGACTATGTGTGAGAGAGTGTGTGTCTGAGGGTGTAGGTGTGTGAGGGGCTGTGTGTGAGTGTGTGAGATTGTGTGTATGTGTTTGTGTATGTGTTTTGTGTCAGTGGGTATGTGTTACTGTTTGTGTGTGTGTCTTTCTGAGAGTGTACGTGTGTGTTTGGGAGTGTGACTCTCTGCGGCTGTGTGTTTGAGAGTGTATGAGTGTGTATGTGAGTGTGCAGGTGTGTGAGAGTGTGTGAGTGTGTGAGTGTGTGTTTGAGTGCAGGTGGGTCTGTGAGTTTGTGAGCATGTGTCTGTGTATGTAGGTGTGTGAGGGTGTGTGAGTGCATGTGAGTCTGTATGTCTGAGAGTGACAGTGTGTGTTATAGTGCATGTGTGTAGGTGTGTGAGTGTGTGATTGGCAGTGTCTGACAGTGTGTGAGTGTGTGTCAGTGTGTGTTTGTGATAATGTAGGTGTGTGAGTGTGAGTGTCTGGTTGAGTCTGTGAGTGTGTGTGAGAGTGTCTGTGTGTTCAGGTGTGTGAGATTGTGTCACATTGTGTGAGAGGGGAGTGTGTGTTGGAATGTCTGTGTGTAGGTGTGAGTGTGTGTGTCTAAGTGTGAGTGTGTGTGTGAGTGCGTGTGTGTCTGTGAGAGAGTGTGAGTGTGCCTGACTCGGTGTGAGAGTGCATGACCATGTGAGAGTGAGTGAGTTCGTGTGCGGATGTGAGTGTGTGTGGGTGTGTGTGAGAGTGTCTGTGATGGTGTGTGTGAGTGCATCTGTGTGTGTGTGTCAGTGTCAGTGCATGCGAATGTCTGTGACTGTGTGACTGCGTGTGTATGTGTGTGCCTGTGTTAGTGTGTGTGATTGTGGATTTGAGATTGTGTGTGAGAGAGTGTGTGTGAGGGTGTACATGTGTAAGGGGCTGTGTGTGAGTGTGAGATTCTGTGTATGTGCTTGTGTATGTGTTTTGTGTCAGTGGGTATGTGTTAATGTTTGTGTGAGTGTGTGTGTTTGTGAGAGTGTAGGTGTGTGTTTGGGAGTGTGACACTCTGTGTGTCTGTGTCTGTGTGAGTTTGTCTGTGTGTAGGTGTGTGAGTGTTGGGACATTGTGTGGGTGTGAGTGTGTGTGGGTGTGCCTGTGTGTGCAGGTGTGTGAGTGTGTGGATTATTATGGGATTGTGTGTGTGTGAGTCTGTGAGTGTAAGGGGGTAGTGTGTGTGAGTATGTGTGACAGTGTGTGAGTGCAGGTGTTTGAGTGGGAGACAGTGTGTGAGTGTGTATAAGTGTTTGTGATTGTGTGGTTGTGTGGTTGTGTGTGAATGTGTGTGAGTGTGTCTGTGTGTGAATGTGCGTGAGTGTGTGTTTGAGAGTGTGAGACTCTGAGTGTGTGGGAGTGTCTGTGTGTTCAGGTGTGTGAGTGTGCGTGACATTGTGTGACTGAGTGTGGGAGTGTGTGTTGGCATGACTGTGTGTAGGTGTGAGTGTGTGTGAATGTGTGTGAGAGTGCATGTGAGTCTGTGAGTGTGTGAGTGTGTCTGCCTAGGTGTGAGTGTGTGTGACAGAGTGAGTGTGAGTGAGATTGTGTGAGGATGTGAGTGTGTGGTTTGTGTGAGAGTGTGATGATGCGCATGTGTGCATCTCTGTGTGTTTGTGACTGTGTACGTGTGTGAGTTTCTCTGTGCCAGTTTGTGCAACTGTGTGTTTTGGTGTGTGTTTGAGTGTGAATCTCTGTGTGTGACTGTGTGTTAGTGTGTGTGTGTTTGAGTGCATGTGAGTGTGTGAGTGTGTGTGCGTGTATATGTGTGTGTAGGTGTGTGAGGGTGTGTGACAGAGTTTGAGAGGGTGTGAGAGTGCATCTGAGCCTGTGAGTGTGTCTTATAGTGTGTGTGAGGGTGTGTAAGAGTGTGTGTTTAGGAAAGTGAGTGTGTGATTGAATGTGACTGAGGGTGTGGGTGAGTGTGTCAGTGTGTGTTTGTGATGGTGTAGGTGTGTGAGTGGGTTTGAGTGTGTGAGTGTGTGTGTGTCTCTGAGTGTGTAGGTGTGTGAGTGGGAGTGACTGAGCATTAGAGAGTATATAGGACAATGTGATTGTGTGGGAGTGTGATTGGGTGCGTGTGTGTGAGTGTGTCCATGTGTGAGGTGTTTGTGGGACAGTGTATGGGTGTGTGTGTGTGAGTGTACATGTGTGTGCAGGTGTGAGAGTGTGTGGAGCTGTATGGGAGTGTGTGAGTGAGTGATAGTGTGTGAGTGTGTGTTGGTTTGTCTGTGTGTGTAGGTTTGTGAGTCTCTGTCAGAGTGTGTGAGAGTGTAGGTGTTTTAGTGGGAGGCAGTCTGTGTGAGTGTCTATACGAGTTTTTGATTTTGTGGTTGTGTGTTTGTGTGTGCATGTGTGTGACTGTTTGAGTGTGTGTGAGTCTGTGATGGTATGTGGAAGTGTCTGTGTGATCAGGTGTGTGAGTGTGGGTGACTATGTGTGAGTGAGTGGGGGAGTGTGTGATGGCATGTACGTGTGTAGGTGTGGGTGTGTGTAAATGTGTGAGTGTGTGTGTGGGTGTGTGTGAGACTGAGAGAGTGTGTGAGTGTGTCTATGTGTAGGTGTGTGTGTGAGTGTGTGAGTGTGTTTGTGTGTAGGTGTGTGATTGTGTGTGACTGTGTGAGTGTTCGTTTGAGTGTGTGTGAGTCTGAGTGTGTCAGCATGTCTGTGTGTGCAAGTGTGTGAGGGTGTGTGACAGTGTGTGACTGTGTGTCAGTGTGAGTCTGTGAGTGTGCATGAGATCATGTGTGTCTGTGAGTGTGTGAATCAGTGTGTGTAGTCAGTGTGTATGACAGAGTGTGTGTGATTGTGTGTGTGATTTTGTGTGTGAGTGTCTGTGTTTGTGAGTGTGTGTCTCTGTGGTTGTGTGCATTTGTGTGAGTGTGTATGAGTTTGTGTCACTCTGTGTGTGAGTTAGTGTGTGTGCCTGTGTGACTGTGAGTGTAGGGGTGTGTCTGTGTGTGTAGGTGTGTGAGTGTGTGTGACAGCGTGTGAGACTTTGAGTCCATGTGAATCTTCGTGTTTGTGTCGGCGAGTCTGTGTGTGTAAGTGTGTGAGGGTGTGTGAATGTGTGTGTGAGTCCTTATGTGTCTTTGAAAGTATGTGAGTGTGTTTGAGAGTGATTGTGCGTGAGTGTGTCTGTGTGTATAGGTATGTGAATGCGTGTGTGACAGTGCTTGAGTTTTTGTGTGAGTGTGTCAGTGTTTGAGGGTGTGTGAAAGTTCGTGTGAGCGTGTGTGTCTTTCTGAGAGTGTAGGTGTGTGAGTGTGAGTGGGCAATTTTGAGTGTGTGTTCAATACAGTTGTGTGCTTGTATTTGACTGCCTGTGTGATTTTGTGGGAGTGAGTGTGTGTGAGATGGTGAGTATGTGAGTGTATGAATGTGTGGGTGTGTGCATATTGGGAGTGTGTGTGTCTTTGTGTGAGTGTCTGTGAATGTGTGTATGCCTGTGTGTCTGTGAGTGTGGGTGAATCTTTGTGAATACATGAGTGTGTGTGACAGTGTGTGAGTGTGTGTGTGGATGAGAGACTGTGAGTGTGTTTGAGTGTGTTTGTTTGTGAGTGTGTGAATGTGTCTGTGTGTGTTGGACTGTGTGTGTGAGTGAATGTGTGTGAGAGTGTGTGACAGTGTGTGTCTGTTAGTGTGAGTGTGCCTGCCTGTGTAGGTGTTTGTGTGTGTGACAGTGTGTGTGTGTGAGTGTGTGTGTCTGTGAGAGTGTTTGTGTGTGAGAGTGTGTGAGTATGTCTGTGTGTTGGAATGTGTGTGTGAAATTGTTTGAGATTGTGAGAGTGTGTGATTCTGTGAGTGTGTGAGTGTTTGCCTGAGTACATGTGTGTGTCTGTGTGTGTGCATTTGAGTCTGTGAGTGTATGTGGGTTTGTCTGTGTGTGTAGGTGTGTGAGGGTGTGTGACAGTGTGTGGTAGTGTGTGTCATTCTGAATGTGTAGGTTTGTGAGTGGGAGTAAGTGTATGAGTGTGTATATCAGTGTGTGACTTTGTGTGAGTGTGTGAGTGTGTGTGTTTGTGCATGAGGGCACATGACTGTGCATTGGTCTGAGTTTGTGAGTGACTGTGTGAGTGTGTGTGAGTCTGAGTGTGTGAGAGTGTGCTTGTGTGTACAGGGGTGTGAGTGTGTGTGACAGAGTGTGAGTGTATGTGTCAGGGTGTGTGAGTCTGTGAGTGATTTTGTGTGTGTGAGAGTGTATGTAAATGGGTGTGGGTCTTTGTGTTTGTGTCTGTGTACATGTGTGAGTGTGTGTGTGACATTTTGTGTGAATGTGTGTGCATTGGTGTGTCTGTGTGTAGATGTGTGAGTGTGTGACTGTGCGATTTCGCATGTGAGTGTGTGTGAGTCTGTGAGTGTGTGTGATTGTGTTTGAGACTGTGTGTGTGCCTTTGTGACAGTGAGTGTACACGTCTGTCCGGGTGTGTAGGTGTGAGAGTGTGTGTGAGTGTGTGTGACTGTGAGTGTGGGATTGTGTCTGAATTTGTAGGTGTGTGTGTGTGAGTGTGTTTGTGTGTAGGTGTGTGAGTGTGTGTGAAAGTGAGTGAGTGTGTGTTTGCATGTGAGTCAGTTTCTGTGGGTGTGTCTGTGTGTGCAGTGTGTGAGGTTGTGTGACAATGTGTGAGTGTGTGTGTGACTGTGAGTCTGTGAATGTGTGTGTTTGTGTGTGAGTGTGTCTGTGTGTATATATATTTGAGTGTGTCTGTGACAGTTTGTCTGAATGTTTGTGTATAGGTGAGTGTCTGTGTGTGTTTATTTGTGGACATGTGAATGTGCATGAGTTCCCATGTGAGTGTGAGACTGACGGTGTGAGAGAGTGTGTGCGAGTGTGCAGGTGTTTGAGGGGCTGTGTGAGAGAGTGTGTGAGTGTGAGTGTGAGTGCTTGTGAGTCTGTGATTGTGTGTTTGATTTTGTGTGATCCTGTGTGAGTGTGTCTGTGTGTATAGTTCTGTGAGTGTGTGTGTGACAGACTTTGAGTGTTTGTTTGAGAAAGTGTCAGTGTTTGAGGGTGTGTGACAGTTTGTGTGTGTGTCTTTTGAGAGTTAGTTGTGTGAGTGTGAGAGTTTGTGAGTGTTTATACAAGAATTCTGTGATTGTGATGGAGATAGTTTGAGAGTGTGTGTGTCAGTGTGCGAGTGTGTG
Source organism: Manis javanica (assembly GCF_040802235.1). Lineage (NCBI taxonomy): Eukaryota > Metazoa > Chordata > Mammalia > Pholidota > Manidae > Manis > Manis javanica. Next base: position 32,082,833 of record NC_133169.1, on the reverse strand, counting down.
TGACAGTGTGTGATAGTGTGTGAGTGTCTTTCTGAAAGTGTAGTTGTGTGAGTGTGAGTTACTGTATGAGGGTGTATATCCGTGCTGTGTGAGAGCGTGTGAGTGTGTCTGTGTGCATGTGTAGGAGTGTGTGTGACAGTGTGTGTGATTGTGTGATTGTGCATGTGATTTTGCATGAGTGAGTGTGTGCGAATGCGTGCCTTTGAGACTGTGAGTCTGTGAGGGTGTGTGCATTTTTGTGAGTATGTGTGTGTTTGTGTGAGTCTGCATGTGAGTGTGTGCCTGTGTGAATGTGAGTGTAAGGTTGTGTCTATGGGATTAGGTGTGTGAGTGTGTGTGATTGTGTTTATGTGCGAATGTGTGTGTTGTGCATATAGGTATGTGAGTCTGTGTGTGACTGTGAGTGTGTGTCAGTGTGTTACTGTTTGACAGTGTGTGTCTTTCTGAAAGTGTAGGTGTGTGAGCAGAGTGAGTGTATATGTGTGAATATAAGTGTGTGATTGTGTGTGAGAGTGTGTGTTTCTGTGTGTGTGTGAGTGTGTGAGGGTAAATGACACTGTGGGTGTCTGTCACTGTGTACTTGTGAGGGTGTAGTGTGAGTGGGTGTGTTTATGAGTGTGTGTAAGTGTGACTGTGTGCTGGTGTGTGTGAAAATATGTGAGTGTGTGTCAGTGCGTGTGCCTCTGTGAGTGTGTGACTATAATTGTGAGGGTGTAGGCGTGTGAGCTGGAGTGAGTGTGTGAGTGTGTAAACGAGTGTGAGAGTGCACTTGTGTTTTAGTGTGTCTGAATATGTCTGTGTAGGTTTGTGTGACTGTGTCTGAGTGTGTGTGAGAGTGCATGTGAGTCTGTGAGAGTGTGTCTGTGTGTGTACATGTGTGAGTGTGTGATTGTGTGTGTGTAATTTTGTGTGAGAGCGTGTGTGTTAGTGTGTGTGTTTGTGAGTGTGTGTCTCCGTGGGTGTGTGCATTTGCGTGATTGTGTGTGTTTTGAGTGTGTGTGTGTGCCTATGTGAGTGTGAGTGTGGGTTTATGTCTGTGTGTGTAGGTGTGTGGGTGTGTGTGAGTGTGTGTGTGAGAGTGTGTGCAGGTGTGTGAGTGTGTGATTTCATTTGAGTGCATGTGAGTCTGTGTGTGTCAGCATGTCTGTGTGTGTAAGGGAGAGATGGTGTGTGACAGTGTGACTGTGTGTCAGTGAATGTGAGGCTCTGAGTGTGCATGAATGCGTGTGTCTGTGAGAGTGCGTGAGAGTCTGTGTGTAGCTGTAGGAGTGTGTGTGACAGTGTGTGAGTGTGTGATTGTGTGATTGTGTGTGTGTGTTTGTGAGTGTGTGCCTGTGTGGTTGTGTGCATTTGTTTGAGGGTGTATGAGTTTGTGTGGGTCTGTTTGGGAGTGACTGTGTGTGCCTCTGTGATTGTGAGTGTAGTGGTGTGTCTGTGTGTGTAGGTGTGTGAGTGTGTTTGAGTGTGTGTGATTGTGTTTGTGTGTTCAGGTGTGTGTGTGACAGTGTGTGATTGTGTGATTATGTGTGTTATATTCTGTGAGAGTGTGTGGGTGTGTATGTGCTTGTGAGTGCGTGTCTGTGTGGTTGTGTGCATTTGTGTGAGTGTGCGTGAGTTTGTGTGAGTCTGTGTGTGTGTGTGTGCCTGTGTGACTGAGTGTGGGGGAGAGTATGTGTGTATAGTTGTGCGATTCTGTGTGAATGTGTTTGATTCTTTTTATGTTTGCACGTTTGTGAGTGTGTGTGACAGTGTGAGTGTGTGCATGTGACCTTGTGAGTGTGTGTTGGCATGCCTGTGTTTTTGTGAGGATTTGTGACAGTGTGAGTGGGTTTGTGAGTGTGTCTGTGTGTTTGAGTGTGTTTGAGTGTGAGTGTGTCTGTGTGCCTAGGTATGTGATTGTGTATGACAGTGTTTGAGTGTTTGTGTGAGAGTTTCAGTGTTAAGATTTTGTGGCAGCTTGTGAGAGTGTGACTATTTCTGAGACTGTAGGAGTGTGTATGTGTTTGTGAGTGTGTGTACAAGACTGTTGTGTGATTGTGTGTGACTGTCTCTGTGACTATGTGAGAGTGAGTGTGCAAGAGTGTGTGTTTGTGAGCATGTGTCTGCGTGGGTGTGTGCATGATTGCGTGTGTGTGTGAGTGTGTTTGTGACTGTGTATCTGAGAGTGTGGTGTGTGTTTTCATGTGTACATGTGTGTGTGACAGTGTGTGTGCTTCAGTGTGTTTGTGGGAGAGTAGTTGTTAGAGTGGGAGTGAGAGTGTGAGTGTTTATACGAGTGTGTGTGTGAGTGTGACTGTGTGTTGGTGTGCACGTGTGAAAAGCTGTGTGAGTTTGTGTCAGTGTGTGAGACTCTGAGTTGTGTGCGTGCATGTGCGTATGTGAGAGCATGTGAGTGTGTCTGTGTGTGCATGTTTAGGTGTGTGTGACTGTGTGTTTGTGTGATTGTGCATGTGATTTTGCATGAGTGAGTGTGTGTGAGTGCGTGTGTGTTTGAGACTGTGTATCTGTGAGGGTGTGTGCATTTTAGTGAGTATGTGTGTGTTTGTTTGAGTCTGCGTGTTAGTGTGTGCCTGTGTGACTGTGAGTGTAGGGGTGTGTCTGTGGGATTTGGTATGTGAGTGTGTGCGATTGTGTTTATGTGAGAATGTGTGTGTTGTGCATATAGGTAAATGAGTCTGTGTGTGACACTGTGAGAGTGTGTCTGTGTGTGACAGTTTGACAGTGTGTGTTTCTGAAAGTGTAGGTTTGTTAGCGGAGTGAGTGTATGAGTGTGAATATCAGTGTGTGATTGTGTGTGAGTGTGTGTTTCTGTGTGTGTGAGTGTGTGAAGGTTAATGACACTGAGGCTGTGTGTCAGTGTGTATTTGTGAGGGTGTATTTGTGTGAGTGGGTGTGAGTGTGTGTTTATACGAGTGTGCATGTGAGTGTGACAGTGTGTGTTGATGTGTGTGACAATGTGTGAGTGTGTGTCAGTGCGTGTGCCTCTGTGAGTGTGTGTGAGTGCGTGAGTGTAATTGTGAGGGTATAGTTGTGTGAGCTGGAGTGAGGGTGTGAGTGTTTAAACGAGTGTGAGAGTGTGTGTTTTAGTGTGTCTGAACATGTCTGTGTAAGTGTGTGTGTGACAGTGTCTGAGTGTGTGAGTGCATGTGAGGCTGTGAGAGTGTGTCTGTGTGTGTGCATGTGTGAGTGTGTGTGGCACTGTGAGTGTGTGATTGTGTGTGTGTAATTTTGTGTGAGTGCGAGTGCATTACTGTGTGTGTGTTTGTGAGTGTGTGTCTCTGTGTGTGCATTTGCGTGATTGTGTGTGTTTTGAATGTGTATGCCTGTGTGTGAGTGTGGGTTTGTGTCTGTGTGTAGGTGTGTGTGTGTGAGTGTGTGTGTAGGTGTGTGAGTGTGTGTTACAGTGTGTGTTTTCATTTGAGTGCATGTGAGTCTGTGAGAGTGTGTTGGCATGTCTGTGTGTGTAAGGGAGTGATGGTGTGTGACAGTGTGTGAGTGTGTGTCAGTGAGTGTGAGGCTGTGAGTGTGCATGAGTGCGTGTGTGTCTGTGATAGTGTGTGAGAGTCTGTGTGTGTAGATGTAGGAGTGTGTGTGACAGTGTGTGAGTGTGTGATTGTGCGATTGTGTGTGATTTTGTGTGTGTGTTGGTGAGTGTGTGCCTGTGTGGTTGTGTGCATTTGTGTGAGGGTGTATGAGTTTGTGTGGGTCTGTTTGTGCGTGACTGTGTGTGCCTGTGTGACTGCGAGTGTAGCGGTGTGTGTGTGTAGGTGTGTGAGTGTGTTTGAGTGTGTGTGATTGTGTTTGTGTGTTTAGGTGTGTGTGTGAGTGTGTGATTGTGTGATTATGTGTGTTATTTTGTGTGAGAGTGCGTGGGTGTGTATGTGCTTGTGAGTGTGTGTCTGTGTGGTTGTGTGCATTTGTGTGAGTGTGCATGAGTTTGTGTGAGTCTGTGTGTGAGTGTGTGTGCCTGTGTGACTGAGTGTAGGGGAGAGTCTGTGTGTATAGGTGTGTGATTCTGTGTGAATGTGTGTGATTCTTTTTATGTTTGTACGTTTGTGAGTGTGTGTGACAGTGTGAGACTGTATGAGAGTGTCAGTGTTGAGATTGTGTGACAGCTTGTGTGAGTGTAAGTCTTCCTCAGACTGTAGGTGTGTGAGTGTGTGTGAGTGTTTGTGAGTGTGTATACAAGACTCTTATGTGATTGTGATTCTCTGTGACAATGTGAGAGTGAGTATACATGAGTGTGTGTTTGTGAGCGTGTGTCTGTGTGGGTGTGTGCATGAATGTGAGTGTGTGTCTGTGTGAGTGTGTGTCAGTGTGTGTGTGAGACTGTGTGTCTGTGAGTGTGGGGGTGTGTCTTCGTGTGTACGTGTGATTGTGTGTGACACTGAGTGTGTCAATATGTTTCTGAGAGTGTAGTTGTGAGAGTGGGAGTGAGTGTGTGAGTGTTTATATGGGTGTGTTTGTGTGAGTGTGACTGTGTGTTGGTGTGCATGTGTGTCACACTGTGTGAGTGTGTGTCAGTGAGTGAGACTGAATTTGTGTGTGTGCATGTATGTCTGTGAGAGTGTGTGAGTGTGTCTGTGTGTGCATGTGTAGGAGTGTGTGTGACAGTATGTGAGTGTGTGATTTTGCGATTGTGCATGTGATATTGTGTGTGTGTTTGTGAGTGTGTGCCTGTGTGGTTGTGTGCATTTGTGTGAGTGTGTATGAGTTTATGTGAGTCTGAATGTGTGTGAGTGTGCCTGTGTGAATGCGAGTGTAGTGGTGTGTCTGCGTGTAGGTGTGTGAGTGTGTTTGAGTGTGTGTGATTGTGTTTGTGTGCTCAGGAGAGTGTGTGACAGTGTGTGGTTGTGTGATTATGTTTGTTATTTTGTGTGAGTGTGTGTGGGTGTGCATGTGCTTGTGAGTGTGTGTCTGTGTGGTTGTGTGCATTTGTGTGAGTGTGGGTGAGTTTGTGTGAGTCTGTGTGTGAGTTTGTGTGCCTGTGTGACTGTGAGTGTAGGGGAGAGTCTGTGTGTATAGGTGTGTAATTCTGTGTGAATGTGTGTGATTCTTTTTATGTTTGTACGTTCATGAGTGTGCATGACATTATGAGAGTGTTTGTGTGCATGTGACTCTGTGAGTGTGTGTCGGCATGCCTGTGTGTTTGTCAGATTTTTTGACAGATTGTGAGAGTGTGTGAGTTTGTGTGAGTCTGTGAGTGCGTGTGAGTGTGTTGGAGTGTGAGTGTGTCTGAGTGTATAGGTATGTGAGTGTGAGTGACAGTGTTTGAGTGTTTGTGTGAGAGTGTCAGTGTTGAGATTGTGTGACAGCTTGTGTGAGTGTGAGTCTTCCTGAGACTGTAGTTGTGTGTGTGTGAGTGTCTGTGAGTGTGTACACAAGAATGTTGTGTGAATGTGTGACTGTCTGTGACTACGTGAGAGTGTGCATGAGTGTGTGTTTGTGAGTGTGTGTTTGCATGGTTGTGTGCATGAATGTGAGTGTGTGTGTTTGTATGAGTGTGTGTGAGTGTGTATGCATGTGTATCTGTGAGTGTGGGGTGTGCCTTCATGTGTATGAGTGTGTATGACAGTGTGTGTGTCAGTGTGTTTGTGAGAGTGTATGTTTATATGAGTGTGTGTGTGAGTGTGACTGTGTGTTGGTGTACATGTGTGTGACACTGCGAGTTTGTGTCAGTGTGTGAGACTCTGCGTTTGTGTGCATGCATGTGTGTCTGTGAGATAGTGTGAGTGTGTGCATGTATAGGAGTGTGTGTGACAGTGTGAGTGTGTGATTGTGTGATTGTCCATGTGATTTTGCATGATTGAGTGTGTGCGGGTGCATGTGAATTTGAGACTGAGTCTGTGAGGGTGTGTGCACTTTTGTGAGTCTGTGTGTTTGTGTGAGTCTGCGTGTGAGTGTGTGCCTGTGTGCTTGTGAGTGTAGGGGTGTGTCTGTGTAATTATGTGTGTGAGGGTGTGTGATTGTGTTTGTGTGAGAATGTGTGTTGTGCATAAAGATATGTGAGACTGTGTGTGACACTGTGAGTGTGTGTCAGTGTGTGACTGACAGTGTGTGTCTTTCTGAAAGTGTAGGTGTGTGAGCGGAGTGAGAGTATGACTATGTATACCAGTGTGTGATTGTGTGTGAGAGTGTGTTTCTGTGTGTATGGGGGGGTGAATGACAGTGTGTGTTTGGGTCAGTGTGTATTTTTGAGGATGAAGTTGTGTGAGTGGGTGTGTGTGTGTTTATACGAGTGTGTGTGTGAGTGTGACTGTGTGGGTTTGTGTGTGTGTGACAATGTGTGTGTGTGTCAGTGCATTTGATTCTGAGAGTGTGTGTGATTGCTTGAGTGTAATTGCGAGGGTGTAGGTGTGTGAGCTGGAGTGAGTGTGTGAGTGTGTATATCAATGAGTGATTGTGTGTGAGAGGGTTTGTCTTTCTGTGTGTGTGAGGGTAAATGACAGTGTGTGTGTGTCAGTGTGCACATGTGAGGGTGTAGTTGTGTGAATGGGTGTGAGTGTGTGTATACGAGTGTGTGTGTGAATGTGTGTGTCTCAGTGTGTGTGTGTGACAACGTGTGAGTGTGTGTGTCAGTGCATGTGTGTCTGTGAGTGTGCGTGAGTGCATGAGTGTGATTGCAAGGGTGTAGGTGTGTGAGCTGGAGTGAGTGTGTGAGTATGTAAATGAGTGTGAGAGTTTGTCTGTGTTTTAGTGTGTCTCAATGTGTCTGTGTAGGTTTGTGTGTGTGACAGTTTCTGAGTCTGTGTGAGAGTGCATATGAGCCTGTGAGAGTGTGTCTGTGTGTCCATGTTTGTATGTGACAGTGTGAGTGTCTGATTGTGTGTGTGTAATTTTGTGTGAGTGAATGTGTGTTAGTGTGTGTATGTTTGTGAGTGTCTCTGTGTGTGTGTACATTTGCATGATTGCATGTGTGTTTGATTATGTGTGAGTGTATGTGTGCCTGTGTCACAATGATTCTGGGATTGTCTGTGTGTGTAGTTGTGTGAGTGTGTGTGAGTGTATGTGAGTGTTTGCATGTAGGTGTGTGAGTGTGTGACAGTGTATGTTTTCGTTTGAGTGCATGTGTGTCTGAGTGTACATTGGCATGTCTGTGTGTGATGTAGTGACATTGTGTGACCTTGTGTGATTGTGTGTCACTGAGTGTGAGACTGTGAGTGTACTTGAGTGCATGTGTGTCTGTGAGAGTGTGTGAGTCTGTGGATATATAGGAGTGTGTGTGACAGTTTTTGAGTGTGTGATTGTGTGGTTGTGTGTGTGATTTTGTGTGTGTGTTTCTGAGTGTGTGCCTGTGTGGTTGTGTGCATTTGTGTGTGTGTATGAGTTGTGTGGGTCTGTTTGTGAGTGTGTGTGCTCCTGTGTGACGGTGAGTGTAGTGGTGTGTCTGTGTAGGTGTGTGTGTTTGAGTGTGTGATTGCGTTTGTGTGTAGGTGTGTGTGTCAGTGTGCGATTGTGTGATTTTGTGTGTTATTTTATGTGAGAGTGCGTGGGTGTGTATGTGCTTTTGAGTATGTCTCTGTGGTTGTGTGCATTTGTGTGAGTGTGCGTGAGTTTGTGTGAGTCTGTGTGTGAGTATGTGTGCCTGCGTGACTGAGTGTAGGGGACAGTCTCTGTATATAGGTGTGTGAATGTGTGTGATTCTTTTTATGTTTGTACATTTTTGAGTGTGTGTGACAGTGTGAGAGTGTTTGTGTGCATGTGACTCTGTGAGTGTGTGTTGGCATGCCTGTGTGTGTGTGAGGAATTGTGACAGAGTGAATGTGTGTGTGAGTGTGTGTGAGTCTGTGAGTGTGTGTGAGAGTGTTTGAGTGTGAGTGTGTCTGTGTGTACAGGTATCTGAGTGTGTTTGAGTGTGTGTGATTGTGTTTGTGTGTTTAGGAGTGTGTGTGACAGTTTGTGATTGTGTGATTTTGTATGTTATTTAGTGTAAGTGTGCGTGGGTGTGTATGTGCTTGTGAGTGTGTGTCTGTGTGGTTGTGTGAATTTGTGTGTGTGTGCATGAGTTTGGGTGAGTCTGTGTGTGAGTTTGTGTGCCTGTGTGACTGTGAGTGTAGGGGAGAGTCTGTGTGTATAGGTGTGTGATTCTTTTTATGTTCGCATGTTTTTGAGTGTACGTGACAGGGTGAGAGTGTTTGTGTGCATGTGACTGTGTGTGTCAGCATGCCTGTGTGTGTGTGAGGTTTTGTGACAGAGTGTGAGTGTGTGTTAGTGTGTGTCTTTGAGTGTGAGTGTGTTTGATTGCGAGTGTGTCTGTGTGTATAGGTATGTGAGTGTGTGTGACAGTGTTTGAGTGTTTGACAGTGTCAGTGTTGAGATTGTCTGACAGCTTGTGTGAGTGTGAGTCCTTCTGAGACTGTAGGTGTGTGTGTGTTCATGTGTATACAAGACTGTTGTGTGATTGGTGATTGTGTGTGACTGTGTGTGTGACTACATGAGATTGAGTGTGCATGAATGTGTTATTGTGAGCGTGTGTCTGCATGGCTGTGTGCATGATTGTGAGTGTGTGTGTTTGTGTAAGTGTGCGTGATTGTGTGTGTGCCTGTGTGTCTGTGAGTGTGGGGGTGTGTCTGTGTGTGTACATGTGTGAGTTTTTGTGACAGTGTGTGTCTGTGTGAGTGCATGAGATTCTGTGAGTGTGTGTGAGTGTGAGTGTTTGTGAGTGTTTAAACAAGAATGCTGTGTAATAGTGTGTGTGTTATTTGTGGGAGTATGTGTGAATGTGTGTGAGTGTGGGTGTGCCTCTGTGTCTGTGAGTGTTGGGTTGTGCCTTTGTGTGTACATGTGTGATTGTGTGTGACAGCGTGTGAGAGTGCTTGAGAGTCTGTGAGTGTGTTTGAGTGTGTTTGTGTGTGAGTGCGTGTGACTCTGTGTGTTTGTCTAAGTGTGTGAGTGACAGTGTCTGAGTGTGTGTGAGTGGTTGTGAGTCTGTGAGTGTGAGTGTGTGCCTGCGTGTAAATGGGTGTGAGTGTGTGTGACAGAGTGTGAGTGTATGTGTCAGGGTGTGTGAGTCTGTGAGTGTTTGTGGGTGTTTGTGAGAGTGTGTGTGACTGGTTGTGTGTCTATGTGTTTGTGTCTGTGTACATGTGTTTGTGTATGTTGTCAATTTGTGAATATGTGTGTGTGTACATGTGTCTGTGTGTAGATGTGTGTGTCATATTTATAGAGGGAGTGATTTTGTAAGGGTCTGTGACAGTAAGTAAGGGTTGTGAGTGTGTGTGTGTGATTGGGAGTGTCTAGGTTTGTGACAGTGGGTGTGAGTTTGTGAGTGTGTATATGACTGTGTGAGTGGGGATTTGTGTGTGAGTGTCTGTATGTCTGTGTGTGTAGGTGTGTGAGTGTGTGTGAGTGTGTTTGTGTGTGTAGGTTTGTGAGTGTTTATGACAGTGTGTGAGTGCAGATTAGTCTGTGAGTGTGTGTGGGTTTGTGTGAGACTGTGTGTGATGGTGTGTGCTTGTGTGTGTTGAGTCTGTGTACGTGTGTAAGTGTGACAGTTTGTGTGACTGTGTGTGCTTTTGGTGTGTCTCTGTGTGAGTGTGTGTGAATGTGTATACAAACTGTTGTGTGATTGTGAGAGTTTGTGACTGTGCATCCGTGTGGGTGTGTGCATGTTTGTGTGTGTGTGTATGTGTGACATTTTGTGTGAATGGGTATGTGTTTGTGTGTCTGTGTGTGTAGATGTGAGAGTGTGTGTGGAGGTGTGCGATTTCACATGTGAGTGTGTTTGTCTGTGACTGTGTGTGATTGAGTTTGTTTGAGAATGTGTGTGTCTGCATATAAGTATGTGAGACTGTGACACTGAGAGTGTGCACCAGTGTGTGAGTGTGTGTGACAGTGTGTGGTAGTGTATGAGTGTCTGTCTGAAAGTGTAGTTGTGTGAGTGGTAGTTAGTGTATGAGGGTGTATTTCAGTGCTGTGTGTGATAGTGTGTGAGTGTGTCTGTGTGTGTGTGTGAGTGTGTGAGGGTGAATGAGACTGTGTGTGTGTCAGTGTGTGTGTGAGAGTGTAATTGTGAGAGTAGGAGTGAGATTGTGAGTGTTTACACGAGTGTGTTTGTGAGTGTGACTTGGTGTGCATGTGTGTGACACTGTGCAGGTATGTGAAATTGTGTGTGAGTCTGTGAGTGTGTGAGACTAAGGATCTGGACTGAGTGACGAAGACTGTGATATTGAGTGACAGGTTTGTGGTGAGCTGTGAGTGATGTCAATGTAGACCATGAGGAGTCATGTCCATGGGTGAGAGCTGAGGTTAGGATAAGGTGTTCCTTATGTTGTACGGTCAGTATACAGTTATGTTTACATTTTGGATTTGGGTCAGATGTGAGGGCGACAGTGATATTTAACTACAGTGTTACAGTGACACTTGGGTGACATCAATATCCATGGTAGGGTCTGCCCTAAGTGTCAGGGCTAGGGGTAGGTTTTGGTGTTTGCGTAGGATTGAAGGGGCTGATACAGGTTTGGGTAGAGTTAATGTCTGGCTGTGATATGATGGTGAGTGTAAGTTTATGCCTCAGGTTTATGATTAGATGAGCTGACACTAAAATGAAGGTGAGAGACCAGAGCATGGGACAGTGCTAGGGTTAGGGTAAATTGTTCAGTAGTGGGTACAGGGCATCTAGTACTACGGATACAGTGAGTCTGTGGCCCTGATGTGAGGGAGAGGGCGATATTGAGAGACAGGTATATGATAAGCTGTGGCAGATGTTGATGCTTACCACGAGGTTTCAGGTCCAGGGGAAAAGTCTCGGGTTAGCTTTAGGGGTTCAAAACGTGTATGGTAAGGAAAGGGTTATGGTTACATTTAGTATTCGGTTCTGATGTGAGGTTGACAGCGAGAATGAATTACAGTGTTACAGGGAGACATGAGTGATGTCGATATCCATAGTAGTGTCTGTTCTAAGAGTCATGGCTGTGGTTAGAGTTCCGTGTTTGGGAAGGTTTATGGCACTGAAAGGGATTCAGTTAGACTTCACATCCAGCTGTGATGTCAGGATGTGTGCGAGATTGTGGCTCAGGTTAAGCATTTGGTGGTGCTGAAAATAAAATGATGTGAAGAGGCTGTGGCTAGTGCCGGGGTAGAGTTGGATCAAATGTTTGGAAATTTGTACGGGCAGGAGAACACTACGTTTACAGTAAAGATATGCCTCTGAAGTGAGGATGAGGGTGAGTATGATCGACAGGTTTATTGTGAGCTGCGGATGATGTCAGTGCTGACCATGATGTGTCAGATGCAGGGTACAGTGCTGGGGTTACCATAAAGGGTTCGTTAAGTTGTATGTGCAGGATAGGTTTTTGGTTACATATGGGATGAGGCTGAGATGGGAGTTCGACAGTGAGATTGACTTACAGTGTTACAGTGAGACATGAGTGATGTCAATATTCATGGTACGGGTCTGTTCCAAAAGTCAGGGCTAGAGAAAGGGTTCAGTTTTTGGGAAGGTGTATGGGGCTAAAAGGGTTTTGGTTAGAGTTAGGGTCTGGCTCTGATGTGAGAGTGAATGTGAGATTTTCTCTCAGTATAAGGATTTGGTGGGGCTGAAAATAAAATGATCTGAATGGTCTTTTGCTGTAGCAAGGGACAGTGTGAGGGTTAAGTATTCGATAATATGTACGGAAATGATAGTGCCGTGTTTACACTAATGATCTGGCGCTGATGTGTGGATGAGTGTGACATTGAGCAACAGGTGTACAGTGATCTTTGGGTGATGTCAATGTTGACCATGACAGTTAAGTTCCACGGACAAGAGCTAGAGTTAGGATTAGGTGTTTCCTAAATTGTATGGCCAGTATACTGTTTCAGTTACATTTCAGATTCAGGTCTGATGTGAGGGTGACTGCGAGATTGAACTGCAGTGTTTCAGTGAGACATGGGTGACGTCGATATCCATGGTAGGGTCAGTTTAAAGTGTCAAGGCTAGGGTTAGTGTTCGGTGTGTGGGTAGGTTTATGGGGCTGATATGGTTTGGGTAGAGTTAGGGTCTGCTTGAGATGTGTGTGTGACTGTGAGATTATGCCTCAGGTTTAGGATTTGTTGTGCTGACATTAAAAAGGAGTTATGGAGTCCAGAGCATGGGACAGTGCTAGGGTTAGGGTTAAGTGGTTGGTAATGGGTATGGCCGTCTAGTAATATGGTTACAGTGAGGATGTGGCCCTGATGTGAGGAGAGGGTGATATTGTGAAACAGTTTTATGATAAGCTGTGGCTGATTTCAAATTTTATCTTGAGGTTTCATGTCCAGAAGTCGGGTATAGGTTTAGGTTCAGAGGTTCGAAATGGTGTACTGCTAGGAAAGGGTTATGGTTACATTTAGTATTCGGTTCTGATGTGAGGTGACAGTGAGATAGAATTACAGTGTTACAGGTGGTCATGGGTTACATCGATATCCATGGTACGATCAGTTCCAAGAGACAGGGCTATGGTTAGAGTTCGGTGTTTGGGAAGTTTTATGGTGATGATAGTGTTTTGGTTAGAGTATACATCCTGCATTGATGTGAGGGTGAGTGTGAGATTGTGGGTCAGGTTAAGCATTTGTTTTGTCTGAAAATCAAATGATGTGACAGGTCTTGTGATAGTGCCATGGCTATGGTTAGGTTTAAGTGTTCAGTAACGTGTACGGGCAGGAGAGCGCTGCATTTGCAGTAAGTATATGGCTCTGAAGTGAGGATGAGGGTGAGTAAGTTCGACAGGTATATGGTGAGCTGTGGATGATATCAATGTTGAAAATGAAGTGTCAGATGCAGTGTACAGTGCTAGGGATAGGGTTAGGGATTCGGAAAGTTGTATGGGAAGGATAGGTTTATGGTTCCATATGGTATTCAGCTCCTATGTGAGTTCGACATTGAGGTTGAATTACAGTGTTACAGTGAGACATGAGGGATGTCGATATTCATGGTACTGTTGTGTTCCAAAGGTCTGGGCTGGGGTTAGGGATCAGTTTTTGGGAAAGTGTATGGGGCTAATAGAGTTTGGTTATAGTTAGGATCCGGCTCTGATGAGAGGGTGAATGCGAGATTTTATCTCAGTAAAAGGATTTGGTGGGGTTGTAAATATTATTATGTGAAGGATCTGGTGCAGGGGCAAGGGCTAGGTATTGGTTCATGTGTTCGATAATAGGTACGGGCATGATAGCACTATGTTTTCACTAAGGATCTGGCTCTGATGTGAGGATGGGTGTGACATTGAGCGATAGGTGAACTGTGAACTGTGGGTGATATCAATGTTGACCATGAGGGTTCAGGCCCACAGCTGAGAACTAGGCTTAGGTTTAGGTGTTTGTTAAGTTGTATGGCCAGTATACAGTTGCAGTTACATTTCAGATATGGGTCTGATGTTAGGGAGACAGCGAGATTGGACTACAGTGTTACAGTGAGACATGGATGATGTCGATATCCATGGTAGGGGCTGTTCTAAGTGTCAGGCCTAGGGTTAGGGTTCAGTGTTTGGTTAGGTTTAAGGGGATGATACAGATTTCAATAGAATTAGGGTCTGGCTGTAAGGTGAGGATGAGTGCGAGATTATGCCACAGGTTTATCATTAGTTGAGCTGACACTAAAATGAAGGTGAGAGTCCAGAGCATGGGACAGTGCTAGGGTTAGGGTTAAGTGTTCATTAACGGGTACAGGCCATCTAGTACTACGGATACAGTGAGTCTGTGGCCCTGATGTGAGGGAGAGGGCGATATTGAGAGACAGGTATATGATAAGCTGTGGCACATGTTGATGTTTATCACGAGGTTTCAGGTCCAGGGGACAGGTCTAGGGTTAGGTTTGGGTGTTTGAAAAGGTGTACGGAAAGGAAAGGGTTATGGTTGCATTTAGTATTTGGTTCTGATGTGAGGGTGACAGTGAGATTGAATTACAGTGTTACAGTGAGACATGGGTGACGTCGATATCCATGGTAGGGTCTGTTCCAAGAGTCAGGGTTATGCTTAGATTTCGGTGTTTGGGAAGGTTTGTGGCACTGATAGGGTTTTGGTTAGAATTTGCATCCTGCTGTGATGTGAGGGTGAGTGTGAGATTGTGACTCAGGTTAAGCATTTGGTAAGACTGAACATAAAATGATTTGATGGTTCTGGTGCTAGTGCCAGGGCCAGGGTTAGGGTTCAGTGTTCGTTAATGTGTACATGCAAGATAGTGCCACATTTAGAGTATATATCTGGCTCTGATGTGTTGATGAGGGTGAATATAATCGACAGGGTTACGGTGAACTTTGGATGTTTTCAATGTTAAACATAATGTGTCAGGTGCAGGGTACAGTTCTAGCGTTATGGTTCGGGGTTTGGTAAGGTGTACAGAATGATAGGGTTATGGTTACATATGGGATTCAGCTCTAATGTGAGTTTGACAGTGAGATTGAAATACAGTGTTACAGTGAGACATGAGGGATGTCGAGAAGTCGATACTCATGGTACTGGTCTGTTCCAAAAGTCAGGGCAAGGGATAGGATTTGGGGTTTGGGAATGTTTATGGGGCTAATATGGTTTTGTTTAGACTTAGAGTCCGGCTCTAATATGAGGGTGAATGCGATATTTTGTCTCAGTATAAGGATTTGGTGGGGATGAAAATAAAATGATGTGAAAGGTTCGCTGCTGTGGCAAGAGCTAGTTTTAGGGTTAAGTGTTCATTAATATGTATGGGCACAATAGCGCAATGTTTACACGAAGGATCTGGCTCTGATGTGAGGATGAGTGCGACACTAACTGACAGGTTGACAATGAGCTGTGGTTGATGTCAATGTTCAGGTCCACGGGCGAGAGCTTGGGTTATGGTTAGAAGTTCATTAAGTTGTATGGCCAGCATACAGTTATGGTTATATTTTGGATACGGGACTGATGTGAGGGCAACAGCGAGATTGAAGTGTTACAGTGAGAAGTAGGTGACGTCTATATCCATGGTAGGGTCTGTTCTAAGTGTCAGGGCTAGGGCTACGATTCGGTGTTTGGGAAGTTTACGGTGCTGATACGGTTTTGGGTAGAGGTAGCGTCTGGCTGTGATGTGAGGGTGAGGGTGAGATTATGCCTCAGGTTAAGATTTGTTGGGCTGACACTAAAATGAAGGTGAGAACTCGAGAGCATGGGACAGTGCTAGGATAAGGTTAATTGCTGGTAATGGCTACGGGCCGACTAGTACTATGGTTACAGTGAGGATGTGGCCCTGATGTGAGGGAGAGGCCAATATTGAGAGACAGGTTTATGATAAGCTGTGGCTGATGTCGAAGTTTATCATGAGGTTTCAGGACCAGGGGCCAGGTCTAGGGTAAGGTTTAAGCTTTCGAAAAGGTGTATGGGTAGGAAAGGGATATGGTTACATTTAGTATTCTGTTCTGATGTGAGGGTGATAGTGAGATTGAATTACAGTGTTACAGTGAGACATGAGTGATGTTGATATCCATAGTAGGGTCTGTTCTAAGAGTCACGGCTGTGGTTAGAGTACAGTGTTTGGGAAGGTTTATGGCGCTGATAGGTATTCAGTTAGAGTTTACATCCAGCTGTGATGTCAGGATGTATGCGAGATTGTGGCTCAGGTTAAACATTTGGTGGGGCTTAAAATAAAATGATGTGATGGGTCTGCAGCTAGTGCCGAGGTAGGATTTGTGTTAAATGTTTGGAAATTTGTATGGGCAGGAGAGCGCTACGGTTACAGTAAGGATCTTGTTCTGATGTAAGGACGAGGTTGAGTATGATCGACAGGTTTACAGTGAGCTGTGGATGATGTCAATGTTAACCATGAAGTGTCAAATGCAGGGTACAGTGCTAGGGTTAGGTTTAGGTGTTCGTTAAGTTGTACGGCCAGTATATGGTTATGGTTTTATTTCGGGTTCTGTTCTGTTGTTTGGGTGACAGTGGGATTGAACTACAGTGGTGTTGCCGTGAGACATGGGTAATGTCCATATCCTTGATAGATTCTGTTCTAAATTGCATGGCTAGGGATATGGTTGGGGGTTTGGGGAGATTTATGGGGCTAATACAGTTTTTGGTACAGTTAGGTTCTGGCTATGATGTGAGGGTGAGTGAAAGATTATGCCTCAGGTTTAGGATTTAGTGGGCTGACATTAAAATGAAAGTGAGGAGGTCAGAGCATCGGACAGTGCTAGGGTTGTTGTAAATTGTTCAGTAGTGGGTACAGGGCATCTAGTACTACGGGACAGTGAGGATGTGGCCCTGATGTGAGGGAGAGGGTGATATTGAGAGACAGGTATATGATAAGCTGTGGCTGATGTTGATGTTTAACATGAGGTTTTATGTCCAGGGCACAGGTCTCGGGTTGGCTTTAGGGTTTCAAAAACGTGTATGGTAAGGAAAGGGTTGTGGTTACCTTTAGTATTCGGTTCTGATGTGAGATTGACAGTGAGATTGAATTACAGTGTTAGAGGGAGACATGAGCGATGTCGATTTTAATAGTTGGGTCTGTTCTAAGAGTCACGGCTGTGGTTAGTGTTTCGTTGTTTCTGAAGGCTTATGGTGTTGATAAGGTTCAGTTAGAGTTTACATCCAGCTGTGATGTCAGGGTGAGTGTGAGATTGTGGCTCAGGTTAAGCATTTGGTGGGGCTGAAAATAAAATGATGTGATTGGTCTGGGGCTAGTGCCTGGGTAGCGTTTGGTTTAATGTCTGGAAATTTGTATGTGCAGGAGAGTGCTATGTTTACAGTAAGGATGTTGCTCTGATCTGAGGATGAGGTTGAGTATAATCAACAGGTTTATGGTGAGCTGTGGATGATGTTAATGTGAACCATGAAGTGTCCCATGCAGGTTACAGTTTGTGGAGCAGACTATACCCTTTCCCCACTTGCTGATGTGGTGGGAATGGAGAACAAAGTACATCCTTGTTACGCATTCCATGAGCATCTAACGGAACTCTGCTGAGCCTACCTTTGCCCAGCTACCACTGACGTCAATACTGTGTTTGACTGTTTATTGGATAAGGCTATTTTCTGAAATCATGTATGTCTTTGCTGTATAAATACCCTGGTACCCAATAAAGATTTGCTGGCGATGCACAGGAGCGTCAGCCCTCCCACTTCTTTCTGTCTTTCTTTATTTTCTTCGCCCCCCTTCCGCACTTCAGGACATGCTCTACTAGGAGCATCTGGACTGCGTCAAGTGGCGCCCGAACAGGGACCTGAAGGAGAGGGAGAAGGTGAGGGCCACCACGAGGCCTATAGAGAAGAGAAAACCCTGGCCAGTGTAACCAGAGAAGATGCACAAGAGAAGAGGCGCACAAGCAATGTGGATGTGGTAAGTGAATTTTTCTGGGAGTTCAATATGGGACAGGCGGGGAGCAAACAGTTATATGTTTGCGGGCTAAAGAGGTTGTTAGCCACCAGAAGAATTAAAGTAGGGATTGCCCAATTAGAAAGATTTTTAGATATTATTGAGAAAGTGTGCCTTTAGTTTCTGGAAGAATGGACAGTAGACATAGAATTGTGGAATGGGGTAGGAAAGTGACTTCAATCTTATTATTCTACCCATGGCCCAAAAAAGGTTCTGGTGGACACATTTGGCCTGTGGACCTTAATTAGAGACTGTTACATGACTTAAGGCAAATTAATGTGGTTCTTAAACCTATGTGACCTTTACAACAAGGCCTCCCTTTTCTAGCTATGATTCCAAAAGACTGGAAGATGGCTATCATTGACCTTAAAGATTGCTTTTTTACCTTGCTCTCCATTCAAAGCAGTCATCTTAGGCCTGAGTTACTTCCTCCTGTGTAATGTAAAAAGAGCCTGTAATTAAGCTGAACCCTCAGATCAACATGTAAATAGGTCTATTCTATTAACTGTTTTCATTAGAGGCAGTCATCCTGGAGCTAAGAATTTCCTCCTCAGCAGCCCCAGGGAAGCCAAAGAAGCTTGTGACTCAGATCAGGGCTCTAGTAGTGAAAAGTCACACAGTCCCTGCATTTATCAGTAAGGCAGGGGCCTCTTGAGGAATGACTAAAGCTCAGGCAGAAAAAACTAGGAAAACTAAGTGAGAGCAGTTAGATCCCTAAACTCTAAAAAGAAGTATCTTATCTTCTGCACACAAACCTGGCCCCATTACAAACTCTCTGATTAGAGAGGCTTGGCCCCTAAAAGAAGTATGCAATATAATGTTATGCAGCTAAATATATTTTGCCACAAGGGAAGAAAATAGTCAAAAGTTCCATGAACTACTACAATATGGAGCTAGTTTTCTAAATTCTTTTTAGTGAATGTCTATTCTACTTATTAAGTTCATCATTATCTTCGAGAATTGAGAAGTCTTAAACTAAACTCCCTGAGATAGAAGAAATTTATCTTCTGCAATACAGCCTGGCTTTAAATGACTAGAGCTAGAATTGTACTTGCATTTCATTTCCAGCACCCTGGACACACAGTCCCTATTGGTTCAGAGCCTTCATCTGCCCTGTTAGTCTAGGGCCATCTAAACCTTAACCCGGTTATGTAAACTTCTTGCTCTTAGAGTGTATTCTTGAAAACTGAAGTACTTTTAATCAAATAAACTAAGAAGAAAGAAAACCATTGAATATTAGAAACTCAAATTTTATGTCAGTTTGTCTGTGTATATGTTTTTATATGAAAAGTGTTGCTAACTGTACTCATTATGTCTCGGTCTGTATGTTTGTGTGTCTAAGTGTGTAACAAAAAATATTTTCTACCTCTAGAAGGTATTAATAAAATTGATTTAAAAACAAGCACTTGTGCAAATTGGGCATTCTAAAACTTCCAGAAAAGGTAATAAAAAATATTATGCATTAATGCTAATTTAAGCTTAACTGAAATGGACATGTCCTTAGAGTTATTAGCTGCCAAAGTTTACTTTAAGTTATTTAATTTAATGTTACCTATTAAATATTTCAAGAAAATGCTTAAAGAAAGGCTTGACTTTGATGTGTGGTGAAAGTTTTATAAGTAATTTATCATGGTTGCTAAAAATAAGTAAACAAGTGTAGCAAATAAACTTTTTAATAATAATACTGTATTAATCTTTAACAATGTATATGTCTGCAAACAGCCTGAGAATTTTTGTGGTAACCAAAGTTCTTAAAGTTTGCTAAGTTATATAGACATATTTTGTGCTTAATAAGAAATTGTGCTATAAGGCACATTTCCAAAAATGATAAAATATGTTCATAAATGTATCAAACTGAAGAATGCTGGTGTGACAGTTTACAGTGGCCTATTTTTCAGTGTTCACTGAAGGTTGAAGTATCAAATGGTTTTAGGTTCTAATGAAAACTACTTGTTATAATGAGGAAAATATTTTAGTATGTTAAAGATGTGTGTTTTAATAAGAGAAAGTATAAACAATGGAAATTCGTTTTGTTGAGAGTGAAAGAAGGTTAATTGTTCTGAAGTACAGCTATTTATTTAAAGGGAGACAGAGAGACAGAGACAAAGAGAGAGCGCAGCGTGGTGCAGCAGCGTGGTGCCTTTTCTTGTGGCAGATCCGCTCATCCTGTTGCTTTGGGATAAACCCAGTCAAGCCCCAGGCAAGCCCACACATAATTCTAGCCGGCTTATGTGCTTGGGACCATGAGGCAAATGAAGAATAAATTACTATATTCTTACAGATATAATCATGCTATGTGAAATTAAAGCAAGTGAGTCTTAATATCAAGTACACAGCAAAATTGGAGTTTTGTTTTCAGTTGGAAAGACAAAATATTCTTTAACTGTTAGTCTGCTCTTAATATTGAAAGATTGCAAAGAGTTCTCTAATTGTTTTATTAAAACAGTTTCTTATGCTTAAAGTCTTAATGAATTGTCTGAGTATTTAAGAAAATATGATCTTAATATTAAAAAGACTAAGCTAAGTGTTAACAACTATGTAACCTTCTGCATTTGCTTTTAAACTTTCTTATTATCATTCTAGTTAAATAATAAGTGTTATTTAGTAACTATAATTCTATTTAGGCAAGTGCCTTAAAAACTTTTGACAGCTTCCCAAAACCAAAATTTAAAAAGGTATTTTTACCTCTCAATTAACTCTAATATTTTCCAGAGGTCCCCTGGAAGATATCAGTAGAATTTCTTCTCATCAAAGAAAATATTTGACTAATTTGGCTTATTTACCTGATATATACTTACCTAAAAAGTGCTGTCAAAAGGAATAATGCTCGATTTTATTACTGAGTGTTTGATGTTACAGAAATATCCAAACTTCCATATATCAACTATCTTAGAGTAAGTTCTCATCAAATCTTTAACCATTGTTATTTGTAAATCTTTTCTTGTTTATAATCTGTTTAATTACTACCAAACTAGTAAAGAACTAGATTTCAGCAAATTGAGTACTAGTTACTTTAAATTAGGTAAACTAAAGAAAAATGATTTTGTAGCTTCTTGTTTCAAGTGTTGCTGATAAAATGTTTTAAGTTTTATCTCTTAAGCTGGCTGACAACGCTCCAGTTTACCTCTCCTCTGTGTTACATACATTTTTTCAGCTATATAACATCACTCATAACACAGGCATTTCACACAGTTCTACAAGTCAAGCTTTCATTGAATATTGTCATCTTATTCTTAAACATTATTTATTAATACAAAGAGGGGGGAATACTCCCCGATATGATAAAATTAGTTGCAAGTTGATGATTGGTGCATGCTTTACATATCCTTAATTATGATCTTCTGGAGGGTAATAGACCTCAGCGGTAGAGGTACATTTTTCTGATAATATTTCCTTTTCTGAAACAACAACAGTTCCTGTGTAGTAGTCTCCAATGGGTTCTTTACTATGGCATAAAGATCATATCAAGGTGTGGGGCAAGGGGTTTGCTTGTGTTTTTACAGAGGATCAATGCTTGATCTGGTCGCCCAGAAAATGAATTCAGATACGATATGAAAGAGAACTTCCAATATCAACATCCTCTGGAGGAGTCATTCCAGAAGGTGACCATCAAAAAACCTCTACAAAATTCTGCATGTCAAACACAGAAAACTGAAGCCCACTAAATAATAGTATCTTTTTTTATTTCCAATAATGGCACTTACGTATGTACATACTACAGAAAAAATGTATAGACACATGATAGAGGAAAACTTAGATAGAATGATATTGCTGATTGGTCTGTTAGAGATGGTGATCATTATGATATTTATAAAGCAGTTTTGTCCTGAGAAGATATTGGCAGTTATACTTGTGAAAAGCTTCAGAAAAGAACTCTTGTCATATTGTATAAGAGTAATCAGGTGTATTTAAATATATCACTCATTCCAGGAAATAATTTTTCCTCACCTAACTTGTAGTTACAACTCATGAGCCAAAAGTTGCACAAGTCATCTTTTTGTGTAGCAAGAAATTCCTCTATCAGTGAACTGTTGAAGAAGAATTTAATAGGCATAAGACTTTCTCTTATGGTGTTTACTAATATCTCAGGCATAAACATCACTTTTCCCCCTAAAGTGCTTGCTCCTGATGCCCAATTAAATTTACCTGTTAATACTACTATAATTACTGATTGTGTATGTATTAATTGTACTCGTGTACCCTCTTATTGTAATTCTTCAATCATTGTAATAGTCTTCTAGATATAGACTTCCAAATGTTGGATATTTTTGTGTAATAACAAAACATATCAAGCCCTTTCTTCACACTATCAAGGTGTTTGTGAGGTGGGATGCATTCTTCCTGCTCTAATAGACCACCTGAATATAAGTGCAAGAAACTTCTTCTAGCTCTGCCATCTGATTGTCATGAAAACTTGAAAATTTGAGATCCTGCCACTGTTGCAGTTGCAACTGTGTTCCTCCTGCCAGTACCTAGACTTGTCATTGGAATGCAGAAAGAGATATCTAAGCTGGCCTGTGCATATAGCAAAACAACAAATTTGACTGCTTCTGTATTATCTGAACTCAACCAAGAACTTAGAATTGCAAGCTGCGGTGCTTCAGAATCGTGCTGCTGTGGACTGTCTGTTGTTAAAAGATCATGTAAGATGTGAACAATTTCCAAAAATGTGCTGTTTCAATTTGTCTGATTTTTCTCAAACTACCCAAAATCAATTAGATGATATCCCTCATATTGTCAATGTTTTTACAAATGCCTAAGCTATCTAACTAGTTTTTTAAATTTCATTAAATATAACTAGTAATTGTAAGTCTGCCTCTGTTATGTATCTGTATTCTTATTCTGGTAATGTATGAAAGCAATTTGACTAGTAGTTTGTGAAAACCTATATATATATATATATATTCAAGTTATGTCTGTCAACATGTTCGATCTCAGCCATGTAATGCATACTTCCCACAAAACTAAGATGCCATATAATCCACAAGGCAAAGCACTATAAAACGTGCCCATGGCACCCTTAAAGCTCATTTGGAAAAAACAAAAAAGGGGGAGTTATATCCCCGGCCACCACAGAACTATTTAAATCATATCTTATTTGCAGCCAAAACTGCATCTGATATATTAAATCAGATAAAAGACGTGTTCAGGAACCCCCTGAATAGTCTCTGGCATGCTGTCGCACCTCTCTTAACCCTAAGCATTTTAAGGGCTTCGTTGCTGTTACTAGGGCCTTGTGTCCTTCGCAGCATGTGAAAACTCATCCGGCAAGCCTTAAGAGAGACCTACGTCATTTGAAATTGCAGATGGACCCCCACTTGTAAATCATAAGTTCTAAAGTCTTGCCTCATTTTCTGTTATCATTATGTGCAGCCATTGTGTGTATGTTTCTCATTGTGTTCTTGTTGCCTTGTTTCCTAAAAATGAGTTTTAAAGCATTTCTGCACATTGGTGTAGAGCTATATATGTCCCAGCTGAAAAGTCACCCCCCGATGCTGGATACTGAGAAGGGGACAGGATAGTCAACGACGGGTAAGTGTCTTGGAGACCTCTGGCAACCTAAGACAGGGCCCTCATGATGGAATGTGGGAACCAATGACGGGTAAGTCCAGATGAGTCGTCCAGGAACACCTTAGACAGGCACTGTCACCCTCTTATAAAATAAAAAAGGGGGTGATGTGGGGAGCAGACTATGCCCTTCCCCCACTTGCCGATGTGGCGGGAATGGAGAACAAAGAACATCCTTGTTACACATTCCATGAGCAACTAACGGAACTCTGCTGAGCCTACCTTTGCCCAGCTACCGCTGACATCAATACTGTGCTTGACTGTTTATTGGATAAGGCTATATTCTGAAATCGTGTATGTCTTTGCTGTATAAATACCCTGGTACTCAATAAAGCTTTGCTGGTGATGCACAGGAGCGTCAGCCCTCCCACTTCTTTCTGTCTTTCTTTATTTTCTTCATCCCCCTTCCGCACTTCAGGACCTGATTGACTAGGCATGGCTGGACAGCGTCAGTACAGTGCTAGGGTTAGAGTTAGGTGTTCCTTAAGTTATATGGCCAGTATATGGTTATGATTACATTTCGGATTCTAGTCTGATGTTTGGGTGACAGTGAGATTGAACTACAGTGGTGTTGCAGTGAGACATGGGTGACGTCCATATCCATGTTAGATTCTGTTCTAAATGACATGGCTAGGGATATGGTTGGGGGTTTGGGGAGATTTATGGGGCTGATACAGTTTTTGGTAGAGTTAGGGTCTGGCTATGATGTGAGGATGAGTGCGAGATTATGTCTCAGTTTCAGGATTTGTTGGGCTGACATTAAAATGAAGGTGAGGAGTTCAGAGCATGGGACAGTGCTAGGGTTAGGGTTAAGTGTTCAGTAATGGGTACATGCCGTATAGTACTATGGTTACAGTGAGGATGTGGCCCTGATGTGAGGGAGAAGGCGACATTGAGAGACAGGTTTATGATAAGCAGTAGCTGAAGTCAAAGTTTATTGTGAGATTTCAAGTCCTGGGGCCAAGTCTAGGGTTAGACTTAGGGGATTGAAGAGATGTATGGGTAAGAAAGGGTTATTGTTACATTTAGTATTCGCTTCTGATGTGAGGGTGACAGTGAGATTTAATTACAGTATTACAGTGAGACATCGGTGATGTCGATATCCATGGGACGGAATGTTCTGAGAATCAGTGGAATGATTAGAGTTGGGTGTTTGGAAATATTTATGGAGCTGATAGGGTTTCAGTTAGAGTTAGTCTCCTGCTGTGATGTGAGGGTGAGTGCAAGATTGTGTCTCGGGATTTTCATTTTGTGGAGCAGACCAAAAAATGGCTGTGTGTGGGCAATGCAGGTATCAGTGCTAGGGTAAGTGTTAAGTGTTTGGTAATGTGTATGAGTAGGATAGCACTGCGTTTACAGTAATGAACTTGTTCTGATGTAAGGATGAAGGCGAGATTGAGAGAAAGTTTTATGGTGAGCTGTGTGTGATGCCAATGTTGTCCATGAGTGATCATGTCAACAGGCGAGGGTCGGGTTAGATTTAAAGTTTCGGTAAGCTGTATGGCTACATATGGTTATAGTTACATTTAGGATTGGGCTCGGATGTGAGGGCAACAGCGATATTGAATTACAGTGTGTAACAGTGAGAAATGAGTGATGTTGATATTCATGGTAGGGGCCTTTTTCAAAATTCAGGACCTGGGTTAGGGTTAAGTGTTTGTGAAAGTGTATGGGGCTGATCGGGATTAGGATAGAGTTTGCATCTGGCTGTGATGTGAGGGTGAGTGCGATATTGTGTCTCAGGTTAAGGATCTGGTGGGCTGACACTAAGATGAAGGTGAGGAGTCCCGAGCATGGTACAGTGCTAGGGTTAGGGTTAGGTGTTCAGTAATGGGTATGGACCATCTAGTTCAATGGTTACAGTGAGGATGTGGCCCTGATGTGAGGGAGAGGGCGATACTGAGAGACAGGTTTATGATAAACTGTAGCTGACGTCAATGTTTAACATGAGGTTTCTGTTCCAGGGGACAGGTCTAGGGTTAGGTTTAGTGGTTCAAAAAGGTGTACAGAAAGGAAAGGGTAATGGTTAAATTTAGTATTCGGTTCCGATGTGAGGGTGACACTGAGATTGAATTACAGTGTTACAGTCAGACATGGCTGACGTCGTTATCCATGGTTGGGTCTGAAGTAAGAGTCACGGGGTATGGTTAGAGTTCAGTTTTAGGGAAGGTTTATGGGGCTAATAGGGCTTTGGTTAGATTTAGGGTCCGTCTATGATGTGAGGGTGAGTGCGAGTTTGTGTCTCAGTATAAGGATTTGGTGGGGCTGAAAATAAATTGATGTGAAGGGTCTGGTGCTGTGGCAAGGGCTAGGGTTAAGTATTCATTAATATGTACGGGCTTGATTGAGCTTTATTTACACTAAGGATGTGGCTCTGATGTAAGGATGAGTGCGACATTGATAGGCTTACAGTGAGCTGTGGGTGATGTCAATGTTGACCTGACCATGAGCGGTCAGTTCCATGGGAGAGAGCTACAATTAGGGTTAGGTGTTTATTAAGTTGTACGGCCAGTATACTGTTACGGTTACATTTCGGATTTGGGTCTGATGTGAGGGCGACAGCGAGATTGAATGACAGTGTTACAGTGAGACATGGGTGACGTCGATATCCATGGCAGATTCTATTCTAAGTGTCAGGGCTAGTGTTAGGTTTCAGTGTTTGGGTAGGTTTACAGGGTTGGTACGTTTTTGGGTAGAGTTAGGGTCTGGCTGTGATGTGAAGGAGAGTGCAAGATTTTGCCTCAGGCTTTGGGTTTGGTGAGCTGACACTAAATGAAGGTGAGGATTCGAGAGCATGGGAGAGTGCTAGGGCTGGGTTAAGTGTTCAGTAATGGATACGGGCCGTGTAGTGCTACGGTTACAGTGAGGATGTGGCCCTGATGTGAGGGAGAGTTTGATATTGAGAGACAGGTTTATGACAAGCTGTGGCTGATGTCCAAATTTATTGTGAGGTCTCAGGTCCAGGGGCTAGGTCGCGGGTTATGTTTATGGGTTCAAAAAGGGTACGGTTAGAAAGGGTTATGGTTACATTTAGTATTAGGTTCTGATGTGAGGGTGACAGTGAGATTGAATTACAGTGTTACAGTGAGACATGGGTGACATCGATATCCATGGTAGTGTCTGTTCCACGAGACAGGGCTATGGTTAGAGTTCTGTGTTTGGAAGGTTTACGGAGCTGGTAGGGTTTCAGTTAGAGTTTGCATCCTGCTGTGATGTGAGGTCGAATGTGACATTGTGGCTCAGGTTAAGCATTTGGTGAGGCTGAAAATAAAATTATGTTATGGGTCTGGTACTAGTGCCAGGGCTAGGGTTAGGGTTAAGTGTTCGGTAATGTGTACGGGCAGGATAGCGCTACGTTTACAGTAGGGATCTGGCTCTGATGGTAGGATGAGTGTGAGTATGATCGACAAGTTTACATTGAGAAGTGGATGATGTCAATGTTGACCATGTAGGGTCAGATTCAGGGTATACAGCTATGGTTAGGTTTTGTGGTTCGGTAAGTTGTATGGGCAGGATAGGGTTATGGTTAAACGTGGGATTCAGCTCTGATGTGAGTTTGACAATGAGATTGAATTACAGTGTTACAGTGAGACATGAGTGTTGTCAATATTCATGGCACTGGTCTGTTCTAAAAGTCAAGGCTAGGCTTAGGTTTCAGTGTTTGGAAAGGTGTATGGGGCTAATAGGTTTACAGTTAGAGTTAGGGTCTGGCTCTGATGTGAGGGCGAGTGCGAGATTTTGACTCGGTATATGGAAATGCGGAGGCAGAAAATTAAATTATGTGAACGGTCTGGTGCTATGGCAAGCGCTAGGGTTAGGGTTATGTGCTCTTTAATAACTACGGGCATGATAGTGAAACGTTTATACTAAGGATATGGCTCTTATGTGAGGATGAGTGCAACATTGGGCGACATGTGTATGGTGAGCTGTGGGTGATGTCAATGTAGACCATGAGTGCTCAGATCCATGGGAGAGAACTAGGGTTAGAGTAAGCTGTTTGTTAATCTGTATAGCCAGTATACAGTCATGGTTACATTTCAGATACGGGTCTGATTGTGAGGGCGACAGCGAGATTTTACTACAGTGTTACAGTGAGACATGGGTGATGTCCATATCCATGGTAGGGCATGTTCTAAGAGACAGGGCTAGTGTTAGGTTTTGGTGTTTTGGTAGGATTATGGGGATGATAAGGTATTGGGTAGAGTTAGGGTCTGGCTGTGACGTGAGGGTGAGTGCGAGATAATGCCTCAGGTTTAGGATTAGGTGGACTGACACTAAAATGAAGGTGAGGAGTCCAGAGCATGGGACAGTTCTAGGGTAAGGGTTAAGTGTTTGGTGATGGCTATGGGCCATCTAGTACTACGTTTACAGTGAGGATGTGGCCCTGATGTGAGGGAGAGGGCAATATAGAGAGATAGGTTTATGATAAGCTGTGGCTTATGTCAAAGTTTATCATGAGGTTTCAGGTCCAGGGGCCATGTCTAGAGTTAGGTTTAGGGGATTGAAAAAGCGTATGGGTAGCAAAGAGTTATGATTGCATTTAGTATTCAGTTCTGATGTGAGGGTGACAGTGAGAATGTATTACAGTGTTACAGTGAGACATGGGTGACGTCAATAACCATTGTAGGGTCTGTTCCAAGAGTCAGGGCTATGGTTACAGTGCGGTGTTTGGGAAGGATCACGGATCTGATAGGGGTTCAGTCAGAGTTTGCATCCTGCTGTGATGTGAGGATGAGTGCGAGATTGTGGCTCAGGTTAAACATTTGGTTGGGCAAAAATAAATTGATGTGCAGGATCTGGTGCTAGTCCCTGGACTATGGATAGGGTTAAGTGTTCGGTAATGTGTATGGGCAGGGTAGTGCTATGTTTACAGTAAGGATCTAGCTCTGATGTGAGAAAGAGTGTGAGTATGATCGACGGGTTTACGTTGAGCTGTGGATGATGTCAATGTAGACCATGATGTGTCAGATTCAGGGTATGTGCTATGGTTAGGGTTAGGGGTTTGGTAAGTTGTATGGGAAGGACAGGGTTATGGTTATATATGGGATTCAGCTCTGATGTGAGTTCTACAGAGAGATTGAATTACAGTTTTGCAGTGAGACATGAGGTATGTCGATATTTATGGTACTGGTCTGTCCAAGAAGTCAGAGCTAGGGTCATGGTTCTGTGCTTGGGAACGTGTATGGGGCCTATAGGGTTTTGGTGAGAGTTAGGGTCTGGTTGTAATATGAGGGTGAATGAGAGATTTTTTTCTCCATATAAGGATTTGGTGAGGCTGAAAATAAAATGATGTGAAGGGTCTGGTGCTGTTGCAATAGCTAGGGTTAAGGTTCAGTGTTCGTTAATGTGTACAGGCACGATATCACTAGGTTGACACTAAGGATCTGGCTCTGATGTGAGAATGAGTGCGACATTGACCGACAGGTTTACAGTGAGCTGTGGGTGATGCCAGTGTTGACAATGAGGGTCAGTTCTATGGGCGAGAGCTAGGATTGGGTTGGGGTTTGTTAAGCTGTATGGCCAGGATAGGATTGTGATTACATTTCGGATTCAGGTCTGATGTGAGGGCAACAGTGAGATTGAACTACAGTCTTGCAGTGAGACATGGGTGATGCTGATATCCATGGTAGGGTCTGTTCTAAGTGGCTTCTGTTAGTTTTCAGTGTTTGGGGAGGTTTATCATGCTCATTGGATTTCGGTTACAGTTAGTCCTCTGGTGTGATGTGAGGGTGAGTGCAAGATTGTCTTGAGATTTGGATTTGGTGGGGCAGACCAAATAATGATGGTGTGTGAACAATGCAGGTTCAAGGGCTAGGGTTATGGTTAAGTGTTCAGTAATGTGCACTAGTAGGAGAGCACTGCTTTTACAGTAAGGATCTTGTTCTAACGTGAGGATGAAGGCGAGATTGAGAGAAAGGTTCACTGTGTGCTGTGGGTTATGCCAATGTTGACCATGAATGATCATGTCAACAGGTGAGGGCTCGGGTTTGTGTTAGAGGTTTGGCAAGCTGTATGGGCTGGATAGAGTTATAGTTACACTTAGGGTTTAGCTCTGATGTGATGGCGACAGTGATATTGAATTACAGTAGCACAGTGAGAAATAGGTGACATCGCTATTCATGGTAGGGGCCTTTTTAAAAAGTCATGGCCTGCATTAGGTTTAAGTGTTAGTGAAAGTGTACAGGGCTGAATGGGATTTGGTTAGAGCTTCTATCTGGCTGTGATGTGAGGGTGAGTGCAATATTGTGTCTCAGGTTAAGGATCTGGTGGGCTGACACTAAGATGAAGGTGAGGAGTTCCAAGCATGGGACAGTGCTAGGATTAGGGTTAGGTGTTCAGTAATGGGTACGGACCATCTAGTTCAACAGTTACAGTGAGGATGCGGCTCTGATGTGAGGGAGAGAGCGATACTGAGAGACAGGTTTATGATAAGCTGTGGTGGATGTCGATGTTTAACATGAGCATTCTGGTCCAGGGGCCAGGTGTAGGGTCAGGGTTAGTGGTTCAAAAAGGTGTACAGCCAGGAAAGGGTAATGGTTAAATTTAGTATTCGGTTCTGATGACACTGAGATTGAATTACAGTGTTACAGTCAGACATGGGTGACATCATCATCCATGGTAGGGTCTGATGTAAGATTCAGGGATATGGTTAGAGTTCAGTTTTAGGGAAGGTGTATAGCTTTAATAGGGCTCTGGTTAGAGTTAGGGTCCAGCTATGATGTGAGGGTGAGTGTGAGTTTGTGTCTCATTATAAGGATTTGGTGGGGCTTAAAATAAATTGATGTGAAGCGTCTGGTGCTGTGACAAGCGCTAGGGTTAAGTATTCATTAATATGTATGGGCATGATTGCACTTTACACTAAGGATGTAGCTCTGATGTAAGGCTAAGTGCAACATTGATAGACAGGTTTACAGTGAGCTGTGGGTGATGTCAATGTTGACCATGAGTGGTCAGTTCCATGAGAGAGAGCTACAATTAGGGTTAGGTGTTCATTAAGCTGTATGGCTAGTATACAGTTATGGTTACATTTTGGATTTGAGTCTGATGTGAGGGAGACAGCGAGATTTAACGACAGTGTTACAGTGAAACATGGGTGATGTCGATATCCATGGTAGATTCTATTCTGTGTCAGGGCTAGTGTTAGGTTTCAGTGTTTGGGTAGGTTTACAGGGCTGGTACATTTTCGGGTAGAGTTAGGGTCTGGCTGTCATGTGAGGGAGAGTGCGAGATTATGCCTCAGGTGACCTGACAGTAAAATGAAGGTGTGTAGTTGAGAGCATGGGAAAGTGCTAGGGTTAGGGTTAAGTGTTACACATGGGATACAGCTTTGATGTGAGTTCGACAGTGAGTTTGAATTACCGTGTTACAGTGAGACAGGGTACAGGCCATCTAGTACTATGGTTACAGTGAGGATGTGGCTGTGATGTGAGTGAGAGGGCGATATTGAGTGTCAGGATCATGAAAAGCTGTGGCTGATGCCAAAGTTTATCATGAGGTTTCATGTCCAGGGTCCAGGTCAAGTTTTATGTTTAGTTGTTTGAAATGGTGTATGGCTAGGAAAGGTTTTGTTTATATTTAGTATTCGGTTCTGAAGTGAGGGTGATAGTGAGATTCAATTACAGTGTTTCAGTGAGACATGGGTGACATCAATATCCATGGTAGGGTCTCTTCCAAGAGTCAGGACTATCATTAGAGTTCGGTGTTTGGGAAGATCTATGGTGCTGATAGGGTTTTGGTTAGAGTTTGCATCCTGCTGTGATGTGAGTGTGAGTGTAGATTGTGTCTTGGGACTTGGATATGGTGGGGGAGAACAAAAAATAGTGGTGTGTGGGGCATGCATGTCT
Source organism: Manis javanica (assembly GCF_040802235.1). Classification (NCBI taxonomy): domain Eukaryota; kingdom Metazoa; phylum Chordata; class Mammalia; order Pholidota; family Manidae; genus Manis; species Manis javanica. The sequence continues at coordinate 32,052,149 of NC_133169.1, read as the reverse complement.
CAGACGAGGGTTAGGGTTAATTGTTTGGTAATGTGTACGAATAAGATGGCACTGCGTTTAAAGTAAGGAACATCTTCTGATGTGGGGATGAAGGCGAGATTGAGAGAAAGGTTTATGGTGAGCTGTGGTTGATGCCAATATTGACCATGTGTGATCATGCCAACAGGCATTGGCTCAGGTTAGAGTTAGAGTTTCGATAAGATGTATTGGCTGTATAGGGTTATAGTTATAATTAGGATTCAGCTCTGTTGTGAGGGCAACAGCGATATTGAATCAGAATTTCACAGTGAGAGGTGGGTGACATCGATATTCATGGTAGAGGCCTTTTCCAAGTGTCAAGGCCTGGGTTAGTGTTCAGTGTTTGGGAAGGTTTACGCTGCTGACAGGGTTTCAGTTAGAGGTTGCATCCTGCTGTGATGTGAGAGTGAGTGCGAGATTGTGGCTCAGGTTAAGCATTTGGTAGGGTTGTAAATAAAATGATGTGACCAGTCTGGTGCTACTGCCAGGGCTAGGGTTAGGGTTAAGTGTTCAGAAATGTGTACGGGCAGGATAGCACTACATATACTGTAAGGATCTGTCTCTGATATGAGGATGAGTGTGAGTATGACCGACGGGTTTGTGGTGAGCTATGGAAGATGTCAATGTTGACCATGAAGTGTTCAGACTCAGGGTACAGTGCTAGGATAGGTTAAGGGGTTTTTGTAAGTTGTACGGGCAGGACAGGGTTATGGTTACATATGGGATATGGCTTTGATGTGAGTTCGACAGTGAGTTTGAATTACAGTGTTACAGTGAGACATGAGTGATGACGATGTTCATGGTACTGTTCTGTTCCAAAAGTCAGGGCTAGGATTAGGGTTTGGTGTTTGGGAAGGTGTATGGGGATAATAGGGTTTTGGTTATTGTCTGGCTCTAATATGAGGGAGAATGCGAGATTTTGTCTCAGTGTAAGGATTTGGTGGGGCTGAAAATAAAATGATGAGAAGGGTCCAGTGCTCTGGCAAGGGTAGGGTTAGGGTTAAGTGTTCGTTAATATGTACAGGCATGATAGCACAATGTTTACAGAAAGGATCTGGCTCTGATGTGATGATGAGTTTGATATTATGTGGCAGGTTTACGGTGATCTGTGGTGGATGTCTTTGTTGACCATGCAGGTTCAGGTCCACGGATGAGTGCTAGGTTTAGGGTTAGTTGTTTCTTAAGTTGTAAGGCCAGTATACAGTTATGGTTACCTTTCAGATGGATTCTGGTCTGAGGTGAGGGTGACTGCGATACTGAACTACAGTCTTGCAGTGAGACATGGGTGATGCCGATATCCATGGTAGGGTCTGTTCTAAGTGTCAGGGCTAGGTTTAAGAATTGGTGTTTGGGTAGGTTTATGGGACTGATACAGTTTTGGGTAGAGTTAGGGTCTGGCTTTGATGTGAGGGTGAGTGCAAAATTATGCCTCAGGTTTAGCATTAGGTGGTCTGACACTTAAATGAAGGTGAGGAGTCCAGAGCATGTGAAAGTGCTAGGGTTATGGTTAAGTGTTCGGTAATGGGTACCGGGGTTCTAGTACTATGTTTAGAGTGACGATGTGGCCCTGATGTGAGGCAGAGGGCGATATTGAGAGACAGGTTTATGATAAGCTGTGGCTGATATTGAACTTTACCATGATGTTTCATGTCCTGGGGCTAGGTCTAGAGTTAGGTTTAGGGGTTCGAAAAGGAGTACAGCTAGGATAGAATTATGGTTACATTTAGTATTCGGTTCTGATATGAGGGTGACAGTGAGATGGAATTACATTGTTGCAGTGAGACATGGGTGACGTCGATATCCATGGTAGGGTCTGTTCCAAGAGTTAGGGCTATGGTTAGAGTTCAGTGGTTTGCAAGGTTTACAGCACTGATAGGGTTTTGGTTAGAGTTTGTATCCTCCTGTGATGTGAGCCAGATCCTTAGTGTAAACATAGCGCTATCATGCATGTACATATCACATTCATCCTCACTTCAGAGTCAGAACCTTAGAGTAAAAAAAAGTGCTATTATGCCCGTACATATTAACAAACACTTAACCCTAACCCTATCCCTTGCCACAGAACCAAACTCTTCACATCATTTTATTTTCAGCACCACAAAATCTTGCATTCACCCTCACATCAGAGCCAGAACCTAACTTTAACCAAAATACTAATAGCCTTCTTTAATGGTATGCAACACAAAAGAACGTGGTGGAATGTTGTGGAATAGAGTGGAAGGTTGTGAAATGGAGTGTAATGGGGTGTAATGTGATGCAATAGAGTGTTCCTGAGAATTTTTGATGAGAATGGTGTGTTCTTTGTAACAATGGAATGCAACAGAACATAGTGAAATGTTTGGAATGGAGTAGAAGCTTGTGGAATCATGTGGAATGGGATGTGAATTGATGCAGTAGGCTGTTCGTGAATGGTTTGGAAGCTGTGGGGCCTTCTTTTACTGAATGAAATTTAATGGAATATGGAGGAATTTGCACAATGGAGTGCAATGCTGTGGTATTGAGTGGAACGTGGTGTCATGTGACGCAACAGAGATTTCCTGGGATGTTTGGATAAGAATGGTTCCTACTTTGTCACAATGGAACTCAGTAGAACTTGTTGGAATGCTGGGTAATGGAGTACAATCTTGTGGAATGGAGAGGAATGGCATGTGAAGTGACACAGTACGATGTTCGTGAATTACTTGGAAGCAAATGGAGCATTGTTTAGAACATTGGAACACAATAGAACGTGGTGGAATGTTGTGGAATATAGGGCAATTTTGTGGAATAGAGTGGAATTGGCTGTAATGTGACATAATAAAGGTCTTAAGAATGGCTTGGAAGCGAATGGTGCCTCCTTTGCTAGAAAGTAAAGCAAATGAATGTGCTGGAATATTGGGGAATGGAGTAAAATGTTGTGGAAGGGAGCGGAATGTGATGTAATGTGATGCAATAGAGTGTTACAGATTGTTTTGGAAACGAAGCGAGCCTGCTTTGACAGAATGGAATGATATAGAACGTGGTGGAATTTTGTGGAGTGAAGTGCAATTTTGTAGATTAGTGTAGAATTGCATGTAATGTGACACAATATAGAGTTCCTCAGTGGTCTGAAAGCAAATGGAGCTCTCTTTGATGGAATGGAATGCAATAGATCATGGTGAGATGTTCAGGAATGGAGTGCAATGTTGTTAAATGGGCTGGAATCATGTGTAATGTGACTCAGTAGAGTGTTCCTCATTGTTTTGGAAATGGACGGAGCCTTATTTGACAGAATGAAATGCAATAGAACATGGTGGAATGTTGTGCAATGGAGTGGAATTTGTGGAATGGAGTGGAATGGGATGAAATGTGATGCAGTAGAAGGTTATTGGTTGTTTTTGAAGCCAGTTTTGCTTTCTTTGATGGAATGAAAAACAAGAGAACGTGATGGAATGCTGTGGAATTTGTTTAGTGTGGGGGAATAGAGTGGAGTGTGGCATAATGTGATGCAACAAAGCTTTCCTAATTTTCTTGGAAGTGATTGGAGCCTTCTTTAATGGAATGAGACGCAATAGATCATGGTGGAATTTTTCAGAATGCAGTGTCATGTTGTGGAATGGCTTGTAATGGGTGTAATATGATGAAATAGAATATTCCTGCATCGTTTGGTAGCAATTGATGCCTTCAATGATGCAATGGAAAGCACCATAAGGTGGTGGAATATTGTGGAATAGAGTGGAATGTTGTGGATGGGATAAGAATGGGATGTAATGTGATGCAATAGAAGGTTCCTCAGTGGCTTGGAAGGGAATGGAGCCTTCTTTGACGGAAAGGAATGCAATAAAACGTGGTGTAATGTTGCAGAATGGAGTGGATTGTTGTTTAATATAGGGGAATGGGGTGAAAAGTGTCACAATAAAGGGTGAATGAGTGGTTTGGAAGCAAATGGAGCCTTTGACAAAATGGAATGCAATAGAATGTGCTGGAATGCTGCGGAATGGAGTGAATATTGTGGAATGGAGTGTAATGGGGTTTAATTTGAAAAAATAGAGGTTTCCTGAGTGGTGTGGAATCAAATGGAACCTTTTTTGATGGAATGGAATGCAATAGAACAGGGTGCAATGTTGAAGAATGGAGTGCAATGCTATGGAATGGAGTGGAATGGGGAGTAATGTGGTGCAATAAAGGGTTCCTGACTGTTATGGAAGCGAATGGTACCTTCTCTGTAAAAATTGAATGGAATAGAATGTGGTGGACTATTGAGGAATGGAGTAGAATCTTGTGTTATGGAGCAGAATGGCCTGTGATGTGACACAATAGGCAGTTCCTGAATTGTTTGGAAGCAAACGGAGAGTTCCTTGATAGCATAGAACGTTGTGGAATGTTCTGGAATGGAGTACCATGCTGTGCAATGGAGTGGAATCGGCTGTAATGGGACATAATAAAGGTTTCCTGAGTGGTTTGGAAGCGAATGGAGCCTTCTTTGCCAGAATGTAAAGCAAAAGAATGTGGTGGAATATTGGGGAATGGTGTGTGAAATGTTGTAAAATGGAGTGGAATGGGGTGTAATGTGATGCAATAGAGGGTTCCCGGTTGTTTGGGAAACGAATGGAGGCTTCTTTGATAGAATGGAACACTATAGAAAGTCGTGGAATGTTGAAGAATGGAGTGCAATATTCTGGAATGGAGTGGAATCGTGTATAACGTGAGGCAATATAGTGTTCCGGAGTGGTTTTTAAGCGAATGGAGCCTTCTTTGATGTAATGAAATGCAATAGAATGTTGTGGAATGTTGAGGAATGTAGTGGAAATTTGTGGAATTGGGTGTAATGTGATGCAGTAGAGGGTTTCTGAGTGGTGTGGAAGCGGTTGGTGCCCTCTTTGTAACAACGGAACACAATAGAACGTGGTGGAATATTGGGTAATGGAGTAGAATCTTGTGGAATGGAGAGTAATAGCATGTGATGTGATGCAGTTGTCTGTTACTGAGTGGTTTGGACCCGAATAGAACCTTCTTTGTCAGAATGGATCGCAATAAAATGTGGCGGGATATTGCGGAATGGAGTTAAAGTTGTGGAATGGAGTATAATGGGGTATGATGTCACGCAATAGACAGTTCCTGCTTGTTTTGGAAACGAATGGAGCCTTCTTTGACAGAATGGAATGCAATGGAACGTGGGGGAATGTTGCAGAATGGAGTGCAATGTTGTGCAATGGATTGTAATCAGGTATAATGTAATGCAATAAAGGGTTCTACCATAGTTTGGAAGCGAATGCTTCATTCTTTGTAACAATGGAATGCAATAGAATGTGGTGTAATGTTGGTGGATGTAGTGGAAATTTGAGGAATGGAATGGAATGGGGCGCAATGTGATGCAATAGAGGGATCTTGAGTGATTTGGAAATGAATGGAACCTTCTTAGATGGGATGAAAAGCAATAGAACATGGTTTAATGTTGTGGGACAGGGTGGAGTGTTGTGGAATGGAGTGTAATGGGGTGTAATGTGCCTCAATATAGGATGCCTGAGAGGTTTGAAAGCGAATTTTGCCTTCTTTGATGGAATAGAAAACAAGAGAACGTGGTGGAATCATGCGGAATGAGTTTACTGATGTGGAATGGAGTGGAATGGGGCATAATGTGATGCAAACCTATCTGGTTTGAGAGTGATTTGAGCCTTCTTTAATGGTATGGAAGGCAATAGAACCTGGTGGAATTTTGCAGAATGCAGTGGAATGTTGTGGAACGGCTTGGAATGGGGTTTAACATGACGCAATAGAATATTCCTGAGCGGTTTGTAGGGATTGGTGCTTTAATGACGCAATGGAATGCAACAGAAATTGGTGGAATGTTGCGGAATGGAGTGTAATGTTGTGGAATGGAGTGGAATGTGGTGTAATATGACAAAATAGAGGGTTCCTGAATAGTTTGGAAGCAAAAGAAGCGTTCTTTTAGAGAATGGAATGCATAGAACTTGGTGGAATCTTGAGGAATGGAGTGAAATGTTGTGGAAGGGAGAGGAATGGGGCATAATGTGACGCAATGAAGGTTCCTCAGTGGCCTGGAAGGGAATGGAGCCTTCTTTGACCGGATTAAACGCTATACAACGTGGTGGAATATTGCCGAATGGAGTTGATAGTCATTGAATATAGGGGAACGGGGTTAAAAGTGATGCAATAAAGGGTGCCTGAGTGTTTTGGAATCAAATGAAGCTTTTTATGACGGAATGGAAGGCAATAGAACGTGGTGGAATATTGCAGATTGGAGTGGATTTGTGGAATATAGTGGAATGGGGTGTAATGTGACACATTAGAGCATTCCTGAGGGGATTGAAAGTGAATGGGGCCTTATTTGATGAATTGGAATGTATAAAACATGGTGGAATGCTGCAGAGTGGAGTGGAGAGCTTTGGAATGCAGTGCAATGTTGTGGAATGTAGGGCAATATTGTGGAGTGGAGTGCAGCAGGTGTAATGTGGTGTGATAAAGTGTTCCTGAGTAGTTTTGAAGTGAATGCAGGCTTCTTTGATGGAGAGGAAAGCAAGAAAACGTGATGGAAAATTGCAGAATGGAGTGGAGAGTTGTGGAATGGAGTTTAATGGGGTGTAATGTGATGCAATAGAGGGTTCCTGAGAGTTTTTGTAGAGAATGGTAACTTTTTTGTGAAAATGGAATGCAACAGAACGTAGTGGAATGTATGGAATGTAGTAGAATCTTGAGGAATTGTGAGGAATGGCACGTGAATTGATGCAATATGCTGTTCCTGATTGGTTTGGAAGCTATGGAGCCTTCTTTTACTGAATGGAATGCAATGGAATGTGTTGGAATATTGCACAATGCAGTGCAATGCTGTGGTGTTGAGTGGAACGTGGTGTAACGTGATGCAACACAGTGATCCTGGGCTGTTTGGAAAAGAATGGTGCCTACTTTGTCACAGTGTAACTCCCTAGAACTTGACATTTCAGGGAATGGAGTCGAATCTTGTGGAACTGAGTGGAATGGCACGAGAAGTGACACGATAGGAAGTTTGTGAATTGTTTGGAAGCAAATGGAGCATTCTTTGGCAGAATGTAACGCAATAGAATGTGGTGAAATGTTGTGGAATGGAGTGCAATGTTGTGGAATGGAGTGGAATTGGCTGTAATGTGACATAATAAAGGTCTCCAGAGTGGTTTGGAAGCGAATGGTGCCTTCTTTGCCAGGATACAAAGCAAATGAATGTGCAGGAATATTGGGAAATGGAGTAAAATGTGGTGGAATGTGGTGGAATGTGATGCAATAGAGTGTTATTGGAAACGAATTGTTTTGGAAACGAATGGAGCCTTCCTTGACAGAATGGAATGCAATAGAATGTGGTGGAATGTTGTGGAATAGAGGGCAATATAGTGAAGTGAAGTGGGAACGTCTATAATGTGATATAATAAAGGTCTCCAGAGTGGTTTGGAAGTAATGGTGCCTCCTTTGCCGGAATACGTATCAAATGAATGTGCTGGAATATTTGGGAATGGAGTAAAATGTTGTGGAATGGAGTGGAATGGGCGGTAATGTGATGCTATAGAATGTTGTAGATTGTTTGGAAACGAATGGATCCTTCCTTGACTGAATGGAACGCTATAGAATTTTGTGGAGTTAAGTGCAATTTTGTACATTGGTGTACAATCGCATGCAATGTGACACAATATAGAGTTCCTGAGTGGTCTGGAACCAAATGGACCTCTCATTGATGGAATTGAATGCCACAGAACATGGTGAGATGTTCAAGAATGGAGTGCAATGTTAAATGGACTGGAATCGGGTGTAATGTGATGCAGTACAGTGTTCCTCATTCTTTTGGAAATGAATGAAACCTTACTTGACAGAATGGAATGCAATAGAACATGGTGGAATGTTATGGAATAGAGTAGAATCCTGTAGAATGCAGTGGTATGGCATTTGGTGTGATGCAATAGACAGTCCTTAATGGATTGGAAATGAATCGAGCCTTTTTTCAGGAATGGCATGCAAAAGAGTATAGTGGAATGTTGCAAAATAAAGTGGAGAGTTGTGGAATGGGGTGTAATGGGGTGTAATGTGATGCAATAGACAGTTCCTGATTATTTTGGAAAAGCATGGAGCCTTCTTATTTAGAATGGAAAGCTTTAGAACATGGTGCAGTGCTTTGGTATGGAGTGCAATATTGTGGAATGGAGTTGCATCGGTTATCATGTGATGCTGTAAATGGATCTAGAGTGATTTGGAAGTGAATGCTCCTTTGCTTGATGGAACTGAATGTAATAGAACGTGGTGGGGTGTTGCAGAATAGTGTGGGAGGTTGTGAAATGGAGTGTAATGGGGTGTAAAGTGATGCAATTGAGGGTGCCTGAGAGATTTTGTAGACAATGTTGCCTTCTTTGTAACAATTGAATGCGATAGAATGTAGTGGAATGTTTGCAATGGAGTAGAATCTTGTGGAATCATGTGGAAGGGTATGTGAATTGATGCAATACGCTGTTCCTGAACGGTTTGGAGGCTATGGAGCCTTCTATTACAAATGGAATGCAATGGAATGTGCTGGAATGTTTCACAATGGAGTGCAATGCTGTGGTATTGAACGGAACGTGGTGTAATGTGATGCAACAGAAAGTTCCTGGTTTGTTTGGATGAGAAAGGTGCCCACTTTGCTACAATGGAACTCAGTAGAACTTGTTGTAATGTTGAAGAAATGATGTTGAATCTTGTGGGATGGAGTGGATTGGCATGTGAAGTGACACAATAGGAAGTTCGTGAATTTATGGAAGCAAATCGAGTATTCCTTGGCAAAACTGAAGCCAGCAGATCCTGGTGAAATGTTCTGGAATGGAGTACAGTGTTGTGGAATGGAGTGGAGTCGACTGTAATGTGACATAATAAAGGTCTCCACAGAGGTTGGAAGCGAACGGTGCCTGCTTTGCCAGAATGCCAAGCAAATGAATGTGCAGGAATATTGGGGAATGGAGTAAAATGTTGCAGAATGGAGTGGAATGGCGTGTAATGTGATGCAATTGAGAGTTACAGATTGTTTTGAAAACGAACGGAGCCTACTTTGACAGAATGGAAGGCTATAGAACATGGTGGAATTTTGTGGAGTTAAGGGCAATTTTGAAGATTGGTGTAGAATCGCATGCAATGTGACACATTATAGAGTTTCTGAGTGGTCTGGAAGAAAATGGAGCTCTGTTTGATGGAATGGAATGCCACAGAACATGGTGAGATGTTCATGAATGGAGTGCAATGTTGTTAAATGGACTGTAATCGTGTTTAATGTGATGCAGTAAAGTGTTCCTCATTGTTTGGGAAACGAATGGAGCATTATTTGACAGAAAGGAATGCAATAGAACATGGTGGAATGTTATGGAATGGAGTAGAATCTTGTAGAATAGAGTGGAGTGGCATTTGATGTGATGCAGTTGACAGTCCATAATGGGTTGGAAGTGAATCAAGCCTTCTTTGTAGAAATGGAATGCAAAAGGACATAGTGGAATGTTGCGAAATGAAGTGGAGAATTGTGGAATGGAGTGTAATGGGGTGTAATGTGATGCAATAGATGGTTCCTGATTGTTTTGGAAAACAGTGGAGCATTCTTTTGCAGAATGGAATGTGATAGAACATGGTGGAGTGTTGTGTTATGGAGTGCAATGTGGTGGAATGGAGTTGAATCAGTTATAATGTGATGCAATAAAGGGCTCCAGAGTGACTTGGAAGTAAATGCAGCATTGCTTGATGGAATCCAACGTAATAGAACGTGGTGGAATGTTGAGGAATAGAGCGAGACATTGTAAAATGGAGTGTAATGAGGTGTAATGTGATGCAATACAGGGTTTCTGAGAGTTTTTGTAGAGAATGGTGCCGTCTTTGAAACAATGGAATGGAATAGAAAGCAGTGGAATGTTTGGAATGGAGTAGAATCTTGAGGAATCGTGGGTAATGACATGTGAATTGAGGCAATAGGCTGTTCCTGAATGGTTTGGAAGCTATGGGCCTTCTTTTACATAAAGGAATGCAGTGGGATGTGGTGGAATGTTGCACAGTGGAGTGCAGTGCTGTGGTATTGAGTGGAACTAGAAGCAATGTGACGCAACAGAGAGTTCCTGGTATGTTTGAATAAGAATGATTCCTACTTTGTCACAATGGAACTCAGTAGAACTTGATAGAATGTTGGCGAATGGAGTAGAATCTTGTGGAATGGAGAGGAATGGCATGTGAAGTGACACAATATGAAGTTTGTGAATTGTTTAGAAGCAAATGGAGCATTCCTTGGCAGAATGGAATGCAATAGAACGAGGTGGAATGTTGTGGAATGGAGGGCAGTATTGTGGAATGGAGTGGGAAAGGCGGTAATGTGACATTATAAAGGTCACCAGAGTGGTTTGGAAGTAATAGTGCCTCCTTTGCCGGAATGCGTATCAAATGAATGTGCTGGAATATTTGGGAATGGAGTAAAATGCAGTGGAATGGAGTGGAATGGGCTGTAATGTGATGCTGTAGAGTGCTATAGATTGTTTGGAAACAATGGATCCTTCCTTGACTGAATGGAACGCTATAGAACGTGGTGAAATTTTGTAGAGTTAAGTGTAATTTTGTAGATTGATGTACAATCGTGTGTAATGTGACACAATATAGAGTTCCTGAGTGTTCTTGAAGCGACTGGAGCTCTCTTTGATTGAATGGAACACCACAGAACATGGTGAGATATTCAGGAATGGAGTGCCATGTTGTCAAATGCTCTGGAATCATCTACAATGTGAGTCAGTAGAATGTTCCTGATTGTTTTAGGAATGAATGGATCCCTATTTGGCAGAATGTAACGCAATGCAATGTGGTGGAATGTTGTGGATTTGAGGGCAATGTTGAGGAATGGAGTGGAATCAGCAGTAATGTCACGTAAAAAAGGACTCCATAGTGGGTAGGAAGAGAATGGTGCCTCCTTTGCCAGAATGTGTAGCAAATGAATGAGCTGGAATGTTTGGTAATGGAGTAAAATTTTGCAGAATTGAGTGGAATGGAGTTTAATGTGATCTAATAGAGTGTTCCAGATTGTCTTGGGAACGAATGGATCCTTCTTTGACAGAATGGAATGCTATAGAAGGTGGTAGAATATTATGAAGTTAAGGGCAATTTTGTAGAATGGTGTCGAATACCGTGTAGTGTGACACAATATAGAGTTACTGATTGACTGATTGGTCTGGAAGCAAATGAAGCTCTCTTTGATGGAATGGAACACCACAGATAATGGTAAGATGATCAGAGTTGGAGTGCAATGCTGTTAAAAGGACTGAAATCGTGTGTAAAGTGATGCAGTAGTGTTCCTCATTGGTTGGCAAAGGAATGGAGCCTTTCGTGACACAGTGGAATGCAATAGAACGTGGTGGAATACTATGAAATGGAGTAGAATCTTGGAGAATGGACGGACATGGCATTTGATGGGATGCAAATAACAGTCCTTAATGAGCTGGAAGTGAATCGAGCCTTCTTTGCAGAAAAGGAACACAAAAGAACATTGTGGAATGTTGAGTAATCAAGTGGATACTTGCGGAATGGAGGTAATCGGATGTCATGTGACGCAATTGACGGTTCCTGATTCTTTGGGAAAAGAGTGGAGCTTTCTTTTGCAGATTGGAACGGATAGAACATGGAGGAGTGTCGTGGTTTGGAGTGCAATGTTGTGAAATGGAGTTGAATCGGTTGTAATGTGATGCAATAAAGGGTTCTGGAGTGAGTTGGAAGTGAATGCAGCCTTGCTTGATTTAATAGAATGTAATAGAACATGGTGGAATGTTGTGCAATAGAGTGGAAGGTCGTGAAGTAGAGTGTAGTGTGGTGTAATGTGATGTAATAGATAGTTCTGGAGAGTTTTATAGAGAACAGTGCCCTCATTGTAACAATGGAATGCCATGGTACGCAGTGGAATTTTTGGAACGGAGTGGAATCTTCAGGAATCGTGTGGAACGGCATGTGAATCAATGCAATACACTGTTCCTGAATGGTTTGGAAACTATGGGGCCTTTTTTCACATAATGGAATGCAATGGAATGTGGTGGTATGTTGCACAATGGAGTGCAGTGCTGTGGTCTTGAGTGGAACGTGAAGTAATATGATGCAACAGAGCGTTCCTGGGTTGTTCGAATAAGAACGATTCCTACTTTGTCACAATGGAACTCAGTAGCACTTGTTGGAATATTGGGGAATGGAATAGAATCTTGTGGAATGGAGGGGAATGGCATGTGAAGTGACACAATAGGAAGTTCGTGAATTGTTTGGAAGCAAATGGAGCATTCTTTGGCAGAATGGAATGCAATAGAATGTGGTGGAATGTTGTGGAATGGAGGACAGTGTTGTGAAATGGAATGGGAACGGCTGTAATGTGACATAACAAAAGTCTCCAGAGTGGTTTGGAAGTAATGGTGCCTCCTTAGCCAGAATGCACATCAAATGAACGTGCTGGAATATTTGGGAATTGAGTAAAATATTGTGGAATGGAGTGGAATGCGCTGTAATGTGATGCCATAGAGTGTTATAGATTCTTTTGGAAATGAATGGATCCTTCTTTGACTGAATGGAATGCTGTAGAATGTGGTGGAGTTTTGTGGACTTCAGTGCAATTTTGTAGATTGCTGTAGAATCTCGTGTAATGTGACACAATATAGAGGTCCTGAGCTGCCTGGAAGCAAATGGAGCTCTCTTTGATGAAATGGAATGCCACAGAATATGGTGAGATGTTCAGGAATGGAGTGCAATGTTATATGGACTTGTATCGTCTGTAATGTCACTGAGTAGAGTGTTCCTGATTGTTTTTAAACGAATGGATCTTTATTTGACAGAATGGAACGCAGTAGGACGTGGTGGAGTGTTGTGGAATTGGGGGCAGTGTTGTGGAATGGAGTGGAATCGGCTGTAATGTGACATAATAAAGGTCTCCAGAGTGGTTTGGAAGCGAATGGTGCCTCCTTTGCCAGAATGTATAGCAAGTGAATGTGCTGGAATATCTGGGAATGGAGTAAAATGTTGTGGAATGGAGTAAAATGGGGTGTGATGTGATGCTATAGAGTGTTATAGATTGTATTGGGAACGAATGGATCTTTCCTTGACAGAATGAAATGGTATAGGACGTGGTCGAATTTTGTGGAGTTAAGTGCAATTTTGTAGATTGGTGTAGAATCGCGTGTAGTGTGACACAATATAGAATTCCTGAGTAGTCTCGAAGCAAATGGAGCTCTCTTTTATTGAATGGAATGCCACAGAACATGGTGAGATATTCAGGAATGGAGTGCCATGTTGTTAAATGGACTGGAATCGTGTGTAAAGTGATGCAGTAGTGTGTTCCTCATTGGTTTGGAAAGGAATGGAGCCTTTTATGACAGAATGGAATGCAATGGAACGTGGTGGAATGTTGCGGAATGGAGTAGAATCTTGGAGAATGGACTGCAATGGTATTTGATGTGATGCAAGAGAGTCCTTAATGGGTTGGAAGTGAATCGAGCCTTCTTTGTACGAATGGAATGCAAAAGAACACTGGGCAATGTTACAAAACGAAGTGAAGGGTTGTGTAATGGTGTGTAATGGGGTGTAATGTGACGCAAGAGAGGGTTCCTGATTCTTTGGGAAAAGAGTGTAGCCTTCTTTTGCAGAAAGGAACGCGATAGAACATGGTGGAGTGTTGGGGGACCGAGTGCAATGTTGTGGAATGGAGTTGAATCGGTTGTAATGTGATGCAATAAAGGGTTCTGGAGTGATTTGGAAGTGAATGCAGCCTTGCTTGATGGAATCAAACATAACAGAACGTGGTGGAATGTTGTGGAATAGAGTGGAAGGTTGTGAAATAGAGTGTAATGGGGTGTAATGTGATGCAGTAGAGGGTTCCTGAGAGTTTTTTGGAGAACGGTGCCATCTTTGTAACAAGGAAATGCAACAGAACGCAGTGGAATGTTTGGAATGGAGTAGAATCTTGAGGAATCGTGTGCAATGGCATGTGAACTGAGGCAATAGGCTGTTCCTGAATGGTTTGGAAACTATGGGGCCTTCTTTTACATAAAGGAATGCAGTGGAATGTGGTGGAATGTTGCACAGTGGCATGCAGTGCTGTGGTATTGAGTGGAACTTGAAGCAATGTGATGCACCAGAGAGTTCCTGGTTTGTTTGAATAAGAATGATTCCTACTTTGTCACAATGGAACTCAGTAGAACTTGTTGGAATATTGTGGAATGGAATAGAACCTTGTGGAATGGAGAGGAATGGCATGTGAAGTGACACAATAGGAAGTTCGTGAATTGTTTGGAAGCAAATGGAGCATTCTTTGCAGAATGGAATGCAATAGAACGTGGTGTAATGTTGTAGAATGGAGGGCAGTGTTGTGAAATGGAGTGGGATTGGCTGTAATGTGACATAATAAAGGTCTCCAGAGTTTTTTTGAAAATAATGCTGCCTCTTTTGCCAAAAAGCATATCAAACGAATGTGCCGGAATATTTGGGAATTGAGTAAAATGTTGTGGAATGGAGTGGAATGGGGTGCAATGTGGTGCCATGGAGTGTTATAGATTGTTTTGGAAACGAATTGATCCTTCTTTGACTGAACGGAGCGCTGTAGAACATGGTGGAGTTTTGTGGAGTTAAGTGCAATTTTGTAGATTGGTGTAGAATCATGTGTAATGTGACACAATATAGAATTCCTGAGTTGCCTGGAAGCAAATGGAGCTCTCTTTGATGGAATGGAATGCCACAGAACATGCTGAGATGTTCAGGAATGCAGTGCAATGTTGTTAAATGAACTGGAATCATGTGTAAAGGGACGCAGTAGAGTGTTCCTCATTGTTTCGGAAATTAATGGATCCTTCTTTCACGGAATTTAACGCTATAGAACGTGGTCGAATTTTGTGGTGATTGCAATTTTGTAGATTCCTGCAGAATGGCAAGTACTGTGACACAATATAGAGTTCCTGAGTGTTCTCGAAGCAACTGGAGCTCTCTTTGATTGAATGGAATGCCACAGAACATGGTGAGATATTCAGGAATGGAGTGCCATGTTGTTAAATGGTCTGAAATCGCCTATAATGTGAGTCAGTAGAGTGTTCCTGATTGTCTTGGACACGAATGGATCCTTATCTCGAAGAATGTAATGCAATGCAACGTGGTGAAATGATGTGAATTTGAGGGAAATGTTGTGGAATGGAGTGGAATCGGCAGTAATGTGATGTAATAAAGGTCTCCAGAGTGGTTTGGAAGCGAATGGTGCCTCCTTTGCCAGTATGCATAGGAAATGAATCTGCTGGAATGTTTGGTAATGGAGTAAAATTTTGTGGAATGGAGTGGAATGGGGTGTAATGTGATCCAATAGAGTGTGGTAGATTGCCTTGGAAACGAATGGATCCTTCTTTGAAAGAATGGAACGCTATAGAACGTTTTTTAATTTTGTGAAGTTAAGTGCAATTTTGTAGATTGGTGTAGAATCGCGTGTAATGTGACACAATATAGAGTTACTGATTTTTGTGGGAGCATATGAAGCTCTCTTTGATGCAATGGAACACCACACAAGATAGTGAGATATTCAGAGTTTTAGTGCAGTGTTGTTTAAAGGTCTGGAATTGTGTGTAAAGTGACACAGTAGTGTTCCTCATTGGTTGGCAAAGGAATGGAGCCTTTCGTGACACAATGGAATGCAATGGAACTTGGTGGAATGCTATGGAATGGAGTAGATTCTTGGAGAATGGACGGGCATGGCATTTGATGTGATGCAATAGAAAGTCCTTAATCGGTTGGAAGTGAATCGAGCCTTCTTTGCAGGAATGGAACACAAAAGAACATTGTGGAATGTTGAGAAATCAAGTGGATACTTGTGGAATGGAGGTAATGGGGTGTCATGTGATGCAATTGACGGTTCCTGATTCTTTGGGAAAAGAGTGGAGCTTTCTTTTGCAGATCGGAACGCGATAGAACATGGAGGAATGTCGTGGTTTGGAGTGCAATGTTGTGGAATGGAGTTGAATCGGTTGTAATGTGATGCAATAAAAGGGTTCTGGAGTGAGTTGGAAGCGAATGCAGCCTTGCTTGATTTAATAGAATGTAATAGATCATGGTGGAATGTTGTGCAATAGAGTGGAAGGTCGTGAAGTAGAGTGTAGTGTGGTGTAATGTGATGCAATAGATAGTTCTGTAGAGTTTTATAGAGAACAGTGCCCTCTTTGTAACAATGGAATGCTATAGTATGCAGTGGAATTTTTGGAATGGAGTGGAATCTTCAGGAATCGTGTGGAACGGCATGTGAATCGATGCAATACACTGTTCCTGAATGGTTTGGAAGCTATGGGGCCTTTTTTCACATAATGGAATGCAATGGAATGTGGTGGTATGTTGCACAATGGAGTGCAGTGCTGTGGTCTTGAGTGGAACGTGAAGTAATATGATGCAACAGAGCGTTCCTGGGTTGTTCGAATAAGAACGATTCCTACTTTGTCACAATGGAACTCAGTAGCACTTGTTGGAATATTGGGGAATGGAATAGAATCTTGCGGAATGGAGGGGAATGGCATATGAAGTGACACAATAGGAAGTTCGTGAATTGTTTGGAAGCAAATAGGGCATTCTTTGGCAGAATGGAACGCAACAGAATGTGGTGGAATGTTGTGGAATGGAGGACAATGTTGTGAAACGGAATGGGAACAGCTGTAATGTGACATAATAAAGGTCTCCAGAGTGGTTTGGAAGTAATGGTGCCTCTTTAGCCAGAATGCACTTCAAATGAACGAGCTGGAATATTTGGGAATTGAGTAAAATGTTGTGGAATGGAGTGGAATGGGCTGTAATGTGATGCCATAGAGTGTTATAGATTGTTTTGGAAACGAATGGATCCTTCTTTGCCTGAATGGAAAGCTGTAGAACGTGGTGGAGTTTTGTGGACTTCACTGCAATTTTGTAGATTGCTGTAGAATCACGTTTAATTTGACACAATATAGAGTTCCTGAGCTGCCTGGAAGCAAATGGAGCTCTCTTTGATGAAATGGAACCCCACAGAATATGGTGAGATGTTCAGGAATGGAGTGCAATATTATATGGGCTTCTTTCATCTGTAATGTCACTGAGTAGAGTGTTTCTGATTGTTTTTAAACGAATGGATCTCTATTTGACAGAATGGAACGCATTAGGACGTGGTGGAGTGTTGTGGAATTGGGGGCAGTGTTGTGGAATGGAGTGGAATCGGCTGTAATGTGACATAATAAAGGTCTCCAGAGTGGTTTGGATGCGAATGGTGCCTCCTTTGCCAGAATGTATAGCAAGTGAATGTGCTGGAATATCTGGGAATGGAGTAAAATGTTGTGGAATGGAGTAAAATGGGGTGTGATGTGATGCTATAGAGTGTTATAGATTGTATTGGGAACGAATGGATCTTTCCTTGACAGAATGAAATGGTATAGGACGTGGTCGAATTTTGTGGAGTTAAGTGCAATTTTGTAGATTGGTGTAGAATCGTGTGTAGTGTGACACAATATAGAATTCCTGAGTAGTCTCGAAGCAAATGGAGCTCTCTTTTATTGAATGGAATGCCACAGAACATGGTGAGATATTCAGGAATGGAGTGCCATGTTGTTAAAAGGACTGGAATCGTGTGTAAAGTGACGCAGTAGTGTGTTCCTCATTGGTTTGGAAAGGAATGGAGCCTTTTATGACAGAATGGAATGCAATGGAACGTGGTGGAATGTTGCGGAATGGAGTAGAATCTTGGAGAATGGACTGCAATGGTATTTGATGTGATGCAATAGAGAGTCCTTAATGGGTTGGAAGTGAATCGAGCCTTCTTTGTACGAATGGAATGCAAAAGAACACTGGGCAATGTTACAAAACGAAGTGAAGGGTTGTGTAATGGTGTGTAATGGGGTATAATGTGACGCAAGAGAGGGTGCCTGATTCTTTGGGAAAAGAGTGTAGCCTTCTTTTGCAGAAAGGAACGCGATAGAACACGGTGGAGTGTTGGGGGACCGAGTGCAATGTTGTGGAATGGAGTTGAATCGGTTGTAATGTGATGCAATAAAGGGTTCCGGAGTGATTTGGAAGCGAATGCAGCCTTGCTTGATGGAATCAAACGTAACAGAAGGTGGTGGAATCTTGCGGAATAGAGAGGAAGGTTGTGAATTATAGAGTGTAATGGGGTGTAATATGATGCAGTAGAGGGTTCCTGAGAGTTTTTTAGAGAATGGTGCTATCTTTGTAACAATGGAATGCAACAGAACGCAGTGGAATGTTTGGAATGGAGTAGAATCTTGAGGAATCGTGTGCAATGGCATGTGAACTGAGGCAATAGGCTGTTCCTGAATGGTTTGGAAGCTATGGGGCCTTCTTTTACATAAAGGAATGCAGTGGAATGTGGTGGAATGTTGCACAGTGGCGTGCAGTGCTGTGGTATTGAGTGGAACTTGAAGCAATGTGACGCAACAGAGAGTTCCTGGTTTGTTTGAATAAGAACGATTCCTACTTTGTCACAATGGAACTCAGTAGAACTTGTTGGAATATTGGGGAATGGAGTAGAACCTTGTGGAATGGAGAGGAATGGCATGTGAAGTGACACAATAGGAAGTTCGTGAATTGTTTGGAAGCAAATGGAGCATTCTTTGGCAGAATGGACAGCAATAGAACGTGGTGGAATGTTGTGGAATGGAGGGCAGTGTTGTGAAATGGAGTGGGATCGGCTGTAATGTGACATAATAAAGGTCTCCAGAGTTTTTTTGAAAGTAATGGTGCCTCCTTTGCCAGAAAGCATATCAAATGAATGTGCCGGAATATTTGGGAATTGAGTAAAATGTTGTGGAATGGAGTTGAATGGGGTTCTATGTGGTGCCATGGAGTGTTGTAGATTGTTTTGGAAACGAATTGATCCTTCTTTGACTGAACGGAGCGCTGTAGAACATGGTGGAGTTTTGTGGAGTTAAGTACAATTTTGTAGATTGGTGTAGAATCACGTGTAATGTGACACAATATAGAGTTCCTGAGTTGCCTGGAAGCAAATGGAGCCCTCTTTGATGGAATGGAACGCCACAGAACATGCTGAGATGTTCAGGAATTGAGTGCAATGTTGTTAAATGAACTGGAATCGTGTGTAAAGGGACGCAGTTGAGTGTTCCTCATTGGTTGGGAAATTAATGGATGCTTCTTTCACAGAATTTAACACTAAGAAGATCTTCGCATTTTTTGGAGATGTTTGCAATTTTGTAGATTGCTGCAGAATGCTATGTACTGTGACAGAACATAGAGTTCCTGAGTGTTCTCGAATCAACTGGAGCTCTCTTTGATTGAATGGAATGCCACAGAACATGGTGAGATATTCAGGAATGGAGTGTCATGTTGTTAAATGGTCTGGAATCGTCTATAATGTGAGTCAGTAAAGTCTTCCTGATTGTTTTGGGAACGAATGGATCCTTATTTTACAGAATGTAATGCAATGCAACATGGTTTAATGTTGTGGATCTGAGGGCAATGTTGTGGAATGGAGTGGAATAGGCAGTAATGTGACGTAATAAATGTCTCCAGAGTGGTTTGTAAGTAAATGGTGCCTCCTTTGCCAGAATGCATAGGAAATGAATCTTCTGGAATGTTTGGTAATGGAGTAAAATTTTGTGGAATGGAGTGGAATGGGGTATAATCTGATCCAATAGAGTGTGGTAGATTGTCTTGGGAATGAATGGATCCTTCTTTGACAGAATGGAATGCTATAGAACGTGGTGAAATTTTGTGAAGTTAAGTGCAATTTTGTAGATAGGTGTAGAATCGCATGTAATGTGACACAATATAGAGTTACTGATTGGTCTGGAAGCAAATGTAGCTCTCTTTGATGGAATGGAACGCCACAGAACATAATGAGATGTTCAGAGTTGGAGTGCAGCATTATTAAAAGGACTGGAATCGTGTGTAAAGTGATGCAGTAGGATGTTCCTCATTGTTTTGCAAAGGAATGGAGCCTTTTTTGACACAATGGAGTGCAATAGAACGTGGTGGAATGTTGAGGAATGGAGGAGAATCTCGGAAAATGGATGGGCATGGCATTTGATGTGATGCAATAGACAGTCCTTAATGGGTTGGAAGTGAATCGAGCCTTCTTTGCAGGAATGGAACACAAAAGAACATTGTGGAATGTTGAGAAATCAAGTGGATACTTGTGGAATGGAGGTCATGCTGTGTAACATGACGCAATTGACGGTTCCTGATTCTTTGCGAAAAGAGTGGAGCCTTCTTTTGCAGAATGGAACGCGATAGTACATGGAGGAGTGTCGCGGTTTGGAGTGCAATGTTGTGGAATGGAGTTGAATCGGTTTTAATGTGATGCAATAAAAGGGTTCTGGAGTGAGTTGGAAGCGAATGCAGCCTTGCTTGATTTAACCGAATGTAATAAAACATGGTGGAATGTTGTGCAATAGAGTGGAACGTCCTGAAATAGAGTGTAGTATGGTGAAATGTGATGCAATAGATAATTACGGAGAGTTTTATAGAGAATGGTGCCCTATTTGTAACAATGGAATGCAATAGTATGCAGTGGAATTTTTGAAATGGAGTGGAATCTTGAGGAATCATGTGGAATGGCATGTGAATTGATGCAGTACGCTGTTCCTGAATAGTTTGAAAGCTATGGGGCCTTTTATCACATAATGGAATGCAATGGAATGTGTTTGTATGTTGCACAATGGAGTGCAGTGCTGTGTTATTGAGTGGAACTTGTAGCTATGTAACGCAACAGAGAGTTCCTGGTTTGTTTGAATAAGAATGATTCCTACTTTGTCACAATGGAACTCAGTAGAACTTGTTGGAATATTGGGGAATGGAATAGAACCTTGTGGAATGGAGAGGAATGGCATGTGATGTGACACAATAGGAAGTTCTTGAATTGTTTGGAAGCAAATGGAGCATTCTTTGGCAGAATGGAATGCAATAGAACGTGGTGGAATGTTGTGGTATGGAGGGCAGTGTTGTGGAATGGGGTTGGATCGGCTGTAATCTGACATAATAAAGGTCTCCAGAGTTTTTTTGGAAGTAATGGTGGCTCCTTTGCCAGAAAGCATATCAAATGAATGTGCCACAATATTTGGGAATTGAGTAAAATGTTGTGGAATGGTGTGGAATGGGGTGCAATGTGGTGCCATGGAGTGTTATAGATTGTTTTGGAAACGAATGGATCCTTCTTTGACTGTACAGAACACTGTAGAACGTGGTGGAGTTCTCTGGAGTTCAGTGCAATTTTGTAGATTGTGTAGAATCACATGTAATGTGACACAATATAGATGTCCTGAGCTGCCTGGAAACCAATGGAGCTCTCTTTGATGGAATGGAATGCCACAGAAAATGGTGAGATATTCAGGAATGGAGTGCAATGTTAAATGGACTCGTACCGTCTGTAATGTCACTGAGTAGAATGTTCCTGATTGTTTTTAAACGAATGGATTGTTATTTGACAGAATGGAATGTAATAGGATGTGGTGAATGTTGTGGAATTGAGGTCAGTGTTGTGGAATGGAGTGGAATCGACTGTAATGTGACATAATAAAGGTTTCCAGAGTGGTTTGTAAGCGAATGGTGCCTCCTTTGGCAGAATGTAAAGTAAATGAGTGCACTGGAATTTTTGGTAATGGAGTAAAATTTTGTGGAATGTAGTGGAATGTGGTGTAATGTAATCCAATTGAGTGTGGTAGATTGTCTTGGAAACGAATGGATCCTTCTTTGACAGAATGGAACGCTTTAGAACGTGGTGGAGTTTTGTGGAGTTAAGTGCAATTTTGTAGATTGGTGTAGAATCGCTTGTAATGTGATACAATATAGAGTTATTGATTGGTCTGGAAACAAATGAAGCTCTCTTTGATGTAATGGAATCCCGCAGAACATGGTGAGATGTTCAGAGTTGGAGTGCAATGTTGTTAAATGGACTGGAATCGTGTGTGAATTGATGCAGTAGCCTGTTCCTCATTGTTTTGCGAAGGAATGGAGCCTTTTTTGACACAATGGAATGAAATACATCTTGGTGGAATGTTGCAGAATACAGTGGAATATTGTGGAATAGAGTGACTTGGGGTGTAATGTGACACAGTAGAGAGTTCCTGAGTGGTTTGCAAGTGAATGGAGACTTCCTAGATGGAATGGAACACAATAGAACATGGTGGAATGTTGCAGAATGGAGTGCAAGGTTGTGAAATGAAGTGGAATTGGGTATAATATAATGGAACCGAGGGTTCCTGGAGGGTTTGGATATGAATGGCGCCTTCTTTAATGGAATGGAATGCAATAGAATGTGGTGGAATTTCACGGAGTGCCATAGAATGTTGTGGAATGGCATGGATTCATGTGTAATGTGAAGCATTAGAGGGTTCCTGAGTGGTTTGTAAGCGAATGGAGCCATCTTTGTCAGAATGTAATGTGATAGAACGTGAAGGAATGTTGCAGAATGGAGAGGAATTTTGTGGAATGTAGTGGAATGGGGTGAAATTTGATGCAATAAAGGGTGCCTGAGTGGTTTGGAAATGAAATGAGCCTTCTTTGATGGAATGGACTCCAATAGAACGTAGTGGAATTTTGCGGAGTACAGTGGAATTTGGTGGTATTGTGTGGAATGGTGTGGAATGTGACGCAATTTAGGGTTCCTGTGTGTTTTGGAAGGGAATGGAGCCTTCTTCGATGAATGGAATGCAGTAGAACGTGGTGGAATGCTTCAGAAAAGAGTTGAATGTGGAACATAGTGGAATGGGGTAAAATATGATGCAATAAAAGGCGCCTGAGTTGTTTGCATGCAAATGGATGTTCATTGATGGAATGGAACACATTAGAATGCAGTGGATTGTTGAGAAATGGAGTATAATGTGAACTGGAGTGCAATGGGTTGTAATGTGATGCAATAGTCAGTTCCTCAGTGGTTTGGAAGCGAATGGAGCCTACTTTGACGGAATAGAATGCAATAGAATGTGGTGAAACTTTGCAAAATGCAGTGTATTGTTGTGGAATGGTGTGGAATTGGGTGTAATATGATGCAATAGAGGGTTCCTGAGTGGTTTGGAAGTGAATGGTGCCTTCTTTGATGAAAGGTATTCAATAGAACATGGTGGAATGTCGTGGAAAGGAGTAGAATTTTGTGGAATATAGGGGAATGTGGTAAAATGTGACACAATAAAGGGTGTGTGAGTGGTGTGGAGATGAATGGAACTTTCTTTGATGGAATGGAATGCAATAGAACATCGTGGATTGTTGGGAATTGTAGTAGAATGTTGTGGAATGGGTTGGAGTGTTGTGGAATGTGACCCAATAGAGGGATCCTGAGTGGTTTGAAAGCACATGGAGCCTTTCTTAATGTAATGGAATGAAATAGAACATGATGGATTCATGCGGAATGAAGTAGGATCTTGTAGTATGGAATGGAGTAGGGTGTAATGTGAAGCAATTGAGGGTTCCTGAGTGGTTTGGAAGGGAACAGAGAGTTCTTTGATGGAACAGAACCCAGTAGAATGCGGTGGAATGGTTCCTTCTTTCATGGAATGGAACGCAATAAAACATGGTGGAATTTTGCAGAAAGCAGTAGAATCTTGTGGATTAGCATGGAATGGGGTTTAATATGATGCAATAGAGGGTTCCTGAGTAGTTTGAAAGTGAATAGAGCCTTCTTTGAGTAAATGGAGTGCAATAGAACGTGGTGGAATACTGCGTAATGGAGTGCAATGTTGTGGAATTCAGTGGAGTGAAGTGTAATGTGATGAAATAGACAGTTTCTGAGTGGCATGAAAGCGAATGGGGCCTTCTTTGACCAAATGGAACACAATAGAACTTGGTGGAATTTTTCGGAGTGTGGTGGAATGTTCTTGAATGACGTGGAGTGGTGTGTAATGTGATGCAATTTAGGGTTTCTGAGTGTTTTGGAAGGGAATGGAGCCTTCTTTGATGGAATGGAACACAATAGACTGTGGTGGAATTTTGAGAAATGCAGTGGAATGTTGTGGAATGGCGTGGAATGGGGTATAATGTGTTGCTATAGAGGGTTGCTGAGTGGTTTATTAGCGATTGGTGTCTTCATTACACAGTGGAATGCAACAGAACGTGGTGGAATGTTTCAGAATGGTTTGGATTGTATGTAATGGAGTGGAATGGGTTTCAGTGTGATGCAATAGATTGTTCCTTGGTGGTCAGTAAGAGAATGGAGCCTGCTTTGACGGAATTGAATGAAAGAGAATGTAATGGAATGTTGCAGTATGAAGTGGAATGTGGTGGAATGGAGTGGAATGTGGTGTAATGTGATGCAATAGAGGGTTCCTGAATGGTTCAGATGCGAATGGTGCCTTCTTTAACCAAATGGAATGGAATAGAATGTTGTGGCATGGAGTGCAATGTTGTGGAATAGAGTGAAAAGTTGTGGAATATTGGGTTATAGTGTGAAATGTGATGCAATAAAGGATTCCTGAGTGGTTTGGTACTGAAGGGAGACTACTTTGATGGAATGGAGCACAATAGAACGTGGGCGAATTTTGCAGAATACATGGGTGTGTTGTGGAAAGGCCTACAGTGGGGTATAATGTGATGCAATAGAGTGTTCCTGAGTGGTTTTGAAGGGAATGGAGTCTTCTTTGATAGAATGGAACGCAAAAGATCGTGGTGCAATGTTGAGGAATGGAATGGAATTTTGTGGAATACAGTGAAATGGGGTGAAATGTGACACCATAAATGTTGTCACAGTGGATTGGAAGCAAATTGGGCTTTCTTTGATAAAATGAAAAGCAAAGAACGTGGTGGATTGTCAAGGAATGGAGTGGAATGTTATTTAATGTTATGCAAGAGATGCTTCCTGCTTGGTTTGGAAATGAATGGAGCCTTCTCTGACAGAACGGAATGCAAAAGAATGTGGTGGATTGTTGGAGAGTGGAGTAGAATGTTGTAGAATGGAGTGGAATGTTATGTAATGTTATGACAGAGATGGTTCCTGCGTGGTTTGGAAAAAAATGGAGCCTTCTTTGATGTAATGGAATGCAATAGAACAAGGTGGAATTTTGCAGAATGCAGTGGAATATTGTGGAATGGCGTGGAATGAGGTATAATGTGATGCAACAGAGGGTTCCTGAGTAGTTTGAAAACCAATGGGGTATTCTTTGACCAAATGGAATACTGTAGAACATGGTGGAATGTTGTGGAACAAAGTGGAATGTTCTGGAATGGAGAGGAATGGAGTTTAATGTGACACAATAGAGGGTTCCTAAGCGTTTTGGAAACCAATGGGGGTACTCTTTGACCAAATCGAATCCAGTAGAAAGTGGTGGAATGTTGCAGAATGGAGTGGAATGTTCTGGAATGGAGAGGAAAGGAGTTTAGTGTGATGCAATAGAGGGTTCCTAAGTAGTTTGGAAGGGAATGGAGCCTCCTTTGAAGGAATGGAATGTAATAGAATGTGGTGGAATGTTTCAGAACAGAGTGGAATGTTGCAGAATGGTGTAGAATGGGGTGTAATGTGACACAATAGAGGGTTCCTGAGTGGTTTGTTAGCGAATGATGCCATCTATGATGCAATGGAACACAAAAAACGAGGTGGAATGTTGTAGAATGGAGTGGAATGTTGTGGAATACAGGTGTATGGGGTGAAATGTGATGCATTAAAGGGTGCCGTAGTGGTTTGGATGTGAATGTAGCCTTCTTTGATGGACTGGAATGCAATAGAACGTGGTAGATTTTTGAGGAATGGGGTATAATGGAGTGGAATGCAGAGTAATGTGACACAATAGACAGTTCCTGAGTGGTTTGAAAGCTAATGGAGCCTACATTGACGGAATTTAATGCAATAGAACGTGGTGGAATTTCCCAGAATTCAATGGAATGTTGTGGAATGCGTGGAATTGTGTGTAATGTGCCACAATCGAGGGTTCCTATGTGGTTTGTAAGCTATTAGACCCTTCTTGACGGAATGGAACGCAATAGAACATGGTGAAATGTTGCTGAATGCAGTGGAATATTGTGGAATGGAGTGTAGTGGTGTGGGATGTGATGCAATAGAGGGTATCTGAGTGGTTTGGAAGTGAAAGGATCCTTCTTTGATTGGAAAGAATGCAATAGAACATGGTGGAGTATTGTGAAATGGAGTTTAATGTTTTGGAATGCAAGGGGATGTGGAGAAATATGATGGAATAAAGGGTGCTGGAGTAATTAGGACGCGAATGGAACCTTCTTTGACCGAATGGAATGCAATAGAATGTGGGGAATGTTGCGGAATGGAGTGGAATTTTGTTGAATACAGTGTAATGGTGTGAAATGTGACACAGTAAAGATGTCTGAATTGTTAGGAAGTGAATGGAGCCTTCTTTGATGTAATGGAACTCAATATAACGTGGGAGATTGTTTGGGAATGGAGTATAATATTGTGAAATACAGCAGAATGGGTTGTAATGTGACACAATAGATGGTACCTGAATGGTTTGGAATCGAATGGAGCATACGTTGACGGAATGGAATGCAATAAATCATGGTGTTATGCTGTGGAATGGAGTGGAGGATTGTGGAATTGAGTGGAATGGGGAGTAATGTGATGCAATAGAGTGTTCCTAAATGGTTTGGAAGCGAATGGAGCCTTCTTTGACGGAATTGAATGCAACAGAACGTGGCGAATTGTTGGTGAATGGAGTAGAATGTTGTGGAATGGAGTGTAATGTGGTGTAATGTGATGCAGTAGACGGTTTCTGAGTGTTTTGGATGTGAATGGAGCTTACTTTGATGGAATGGAGGGCAATAGAACATGGTGGAATGTTGTGGAACAGAATGGAGTGTTGTGGAATACAGTGGAATGGAGTGTAGTGTGGCACAATAGAATGTTCCTACGCAGTTTGTTAGAGAATGGAGCCTTCTTTGATGGAATGGAATGCAATAGAACATGGTGGAATGCTGAGTATTGGAGTGGAATGTTGTGGAATGGAGTGGAATGGGGTGTAATGTGATGAAATTGAGAGTTCCTGAGTGGTTTGGAAGCACATGGAGCATTCTTTGTTGGAACGGAACAAATTGGATTTCTCCATCAACCACGTGGGTTATTACCATGTCCCAGAAAAGAAACACACAGTACCTTGGATCATGGTTCCATTCTCCCTAATGCTGCCAAGGTGCTCAGCTCTGACCTCACCAAAATCACTCCCTCGGCAGAGGCACCAGGCCCTAAAGTGGGAGCCTGCTGCCCTCACCAAACACATTCTGTCTCTAGGATAAACAGTCGCCCACTATGACATCATTGAATCTGCAGACAACACTGCTGCAGTTTCAAAGTACCCCACAAGAGAGCATGCAAGGCTCAGCCCTGGGAACCTGTATCATATTAGACAGTAAACATTAGGGGTTCAGGCATACAGAGAGCTCTGCCATGGCACGCCCAATTGTGTGAGCCCACAGTGCAAGCTGCACCCAAACCTCCTGCAACCATCCAGCCTCTTTGTCTCTATTCCCCTGGGCCCTTGTCTGGAAAGGGATGAAATTGAAAGGATTAGCTCTCAGGGTTCTGATGTCGGCTGTGTTGATATTTTAGATTCATTCAGGGATTTAAGCTGGCATTTAAGTTTGAGGCTCATGCTTCAGGAGACCGGCCTGGGGTTGGTTTTGGTTGCAGTTGTTATTATATTTTGGGTTTCCGTTCAGGGCTTCATGGTGCCGAATCAAGTTTCAAACTAAGGATTTCTGGGTTAAGGTTACAGTGACAGGGTGCAGGCAATGGTTAAGGTTAATATTCAAGGTAGTTTTGATGGTTAGGTTGAGTGTAAGGACTAAGGTTTAGGTTATAAATGTAATAACATTTTTCGTATCATTAATCTACAATTACATGAAAGACATTATGTTTACTAGGCTCTCCCCTTCACCAAGTACCCCCCCACATACCCCTTCACAGTCACTGTCCATCAGCGTAGTAAGATGCTGTAAAATCACTACTTGTCTTCTCTGTGTTGCAAAGCCCTCCCTGTGCCCCCCCACACCATACAAAATACCGTTTGACCGAGGAATTTCACCTCTAGGAATTTACCCTGAGAATGCAGCACTCCCGATTGAAAAAGACAGATGCACCTCTATGTTTATCGCTGCACCATTTACAATAGCCAGGATATGGAAGCAACCTAAATGTCCATCAGTAGATGATTGGATAAAGAAGATGTGATACATATACACAATGGAATATAATGCAGCTTTAAGATAAAAACAGATCCTACCATTTGCAATAACATGGATGGAGCTAGAGGGTATTATGCTCGGTGAAATAAGCCAGGTGGAGAAAGACAAGTACCTAATGATTTCACTCATATGTGGAGTATAAGTGTAATGATTTTGAGTGTGTGTGTGTGTTAGGGTTAATGTGACGTGGGTAAGAGTTCATGTCAGTGATAGGCATGAGAGGTAGGATTAGGGATAGAGTTAGGTACAGCTTTAGAATGAGGGGATCCCGTTTAAATGGTGAAGACTCTCTCCAAGGTAAATTATGAAAGATATTGTCAGTGAGATGAGATTACATTGTGGAGTTCCCTTCACCATATGAATAGAAACGAGCCTGTTGTGGGTCATGCGGAGGAAAATCTTGTGTGCTGGGTTATGGTTGCTTCCTTAATTAGTGTCTGATAAGGGTTAGATTTAATTTGGATGTGTGTTTTGGTCAGAGTTAGGAAAGTAGTTTAGGTTAAGAAAGTGTTAAGTCTTTCAGTTAATAGTGAAGGTCAACTTAAGGTGTGGTTAGGGTTCAGGGCAAGGCTTTGGGTCACATTAGGGTTAACTGTAGCATGAAATTCAGCTTTACTCAGAGTTAGCTCACGGGGTTAGGGTTCGTGGCAGGTTCAGATTAGCTCCATGTTATAAGTGAGGTGTGAGCCAGGCTTAGGGTGAGGGGAGAATGGTGTTGTTTAGCGTGAGGGTGAGGAGTAGTCTTCAGGACAACTGTTCCCATACCCGTCTTACCAAAGGTATTGCTGGGCTTTAGAGAGCTGTCATTTGGCGCTCTCCCTAAGTACCTGAATTTCTAGAAATGAGGCTACAGTGCAGCACAGGAGCAGGACCCACAAGGAAAATGGACGGGAATGACTTGAATTGGTTTCTCCATGGGTCATGTGGGTTATTACCATGTCCCAGAAGGGAAACACACCTAACCTTGGTCTGGGACTAATTGTCCCTAATGCTGCCAAAGTGGTCAGCTCCCACGTCACCTGAATGACACCCAGGGCTGAGGCACCAGGCCCTGAAGGGGGAACCTGCTCTCCTCCCAAGCAGATTCTGTCTCTAGGAAGCAGTACTCACAGTTCCCACTGTGGCCTCGTGGGTCTATGGAACACCAGTGCTCATGAAAGTGCTCCATCATCAAAGTGTCTTTCTTTGGATGTATCCACTGCAAATCCCTGTGGATGAGAGTGAGGTTACAGTTTAGGGCAGGGTTCAGGTTAGATTTAGGGTGAAGTGATGACCTTCATTGGCGTTCATATACTCGGGTAAGTTTAGGTTCAGGTTTTCAGTGAGCTGTGGGTGAGGCTGAGGGTGAGGAGTGAGGACTGCAGGGTACTGTGAGGGTTAGGGTGAGTTTTAGGCTGCAGGTTGAGCATTGTAATCCTGAGTATGATGAGCAGAATGCCCACCTCTAGCCTTTTGTAGGAAATTGTTTTAAACATGGCCTGTGAACATGTCCCAGAAAAGAAACTCACTCTCCAGGGCCAGGCAGGAGGCAAACGGCTTTCTCCATGAGTTGTATAAGTCACGGTGCCCCAAAGCACAGTAGGGGACTTTGATCTGTATTCCACTTTCTTGAATGCTGCCATGTCAACCACTACCCACCGCTCAAAGGTCCACATGCACAACTGAGGCCCCAGGCCCTATTCAGTGAAAGTGCTCTCCTAGCCATGCAGGCTGTTCCCAGGAAAGAAACTGGAATCCTTTTGGACTTCAGGTAGGAAGACATAATATTGCACCTGTGATGGAAAAACAGTATGGAAGTTCCACAAATTATTACCATATGATCCTGCAACCCCACTTCTTGATATATACCCCCAAAGGACTGAAAAGAGAATCTTGAAGAGATAGCCTTCTTGTTCACTGTAGCAGCATTCTCAGTAGCTAAGAGGTGAAGAAAACCTAAATATCCTTGCATGCATGAAAGGATAGACAAGATACAGTATAAACATACAATGGATATTAGTCTTAAAAGAAAGGAATATCCTCTCATATGCTACAGCATGGATGAACCTTGAAGACAGTATGCTCATAGAACAGACAATGCTTGATTCCACTTCTATTCATTATCTGAAATAGTCATATTCATAGAAACAGAAAGTAAAGTGGTAGTTTCCAGGAAGTGGAAGGAAGGGAGGACAAGAATTTATTTCTTAATAGGCACAGAGTTTCAGTTTTGCAAGATTAAACTGTTCTAGAGCTCTCTTGAGCAACAATATGCCTACAGTGAACAATATTGTATCATGCACTTGAAAATCTGGGAAGGCATATGTCATGCATAGTGACTGAGTGTTAGGTGCTTCCTGCCTGGCCCTGGAGAGCTAGTTTCCTTTCTGGGACATGCTCACAGGCTGTAGTCTTACAATTAAAAAATCCTTTTGAATTTCACTCAACTAATTCTGTTCTCTCCCACAACCTAAGCTCAACTCACTTAATTGACCAAATTCCTAATACTAATTAATGTTATAGAATCTTATGAAGGAGACCTAACGGGTCACTTACTCCAAACACTCATTTCTCACATGAATAAACTTAGCCTGGTGTGTTTAATAAAGCTGCAGATTAGCAGAATCTGAGCAAAAACATCAAGTCCTCTGATTCTCAGTCGATACACTATAACATTACTTACAAAAGACTGTCTCTTCACACCAATTTTTAAATATGAACATGCTGTATTGTGTCATTCAAAAGTTGGAATTTGCCTAATTACCTTTCTTGTTTTGTAGAGCATGGTCTTTTCAAGGAAAAACCTCTCTCCAGGAAAAATGTTTCCATTTAAGTATTCTCATGGAAACAACTCTTCTTTTTGGCATTAAATTACTATTTTTCCATGAAGACATACCATTTTCAGTTATTCTACTCACACAAACTACACTTAGGATGCAGCACATTAATTTTAAAGAAGGCAACACTCCTTCTTAATTTCTCATTGGATAAATATTCAAAACGTTTTTGATAATATGGCAAGACAGAACACATTCTAATTTAACTATGTTTATTTTTGGATAGCTGTGTCATCCATATATATTATCAGTAGCTGTCATTCTATGGTTCTATATTTATTAGTGCTGAAAATGATTATTTTTAACCACTACACAACAGCCTGTCAAACTGATACATCATCATATTCTTAACCATGCAACTTAAGACAGGTTATTTTGTTTCCAAACTTCACTGAGAGTGGTGAATTCCACACAGCTTTTTAATTCTATTTAGTAATTTCCTAAAGATAAATTCTCAGGATCATTATTTAATTCAAGGCCTTTATTGGTTTTCTCCTTCCAAAGTAACCTACATATTTAAAAATAAGACATTAAGATAACCATCGCATAATTAAACTCACTCATCAACCCACAGTGCAAGTATGTATGCAATGTTGGTATATGAAGACATGTCTGTTAAGCCTACAGAGTAAATGTTACCAACTAAGTCTGTATAAATGCAAGGATATACACTGACAAAGTTCAGGAGATGATCTAAGGTAAGATAAAGATTATTGTCCAAACATGTAAGGTTTGTCACGTATTGTTTTTACAATAAAAACCAAATTTAAAAAATACTGTCACAATGAATGAACTAACTACTTTCCACATGTTGAAAAAATTCCACCATGGTAATGTGACTGCTAGCTAGCAACCTAAATAATAATATAAGTATACTTAAGGATCTCCTCACCTGGATATTTCTAATCATTTTGAACCAGGTTCCTGGATCCTGGAGAAGATGGTGTTGGAAAGAGAAGAGCTGTATTCCATTTATTTCTACGTTTGAGGTTAAGGAACTCTGATGAAAAGTAATTCTGATCCCTGAAACTACTAAAATGCAGATGACATTTTTCCTAGGATAAACAATAGAAAGAAAACGTTTTAAACCAATGAACAGTTAAAAGAAAAAAAATTGGCACTGAAAGGAAAATAAAATACCAAGTTATCTGTGTAACTTTGTGGAATTCTGAGTTTCAAAGATACATCAGAGCTTCCTTGACCATTATGACTGTGCTTTTCTGCATCCACAAATGTCACTGTGAGTGAACATCCAAAAGTTCTATTAATTTAATCATTTCCCATTATGTTAGCCAATGATGGTGAACTAAAAATATCTCCTCCTTCAAAAAGTTCATGACATGTTAGGAAAAGACCCAGGTACAATAAAAGCAGGGGTGATAAAATTTAAATGTGAAATGTATATTGTAAGTATTAAATGAGAAGATGATATATCTGGTGAGCTCAGTAAACTTCAGAAGAATTCATTGTATCACAATATTCAAAATAATGTTCATTGCTTTTGCTATGCCACTGCTGTGCCAGGCCTTGAGGACACAATCATGCAATACCAGTCCTCAGCACGGAAAGAAGACCAAAGATAACAAAGCGAGAAAGTTATGGTAGACCTGAGTGGCTTAACAAGACAAAAGACTGCATTTGCCACAGGTCTGTAGATGCAGAAGAGAGAAATCAGTAAGAGGAGAAGCAGCAGCTAAGTTCAAAAGTCAATGAAACATTCACATCATGTGGTTTTTTACAAAACAAACGTTTAAGTAGCTACAGTATGATAAAATATTAATATGCAATCTTTGAACTCCAGGAAATCACGAGGCATTAAGAGAATATAGATGAGAGAAGGGGATCCTTTGCATAAGGTAGACACAGCAATAGTTATATAGAATTAATAGGAAATAACCAAGGAGAAGTGTGACAGGGAGAGCATCAGAAGGAGAGAAGATAATGTGATCAAAGACAGAGAAGCAAGAGATAACACAGTACATGCAAAGAAATACTACTGGTTCAAAAATGCTAGTACATAAAGTTCAAAGAAAGAGAGGCAAAGTAAGGCAGAGGGTTATGCAGAAGACAGTCATTGATGGCCTTGTGTCTCATGCAAAGGGCCTTCCATAGTTGTTGGAAAATCCCTGAAGTCTTTTATGTAGCACAGCAACATCTCTTCTGTGTTCTTAAAGTATCACTGTAACATCTATTTGTATAGGTACCACTTGCCCAGGACAAGCTCCAAAATAAAGGAGCTTCTATCCTTGTGGTGCTAGGGGATTGGGGTCTGGCTCTGTTACACATGGAAATTTTTTGGTTCCCCAAGTGTGGAAGCTCTCTCTAACAGAGAATCATGATCTGAGAGAGAGAGAGACCCTCATCTGGTGGTCGTTGCTGAGGGCTTCATTGTATAGTCATGATTGACTGTATCATTTTGCTATTTGCTGATTCAGCCTCCATCTCTTGCCATTTGGGTGGGGTCCAAATGTCTCTCATTAACAGGACTAGACAGGCACTTCAATTTTAAGGCTCTGCAGTGTTTTCAGGAAGTGTGTAACAGTTAGAAATATACCTTAGAATTATATATTTGGGTTATTGAATGACCAAGTAAGTATTTTGGAGAATTCATTTTATTGCAATATTCAAATTAAATTTCATTACTGTGCTATGCCACTGCTATGCCATGCCTCGGGGATACAATCATGCAAAACCAGTCTTCAGCATGGAAAGAAGACCAAAGTTAACAAAGTAAGAAAACAGATATACAGACAGACTCCAGTTGTAACCAGTCACATCACATCACTAAAAAGGGCACTTAGACAGCAATTCATGATGGGCAGGAGGAACAGGCTACAGGAGGCCATTTCCAAGATGTCACACATAAGCTGAGACTGGACAGGGAATTTCAACAGTACAATAAAAGAGTCAGTCATCATAATCAGGTGGGATTTACTTTGAGGATAGGAGGATAGTTCAATCTCCACAATTAATCAATTAGACATATCACATCAACAAAATGAAGAAGGAAAATCATATGATAATCTCAACAGATGCAGAAAAATTATTTGACAAATTTCAACATCAATTTATGATAAAAATTCAAAACAAAGAGGGTATTAAGGGAACATACCTAAACATATAAACAGGCATATATGACAAAGCGACAGCTATCATACTCAGCAGTGCAAGTTGAAAATTTTCCTCTGAGAACAGAAACAAGTTAAGGATACCCTCTCTTGCCACATTTGCTCAACATTATACTGAAAGCCCTAGACATTGCAATTAGGCAAGAAAAACACAAGATACCCAAACGGGAAAGGAAGTAGTATAACTGTCACTATCTGCAGATGGCTTGATGCTACATATAGAAAACTCTAAAGCATTCACCTAAAAAACTATTAGAAGTAATGCATTAACTCAATAAAGGTGCAGGATACAAAATCACTATTCAAAAGTCTACTGTGTTCCTATACACTAATAATGAATTACAAGAAAAAGAAATTACAGTCATTCCTACTTACAAATGCACCAAAAGAATAAAATACCTGGGAATCAAGTTAACCACAGAAGTAAAAGAACTACATACTCAAAATCATAAAGTATTGATGAAAGAAAGAAATTGAGAACTACACAAGTGAAAAGATAAACCACACTCACGGATTGGAAGAACTAACATTGTTACAATGTCCACAATACACAAAGCAATCTACAGATTCAGTATAATCTCTGTCAAAGTTCTCATAGCATAAGAAGATATTTCAATGTTATGAGCTACATTACTTATGCTATATTTCCATCCCTGTGACTAAATTATTTTATAACTTGAAGACTGTACCAACTTATCCAATTCACTGATAAAATGAATATAAAAAGAATAAAGGCTGGAATTCTGAAAAATATTACCAATTGCATTTAACACACATAGGAAAAATAATCCCCAAACAGCCTAAGCAATATTGGCAAACAGCAAAGGTGGAAGTATTATGCTCCCCCATCTATAATTATACTACAAAGCTATGGTAATCAAAAGACTATGGTATTGGCACAAAAACAGTTCCTTGCATCAGTGGAACAAAATGAAGAGCCCAGTGTTGAACACACACTTATATGGTCAGTTAGTCTATGACAGAGGAGGTAAGGATGTATAATGGGAAAAAGTCTCTTTAGTAAGTGGTGTGGGTTACACTGGACAGTTACATCAAAAGGAGGACCACTTTCCTAAAATCCATACATAAATAAACTCAAAATGATTTAAAGACTTACATGTAAGACCTGAAACCATTAAATTCCTAGAAGAACATATGGGCAGCAAGCTCTTTGACTCTGGGCTTAGAGTATTTTTTGATCTCCTGCCTCAGTCGAGGACAACAAAAGCTAAAATAAGCAAATGGGACTATATCAAACTAAACACCCTTTATGGCAAAGGACTATCAGCCATAGAGAATAACATACTGAATAGTGGAAGATGTACGCATACAACACACTCAATTTGGGGATAATATACAAATGTACAAAGTACTCATACAACTCACTATCAAAAAGACAATCCAATTATAAAAATGGGCAGAGGACCTGCACAGCCATTTTTCCAAGGAAGACATGTAGATTGCCAACTTACACAGAAAAAGAGTCTCAGTATCAGTTACCATCAAGGAAATGCAAATCAAAACTACAATAAGAACTCAATTTAAATCTGTTAGAATGGCAAGTTCGAACTGAAGATGAAAATAACTTGGTGATGATGTGGAGAGAAGGGAAATGTTTTACACTACTGGTGGGAATGGAAATTGGTGTATCCAAAATGGAAAACAGTACGGAGCTCCTCAAACAATAAAAAATAAAACTCCATTGAGTCCAGCAATTCTGCTTTATGTATTTACCACAATAAAAGTGGAAATACTAATTTGAAAATGTATATGCATATCATTGTTCACTGCAGCATTATTTTAAAAAGCCGAGATATGAAAACAGCCTAAATGTCCACAAATACATGAATGGATAAACATGTGAAACACACACACACTCACACAATCACAAACACACCACACATACACACAGTGCACATACAATGGCATAGTACTCAGTCTTAAGAAAGAAAGAATATCCTGCCTTTTGGGACAACATCAACAATATAAGCCACTTGCCCTTGATAAGAAGTCGTGTAAATGGTACTTGCCCTCTGTGGCCTTCTTTCCCCATAAAACACAACTCTAAGTAATCACAAGAGAAACATCATGTTAAATGCAATTGTAAAAAAATTCTACAATATTAATAGAAAAGAATATATAAAATAGGAAATATCATCCAAAACAAAGAATGTCTCAGAAATGCTAACAAAGAGTGTCCGAAGGAGATGAGATCACTGAATTCAAATGATATATCCTGCACTTTATATTTGAGGAGAAAGTGTCCAACTATGAATACCTGAGGAAAATAATGGGTGGTGGATGGTTGCAGTGCAGCATCACTGTTTGAATAATTGTAACAATGAACTATAATGATGGTAGTAAGAGGGGGAGTGATCTGAGCAAATTGTGAAACCCTGCACTATCTCTGCAAATTTCCTATAAATCTGAAACTACCTCAAAATTAAAATGTATTAAAAACACTTTTCATAACAATATATATTATCTTTAAACTATCTACTAGAAATTACTATTAATATTGATTGTCAACTAGTTCCACTGTTTTGTTTTTTAAGGATACTATTTATGTCACAGAGAAATCATTAACTCAGGAAGATACATAATTTCCAAACTATGTTATAATTTTCCTGTTCAATGGAGGATACATGTGCATATTTACTTATTATATATAATTTTATTTGGCAGGGTCTTTTTAAGTCATTGTTTCACTGGGTATGGCTGTGTCCTAGCGTCCCTCTAAAAAAATGTCATCATAAATATGTGTAGAGATTAAGATGTTATGTGCCTATTTCACTCCATGGCTGAACACATTCGAAAGACTGCTTATAAGAACAGAGAATAAAATGTTCCAGTAGGACTGGCTCGTGAATCGCATGAATTTCTATATTTCGATGAATGAAATCAAGTGTCTGTAACTCATGTACTCAGATTACAATAATGAGAACAGAATGTGTGACCATGAAGAGATTCAGTGTTTCATTTTGATATTTTCTGATCAGAAAAAGTCTAAAACATATTCAATCAATTCATAGATGAAAGTGAGGAGACAGTGAAAAAACTCAAAGAATCAAAAGTGACAGACATTACTGCAAGTGATGGTGGGTGTTGTTACACTGTGTGCCAGATGCATGATTCTTAAGAGATCACACAGAGTGATTCAAAGTTAGAACACTGGTATGCTTTACAATTTGATAAAACTTGTATGTTGATGTAATTCCTTATAGCTAGTGATGTGTGTAAAGGTAAAAAGTGATCTGTTGCTTTGTGCTTACAATTCAAAAAGAATATTTAACGTGCCTAAGAAACTGGGTTATATCTGAAATGCAATTGAGAATATAAAAAGCTGATATTTTTCCTACACTTTTGATTGCACAAGGGAAGTAACCCAGCATGAATACATCACAGGACAAGCTATGTTCAAAGTAAGAACCCTGCCATCACCAAACAAGTTGTACTGATTGCGTGAAAGGAGATAAAAAATGGATAGAATGTACCTGCAGTAATTATTAGAAAATTGGAAAAGGATAATACTGACAGAAAAACACTCATGGTCACAGTTTTTCTACACAAGCAACTACAGGGGTTGTACCAAGAGACAGAGGGCATTATTCCTCCCCTGTGTACGTCATCACGCCCAATCTGTACCTTGTATGGCATATCATCTTAAGACATGGACTAGGATAAGCTTAAAAATAATACACAATGGATAAAAACGTGTTGTGAATTGAATCACCAGATGGGATATTCTCAGATCTGTTCTAGAACAGACTTTTAAGTGTAGATACAAATACCCAATGGTGATCAAAATCAAATGCATCAGCCCCATGCAAAATAATTAAATTGAGCAAACCTAACTAGAAGTGTGCATATACAAATAAGCATCTATGAATCAAGAGCATACATTTTTTGCATTCAAATATTCATATGTTTGAATTTTATGGGATAGAAAGTCAGACTAGAAAATGCACCATCCTGAAATCAGAAGCATCTGTGGCACACAGACGGCACCTTTTAAGGCATTTATCATGATGGGATGACACTGTGAACCAAGGGAAGAGTGTTAAGGATGTTCTCCAAGGAAACATCCCCACTTTACGTGAAGATGCCTGCTTGTAGGCGGCCTCTCCCTTTGCTGACAAAGAGAGGAGGTGATTTTGCATGTGTTCAAGGAACGCTAAACTTTTAACAGGAGATAGGATTATACTTTGATTTACAAAAACAAAAGTACAAAAAAACAAAAATAACAAATGAAAAATCTCCCAAAATATATCAAACCTTAGTGGAAAGAGGATCATAATAAAAAATAAGGGGATAACATATATTAATTCCATGTCTTGAATGGAGACATAAAATTCAACTAAATGACACCAAATTTTGCATTTTTAATAGGATAAAACGTGCAATGAAAGCCTCTCATTGACAAAAAGCAGTCATGGATTTGGTTATTTATTCTGAATGTTTCAGTTTTCAGATGTTCCATTTTTGGGGTTTTCAGCAGCATGCGATGGTTGGTGTTATAAGAATCACCATTGACTTTTGATCTCCTAAGCATGATTAAGGATATTTTCTTAGTACACTATTATAAAAATTTGGTAGAGTCCTGGGCTCATTATTTTTTTAACCGTACTAACCCCATTGGAGTTCTGCAATAATGTTCTATGAGATAACACTTTCCAGTATTTCATTGTCACCACATTATTAGAAAGAACAGAAGCATATTTTAATGACATAATACATCATTTATCTTCTTTGAAAGCCAGGAAAGTAAAATTATAATAAGTTCTTGATTTCAGAAATTTAGAATATTGAAGCTTCAAATGATGTTTTACTACAACATCTCTTTGTCCATATTTTTTCAAATTGTAGGAAATATAAACTATCAACAATGAATGAAGCCACGTGCAGAATACTAAAACCTTCCTTTTCTCTGTGGGATTCTGTATGTCCAAGGCAGGGACGTCCCCTCCCTCCACCTTAAACTGCAATTTCCCTGCATCTTGTACGTCTGTTACACTACTATCCTGTGTTTCCCTCTCTCTGAAACTGGGCAGGGATTTCTCCCAAAAACCCTTGAGTCCCTAACAAACATGAGACCATCCAGTCGGTCAGACGCACAGAGCCCCTTCACTGTGGTGCCTGCAGAACAAAATAAAGAACAACTTTTCGCCTGCTGTGTGAAAGTCTCATTACCTGACAAAGCAAGAGTCCGCCAGGGGGGCTGGTGCAGAAGAGGAAGGCTCTGGTCTGCCATTGATGGTAAACAGCCTGGAGAAGCAGCAGCCCAGCCGCCTCCTCCTCTGCACTTGCAGCAGCAAAGGGGGGTCTTCCTCGGGGACCGTGCTGCACGCGGTCCTGTCCCAGAGCCAAGACCCTGCAGGCGCATCCTCACTGGGTCCTTCTGGAATGCAGAGAAAGCCCTGAACCAAGGCACATGCCCTCTACCTGACTCACAGAGACTGGGTTCTCACACCACCTCCTGGCCACGGGGGAACCCGCAGGGCCCCGGAGATCACTCTGGCGTCCGTGGTCACCGCTAATGGCAGCCAGGGTCAGCACAGGATTATGACGAAAATAAGCATATCCACCTCTCCTCAAACATCCTTCCTGCAAATAGAAAAACTTGCAAACGGTGGCAGCAGCAAGTGGCAGGCGGCAGGTGGCAAATGGCAGGCGGGGAGCCAAGCGACAGGTGGCATGTGGCAGCACCAGTCGGCAGGAGCCAAGCCGCAGGTGGCAGCGTCACGTAACAGGGGTCAGGCGGCAGGTGTTTATGGAAGGCAGTAAGAGACACGTGACAGGCGGCAGGTGGCAGAGGCTGGCAACAGGGACCAGGCATCAGGAGGCAGGTGGCAGCAGCAGGCGGTGGGGGCCAAGTGGCAGGTGGCAGTGCCAGGTGGTGCAAGGCAAGCGGCAGGTGTCAGGGGCCAAGCAGCTGGTGGCAGTGCCCTGTCAACCGGCAGGTGGTGGGGGTCAAACAGTAGGCGGTAGTGGCAGGTGAGCATGTTGTGTGTTGTGTTGCATTATTGGTGCTGTGTTGTTATGTGTGTTGCTGTACTATTTGTGTTGTGTTGGTGTGCCTTGTGTGTGTTCTCGGTGTTGTATGTGGTTGTGTGATTTGTGTGCGGTTATTTATATTGTGTGTTTTTTGAGGATTGTGTTGTGTGGCTATGCATGTTGTGTGAGGTGAGTGTTTTGGGTTCTATAAGAGTTGTGTGAGTGTGCTGTGTTGCAAGTTGTGTGTGTTGTGTGTAGAGAGTATTGTGTGTTGTATATTTTCTGTGTGTTGTGTTATGTGTGTGTATGGTTGTGTGTTTTGTGTGTTGAGGGTGTGTTTGTGTTTGTGTTAGGGTTAAAGAGCCATGTGGGTGAGGGTTTGGGTCTGCCATAGGGGTAACAGTAAGGATTATGGATAGAGTTAGGCACAGTTTTATAATGAGGGGACCAATTTTAATCGGGAAGACTCTCTTCTAGGTAACCTATGCATGACATAGCCAGGGAGACAAAATTACAATGTGAAATTCTCTGAGCCTTAGGAAACTAAACGGGTTGCCTGTGGGTCACAATTACGGATATCCTGTGTGCTGTGTTATGGTTATATCCTGAATTAGTGTTGATAAGACATTAAATTTAAGGAGGACTTCTGTTTTGTTTAGAGCTAGAGTAGTGGTTTATGTGAGGGTTAATGGGTTGAGTATTTCCTTTAGTTCATATTGAAGATCAAATGAGGATGAAGTTTGCGGTATGGAGAGTCTTTGCATGATATGTAGCATCAATTTATAGCTTTGCTAGGAGTTAGCATTAGGGGACATGATTAGTGACAGGGTCCCGTTTAGACCTATGTCATCAATTCGGTGTGGGTGTTGTATATAATGTCTGGGGTGAACAGTGATGTTTAGAGTGATGATGAGAAGTAGTCTTCAGGTCAAGCATTCCCATACCCATATTCATAAGTGTAGTGCTAGGTTCAGAGAGCTGCCATTTGGAATTCTTCCAAGAGCCCCTCTTTTTGGAGGAATGTAGCTGCAGTACAGCACTGGATCAGCACACGCATTCAACAGGGTTGGGAAGAACCTGAAAGGCTTTCTCCATCAGTCACATGGGTTATTACCATGTTGCACACAAGAAACACGCATGGGTTATTACCATGTTGCACACAAGAAACACAAAATTCAACATCATTCATGATAAAAACTGTCAACAACATGGGTATAGAGGGCAGTACATCAACATAATATAGACCATATATGACAAGCCCACAACCCACAACATCCTTAAGAGCGAGAAACTGAAAGCTTTTCCTCTAAGATCGGGAACAAGACAGGGATGCCCACTCGCCCCACTGTTATTCAACATAGTACTGGAGGTCCTAGCTACGGCAATCACACAACACAAAGAAGTAAAAGGCATCCAGATTGGTAAGGGACAAAACAAACAGTCACCATTTCTAGGTGACATGACATTATACATAAGAAAACCCTAAAGAAATTTTTCCAAAACTACTAGAACTAATACCTGAACTCAGCAAACTTGAATGCTACAAAATTAATACACAGAAGGCTGTTGCATTCCTATACACTAATGGTGAACTAGCAGAAATAGAAATCAGGAAAGCAATTCCATTCACGATTGCACCAAAAAGAATAAAATACCTAGGGATAAACCTAACCCAGGAAATGAAAGACCTATACCCTGTCTACTACAAGCAACAACAAATGCAGGCAAGGATGTAGAGAAAGGCGAACCCTCCTTCACTGCTGGTGGGAATGTAAATTAGTTCAACCATTGCAGAAAGAAGTATGGAGGTGCCTCAAAAACTCAAAATAGAAATAACATTTGACCCTGGAATTTCTCTCTGGAATTTACCCTAAGAACGCAGCAGCCCAGTTTGAAAAAGACATATGCACCCTTATGTTTATCATAGCACTATGTACAATAGCCAAGAAATGAGGGCAACCTAAGTGTCCATAAGTAGATGAATAGATAAAGAAGAGGTAGCACATATATATAGTGGAATGTTTTTCAGTCATAAGAAGAAAACAACTCCAACCATTTGCAGCAACATGGATAGAGCCAGGAGATATTATGCTCAGGGAAAGGATCAGGATGGAGAAAGACACGAATCAAATGATTTCACTCATCTGTGGAGTTTAGGAACACAGAAAAACTGAAGGAACAAAACAGTAGCAGACTCGCCAAGCCCAGGAATGGACTAACAGTTACCAAAGGGAAAGAGCCTGTGGAGGATGGGTGGGAAGGGAGGGATAAGGGGAAAAGTTGGGCATTACGATTAGCACACATAATTTATGGGGTGGCATGGGGAAGGAAGTATAACACAGAGAAGACTAGCAGTGATTCTACAGCATATTGCTACGCTGACGGACATTCACTCTAATGGGTTATGTGGTGGGAACTTGATAATGGGGAATGTCTAAGTAACCATAATGTTGCTCCTGTAACTGTATATTACTGACACCAAAAAAAATAATAATAAAGAAACACACAGTACCTTGGATATAATGAGCTTTCTCCCTAATGCTGCCCATGTGGTCAGCATCCACCTCACTTAAATCACACCCATGTCTGAGGCACCAGGCTCTGAAGTAGGAACCTGTTTCTCTCACCAAGCACATTCTGTCTCTAGGAAATGGTCGGCACTGTGACGTCATGGATTCTGGAGGCAACACTGCTGCTCTTGCGATGTCCACCCCTAGAGGGCACGTGGTGACCAGCCCAGGGAAGCTGCGTCATCTTAGACAACAGACTAATATTAGTTGTTCTGGCATATATATATATACACATATCGAGAGGTGTACCCTGACACATCCAAACATGTGAACCCAAGGCACAAGCTCCACCCAACCTCATAGGCCTCTAGTTCTCTGGGTCCTGGTCCGGGGATCAGGATGAAATTTAAAGGGTTACCTCACTCTCAGGGTTCTGAGGTGTGCTGGGTTAATGTTTCGGGATTCCCTCAGGGATGTATATTGTTGTATATGTGTGAGGCTCACGATTAGGGGGTCTGACCTGGGGTGGGGTTCGTTTCAGAAGTTATTTGGTTTTGGGTTTCCCTCCAGGGTTTTATGGTTCATAATCAGGTTTCAGGCTCAGGGTTTCTGGGCTAGGGTTATGGTGACATGGTGTAAGCAAGTGATTAAGGTTAATATTCAAGGTAGTTTTGATAGGCTGTGGATTAGGCCTAAGATTTAGTGTTTGAAGTGTGTGTGTGTTTGTGTTAGGTTTAAAGTTACATGTGGGTTGAGGTTTGGTGTCTGTGACAGGGGTTCAAG
This sequence comes from Manis javanica, assembly GCF_040802235.1. Taxonomy (NCBI): domain Eukaryota; kingdom Metazoa; phylum Chordata; class Mammalia; order Pholidota; family Manidae; genus Manis; species Manis javanica. The sequence continues at coordinate 32,008,799 of NC_133169.1, read as the reverse complement.
GTGGGATTAGGGACTGAGTTACGCACAATTTTAGAATGAGGGGCAACAATTCTAATATGGAAGTTTATTTCAAGGAAAATTATGCATGATAGTGCCAGTGAGATGAAATTACAAGGTGGAATTCTCTGAGCCAAAGGAGACAAAATGGGTCACCTGTGGGTTACAGTTAGTGTGATTGTGTGTGCAGGGTTTGGTACATCTTGAATTACTGTTTGATAAGTAGTTAGATTTAGTGTGCACTTCTGTTTTGGTTACAGCTGGGATAGTGGTTCATGTGAGGGATGATGTGTTGAGTGTTTCTTCCAGTTAACAGTGAAGATATGAAATGAGGGTGAGATTAGTGGTTAGGGCATGTCTCAGCATTAGGAGCAGCATCAACTTAAGGCATTGCTTGGGGTTAGCTTAAGGGGACAGTGTGATTGTCAGGGTTCCAGTTAGGTATTTGTCCTCAATGAAGGGTGGATGAGTCCTCTAAGGTGAAGGGAGAACTGACATATTTCGGGTGACCAGGTCAAACTTTCCCATTCCCATATTCCCAAGGGTAGTGCTGGGCTCAGAGATCTGCCATTTGGCATTCTTACCAGAGCCCCTGTATTCTAGGAATTTAGTTACAGTACAGCAGAGGAGCAGGACCCAGAGTCAACGGGGTGGGAAGGACCAGAATGGCTTTCTCCATCAGCCAAGTAGGGTTATCACCATGTCCCAGGAAAGAAACACACAGTACCTTGGATCTGGGTTCCATTGGCCCTAATGCTGCCAAGGTGGTCACCTCCCCCCTCACTGAAATCACACTCACGTCTGAGACAATAGTCCCTGAAGTGGGAGCCTGCTCCGCTCACCAAGGATCACCAAACACATTTTGTCTCTAGGAAACCGCCGGTACTGTGACGTCATGAAATCTGGAGGCAAGACTCCTACTCTTGCAAAGTCCACCACTCGAGGGCACGCACTGCCTAGCCCTGGGAAGCTGCATCTTCTTAGACAATAAACAAACATTAGGTGTTCAGGCACTTACGTGTCAAATGGAGAGGTCTACCATGGCAAGTGCAAACGTGTGAGTCCATGGCACAACCTCAACCGAGCCTCACAGGCCTCCAGTTCCCAGGGTCCTGGTCCAGGGATCAGAATAAAATTCAACAGGTTAGCTTGCTCTCAGCGTTCTGATGGGTTCTGATGCGTTTGGATTTCCTCAGAGATTTATGTTGTGGTTTATGTGTGAGGTTCATGATTAAGGGGTCTGACCTGGGGCTGAGTTCAGTTGCAGAAGTTAGTATGTTTAGGGTTTCCCTCCAGGGCTTCGTGGTGCATAAGCAGGTTTCAGGGTGAGGGTTTCTGGGCTATGTTACACTGACAGGGTGAAAGCAAGGTGTTAGGGTTAATATTCAAGGCAGTTTTGATAGGCTGAGAATTTGGCATAATGTTTAGGGTATAAGAGTTAGGGATTTCTTTTGTGTTTGTGTGTGTGTGTGTTAGGTTTAAAGTTAAATGTGTGGGGAGGGTTGGTGTCTGCAATAGAGGTAAAAGTTAGGAATAGGTTCTGAGTTAGGTGCAGATTTAGAATGAGTGGAACTAATTTTAATGGGGAAGATTCTTCTCCAAGGTAACTTATACATGATAATGCCAGTGAGATGAAATTACAACGTGGAATTCTGTGAGCCATAGGGAACAAAACAGGTCGTCTATGGGTAACGGTTAGGTTGATTGTGTGTGAAGTTTTTTGGTACATCTTGAATTAGTGTTTGATAGGTGGTTAGATTTAGTGTGGACTACTGTTTTGGTTAGAGCTGGGATACTGGTTCATGTGAGGGATGATATCTGAGTCTTTCAGTTAATGTTGAAAATATCAAGTGAGGGCAAGGCTAGGGGTTAGGGCAAGGCTTCTGGTTAGGTGCAGGGTAAAATTAAGGCATTGCATGGAGTTAGCTTAAGTGGATAGGGTTACTGTCATGGTTCCTATTTGACCTATGTCCTCAGTGAGGTGTGGGTGAGGCCTCTATGGTGAGGGGCAAACGGAGATATTTAGGGTGAGGGTGAGGACTAAGTCTTCAGATAAAACAATGTGACACCCATATTCCCACGGGTACTGCTGGGCTCAGAGAGCTGCCATTTGGCATTCTTCGAGGGCCTCTGCTTTTCTAGGAATTTGGTTACAGAACAGCAGAGGAGCAGGACCCACAGCCAATGGGGTTGGAAAATACCTGATAGGCTTTCTCCATTAGCCAATTGGTTTATTACCATGTCCCAGAAAAGAAACACAGGTTACCATGCATCTCGTTTCCGTTGCCCTAATGTAGACAAGGTGATAAGTTTAAACCTCACCAAAATCACACCCACTGCTGAGGCACCAGTCCCTGCAAGGGAGACCTGCTCCCCTCACGAAGCTTCACCAAGCACATTCTGTCTCTAGGAACTTTTGCCACTGTGAAGTCATGGAATCTGGAGACAACACTGCTGCTCTTGCAATGTCCTCCACTAGAGGGCGCGCGGTGCCCACCTCTGGGAAACTGCATCGTCTTAGATGACAAACATTCGGGGTTCAGGCATGTATGTATACATATGGAGAGCTCTGCCACGTTACGTCAAAATGTTTGAGGCCTCGGCCCAACCTCAACACAGCCTCACAGTCCTCCATCCCCGGGTCCTGATCCACGTGTTAGGATGTAATCAAAAGGTTAGCTCACTCTCAGTGTTCTGATGGGTGCTGGGTTAATTTTTAGGGTATGCTCATGGATTTATGCTGTGTTTTATGTGTGAGGCTCATGCTTAGGGTGTCTGATCTGTGGTTGCGTTGGTTGCAGTAGTTATTCGGTTTTGGGTTTCCCTCCAGGGCTTCATGGTGTGGAATCAGGTTTCAGACCAAGGGTTTCTAGGTTAGGGTTACAGTGACAGTGTGCAGGGAATGGTTAAGGTTAATAGTCAAGGTAGTTTTGATGGTTAGGCTGAATATAAGGACTAAGGTTTACAGTACAAGAGTTAGGGATTTGTGTGTGTGTGTGTGTGTGTGTGTGTGTGTGTGTGTGTGTGTGTTGTTTAAATTACATGTGGGATGAAGGTTGGTGTCTGTGACTGGGATAAAAATTAGGATTAGAGGGTGAGTTTGGCCCAGTTTTAGAATGAGGGGAACCAGTTTTAGTGAGGAAGAGTCCCTCCAAGGTAACTAATGCTGTGCTTGTGAGAAGTTACAATGTGGATTTCCCTGAGACATAGGAAACAAATCTGGTCATCTGTGCATTACAGTTAGGGTGTTCATGTGTGCAGGGTTATGGGTACATTGAATTAGTGCTTGATGAGTGGTTAGATTTAGTGTGGGATTCTGTTTTGGTTATAGCTAGGATTCTGTATTATGTGAGAGATGATGTGTTGAGTCTTTCACATAACAGTGTAGATATCAAATGAGGGCAAAGATAGGGGTCAGGTCTAGGCATGCCATTAGGTGCACCATCAAATTAAGGCATTGCTGGGAGTTAGCTTAAGGACATAGGGTTACTGTCAGGGTTCCATTTAGACTGTGTCCTCAATGAAGTGTAGGTGAGGCCTCTAAAGTGAGGGGAGAACTGACATATTTAGGGTGAGGGTGAGGTGTAAGTATTCAGGTCAAACTTTCCCATATCCAGATTGCCAAGGGTAGTGTTCAGCTCAGAGAGCTGCAATTTGGCAATCTTCCCAGAGCCCCTGTTTTCTAGGAATTTATTTACAGTACAGCACAGGAACAGGATCCAGAGTCAATGTGGTGGGAAGGATGTGAATCGCTTTCTCCATCAGTCAACTAGGGTTATTACCATGTCCCAGGAAAGAAACACACAGTACCTTGGATCTGGGTTCCATTGGCCCTAATGCTGCCAAGGTGGTCACCTCCCACCTCACTGAATTCACACCCACCCCTGAGGCAACAGGCCCTGAAGTGGGAACCTGCTCCCCTCAACGAGGATCACCAAGCACATTCTTTCTCTAGCAAACCGTCGCCACTGTGATGTCATGGAATCTGGAGGCAAGACTCCTGCTCTTGCAAAGTCCACCACTCCAGGGCACGCACTGCACAGCCCTGAGAAGCTGCATCTTCTTAGACAATTAACAAACATTAGGTGTTCAGGCATTTACATATACAAACGGAGAGATCTGCCATGGCATGTTCAAACGTGTGAGCCCACAGCACAAGCTCAACCCTGCCTCACAGGCCTCCAGTCCCTGTGGTCCTTGTCCAAGGATCAGGATGAAATTCAAAAGGTTAGCTCGCTCTCAGTGTTCTGATGTGTGCTGGGTTGTTTTTGGATTTCCTCAGGGATTCATGTCGTGGTTTATGTGTGAGGCTCATGATTAAGGGGTCTGACCTGGGGCTGGTTTCAGAAGTTATTATGTTTTGGGCTTCCCTCCAGGGCTTCGTGGTGCATAAGCAGATTTCAGGGTCTGGGTTTCTGGGCTACGTTACATTGACAGGGTGCAAGCAAGGTGTTAAGTTTAATATTGAAGGTAGTTTCGAAGAGTTAGGCTCAGTGTAAGGACTAAAGTTTATGGAACAAGAGTTAAGGATTTTCTGTGTGTGTGTGTGCGTGTATATGTGTGTGTGTACTAAGTTTAAATTACATGTATGGTGAAGGCTGGTGTATGAAATTGGGGTAAAAGTAAGGATTAGGAGTGAGTTAGGCCCAGTTTTAGAATGAGGGGAACCAGTTATTGATGAGTAAGGCTCCCTCCAAGGTAACTAATGCCGTGTTAGTGAGAAGTTACAACGTGGATTTCTCTGAGACATAGGAAAGAAATCTGGTCACCTGTGCATAACGGTTAGGGTGATCATGTGTGCAGGATTATGTTTACATCTTAGATTAGTGTTTGATAAGTGGTTAGATTAAGTGTGGGCTTCTGTTTTGGTTAGAACTAGGATATTGTTTTATATGAGGGATGATGTGTTCAGTCTTTCTTTCAGTTAACAGTGTAGATATCAAATGAGGGCGACATTAGGGCTTAGGTCAAGGCATAGTGTTATGTGCAGAGTGAAATTAAGGCGATACTTGGAGTTAGCTTAAGGGGATAGGGTTACTGTCAGGGTTCCGTTTAGACCTATGTCCTCAATGAGGTGTAGTGAGGCCTCTAATGTAACGGGTGAACGGAGATGTTTAGGGCAGTGTGAGGAGTAAGTCTTCGGGTCAAACATTCCCATACCCATATTCCCAAGGGTAGTGCTCGACTCAGAATGCTGCCATTTGCATTCTTCCCAGAGCCCCTGCTTTTCTAGGAATTTGGTTACAGAACAGCACAGGAGAAGGACCCATAGTCAATGGTTTGGGAGAACCTGAATGGCTTTCTCCATCAGCCATGAGGGTCATAACCATGTCCCAGAAAACAAACACACAATACCTTGCATCTGGGTTTGGTTGTCCATAATACTGACAATGTGGACAGCTCCCACCTCACTGAAATCACACCCACAGGAGAAGCACTGGGCCCTGAAGAGGGGTCCTGTTTCCCTCACCAAGCATCGCCAAGCATCGCCAAGCACATTCTGTCTCTAGTAAACAGTCGCCAATTTGACGTCATTGAATATGCCGGCAACATATTCTTAGGCAGAAATGTAAGGGATTCAGGCACATATAATGCCTACTAATGTTGACTCTCTGATATGATACAGGTTCCCAGGGCTGGGCAGTGCACACCCTCTAGTGGGGTACTTTGAAAGTGCAGCACTGTTGCCTGCAGGTTAAATGACGTCACAGTGGCGAGTGTTTCCTTGAGACAGAATGTGCTTGGTTAGGGGAGCAGGTTCCCACTTTAGGGCCTGGTGCCTCTGCCGAGGGAGTGATTTTGGTGAGGTAGGAGCCGAGCACCTTGCCAGTATTAGGAAAAATCGAAGCCTGATCCAAGGTACTCTGTGTTTTTCTCTGGAACATGGTAATGACCCACGTGGCCTATGTAGAAAGCCAATTCAGGTCCTTCCTAACCAAGGTGAATATGGTTCATGTTCTTGCATTGTACTGTAGCCACATTCCTAGAAAAGCAGGGGCTCTGTGAAAAATGCCAAGTGGCAGCAGTCTGAGCATAGCACTACCCTTAAGAATATGGGTATGGGAATATTTGACCAGAAGATTACTCCACTCTGACCCTAAGTATCACCGTTCGCCACTCACACTATATGACTCACCCACACCTCATCGATGACATAGATCTAAGTGGGACCATGACATCAACGTTGTCCCCTAAAGCTAACTCCATGTAAAGCCATAATTTGATGTTATACCTATCCCAAACTTTGCCCTCACCCTCATTTGATCTTCACTGTTAGATGAAAGACTGAACCCATCATCCTTCACATAAACCACTTCCATAGCTGTAACCAAAACAGAAGTCCACACAAATCTAACCACTTATCAACACTAATACAAGATGTAACTATAACCCAGCACACATGATCACCATAACCGAGACCCACAGGCTACCCATTTTGTTTCTTATTGCTCAGAGAATTCCATCTTGTAATTTTGTCTCACTGCCACTATCATAAATAGGTTACCTTGGAGAGAGTTTTCCCTATTAAAAGAGTTTCCACTCACTCTAAAACTATGCCTATCTCTATTCCTAATCCTAAATCATGTCTATTGCATACATGAACCCTCACCCCCATGTCACATTAGCCCTAACTCACACACACACACACACACACACACACACACACACACTCAAAAATCCCTTACCTTCACACTCTAAACCCAAGTACTTACACTCAGACTAACCATCAAAACTACCTTGAATATTAAACTTATCCTTTGTCCGCACCGTTACTGTAACGTTAACCAAGAATCCCCAGTCAGAAAACATATTCTGCATTACTAAGCCCTGGAAGGATTGCGAAAACGTAATAAGCAGCACAAACGACCTCAACCCTATGGTACTACCCTTAAGCGGGAGCCTGACATATCAAAACCAACATAAATCCCTCAATGAATGCAAAACTTGAACACAGCTCTCATCATACCCCTGAGAGCTGACACTTTGAATTTCATCCTGATCCCATACAGGGACTCAGGGTAATAGAGACTTTGAGACTGGATGGATGCAGGAGGTGTGGGTACAGCTTCACTCTGGTGTCAAACATTTGGACGTGTCATGGCCGAGCTCTCCGTATATATATATATATATATATATATCCCCATGCAAGTTTCCTCAGGAGGATAGGGATATTGTCTCTCTCAGTTATCACTATTCTTAGTACTAAAACAGTGTCTGGCATATAATGATACCCCATGAATATTTGTTGAATGAATGAGTAAATTGAGCCTTTTAAGACACCCAACATCTAGCTAACAGAAATTATGGAACAGAGACAACAGGATGCAGGATATTATCAAACAAAATATCAAAGAAAAATACCAAAATACATTATGAGGCTATTTTCCAGGGCTTGAATTTCTCAAGCGAAAGGACCTACCAAGTATCTAATATAATTAATGGAGGGATGGCTGGGAAGCTACTCAAAGCCACATCATTAAGTGATTTCAGAACACCAAGCATGAAGTATCTGGAGAGAAAAACAGGTAGTATATGAAGGACTAGGAATTAGGATGACATTGAACTTCTTAACAGCAGTATTGAGAGCTAGAACACAGCGAAGCAATGCCTCTATAATTTGGAAAGAAAAATATTTTTAACTCAGAATTCTATACGGTCAAACCGTTAGTCAAATGTGAAGATAATACATACATTTTTAGAAATACAAGGTCTCAAAAGCAAACCTCAAAGGCTTATTTTCCTTAGAACTCTGCCATAGGATATACTCAGCAGGGATTTAACCACAAAAGAAGACATGTATTTGGATGACAGATCATCACACAGAGAAGAGCAAGATCAGGAGGTCGCAGGGTTGGGGATGCATAGCGGGCCCGGGGAAAACAACTGCATTGAAGTGAGGGGAGAGAAGATTGCAATACTTTCAGTTATAAAGCGAAACTAAAAAATTATTTTATTTGTTTAGCACATGTAAAAAATAATCTTGAGGGAAGCCATTTCATCATATGGGAAGAATTAGCTAAAGTTGCTTGGGAAACTAAATAAGTGAAAAGAAAGCAGTTATGCACTACAGGAAAACAGAAGGCTGAAAAAAAAAGGAAAAGTTATCGTGGGATTTTTATGGTCAGTAATGTAAACACTGAATATTACTTTAACCAAAAATCTTTTGATGTAAAAAATGTTACTTTAACCAAAAGCCTTTTGATGTAAGAGGTCAGTATGTGTATGTGTGGAGAGCTCTATCCACATCTACTCTAAAATAAATCAGTAGGTCTCAATTCAAAAAACCTTGGTATAAATAAAATGGGCAATTCCATTCTGTAGAAAACAAGTATAAAACTATACACGTCCAAAAATTATTAAGAACAACTAGTGGAAAATGACCAAACTGAAGCCATGTTTTGAGAAGTGTTTAGTTATGAAAAACAGCTACTGCGTTGGGTTAGAATGACAAATTTTGACCGTTTTTGCTTAGGGGTATTGCCGTTCCCTTGCCCTCCCAACCTGATAGAAAGTCCTCCACACCTTTATCATCTAGTGGAGTAGATTTGGTTCAGGATCAGCAAAGGGGAAACTAGAAATTCAATAGGGAGATTTTGGAAGCAAGGGGCTATAGAAGGACTGAGATGAGTTCTTCATGCAACTCTGTCCGACTGCTAACCTGTAATGCACAAATAGATGCCACAGAGTCCAAAGAGAACTGAAAATTTAGAGAAACATGCAACCATGTCTTCGATTACATTTATCAGTCCACACACAGCTGGGCAGCAGAAGGTGGAAGCCTTAAGGCCTTGAGGTGTCTGGACAAGACCTCTCCTCAAATTTGCTGACAGTACATGTCGGTATATTGAATACTCTCTAGGGAGCCGGGCTAAACAGAATGAGACTGAGCAGAGACAGTAGTGGCTCCAGGTGTGATTGCTATACCAGTAAACCAGCAACCCATAAGAACAAAACAAGATCCATAATGGCTACAGCGTACTGCAAACAGTGTTCTCTTCCCTCCAAAGCTTGCTATATATGCAACAAAACAGAAAAGAGTGATTCATGCTCAAGGTAAAAATAGGACTGAATAAACAGATGCTGAGTAAGCACAAATATTAGATCTAGCAGACAAAAATGTTGAAGTAGCTATTATAAATATGGAAAAGAATGAAAAGACAAAAACTTCTTGAGTCAACACATAGCAAATCACAAATTGGAAACGTCAAAAAAAACCTGTAAATATTTACAGAGCTGAAAGGTATAGTAACTAAAGAAAAATTTACTTCATTAGCTAAACCACATATTTGAGAGAACAGAAGGGGAAAAAATCATCAAACTTGGAAATGCATTAATAGAAACTAACCAACCCAAAGAATAGAGAGAAAAACGTCTGAAACAAAATGAAAAGAACCTCAGAGATTTTTGGAACAATATTAAGTATCCCGTTATATGTGTAAGTGGAGTCTCAGAAGGTGAGGAGTAAAAGAAAGGATTAGGGAAAATAAATGTAGAAAAAAATGGCTGAAATGTTCGCAAATTCGATGAAAATATGAACTTTCAGATTCAAGAATTGCAATGAATCTCAAGTAAACTGAACACAACATTTCATTCAGGTACAGTGTGGTCAACCTGATAAAAGCCATTGATGAAGAGAGAATCTTGAAGGTTGCAGGAGGTAAAACAAAACACTACATACATGGATTTCATGATACAAAGCGCATTTGTTAGAGAAACAATGGCAGCCAGAAGACACTAAAATGAGATAATCGAAATGATAGGGGTAGGGGCGAGTGGCAGGCACCAGAAACACCTGTCAGCCAGCAGTTCTATGGCCCTCAAAACTACCCTTCAAAAATGAAGGAAAAATCAAGGATATTTTCATATAACTAGGTGGATATAGCGCATTCCTAGAAGAACTTCTCTACAAAAAATGCTAAAGAAAATTCTTCAGGCTGAAAGAAAGGTACCAGATGGTAACTGGAATCCACAGGAAGGAATCAAGAGCCAATTAAATGGAAAGTGTATGTAAATTACCACAAAAGGAAACCCAAATACAAAATTGAAGCCCCGTTTCCCTGCAGTTTGCTAATTCACTAAAACTACGATTTTTATTTTCATTGCTTTAAGAAATAAGGACAGAAATTAAAGACTGCACAAAATGAGAACCTAAAGGGCCATACCTTTACAGTGAAGGTGAATCAGAAGTAAACAGACCTGTGGAATTACAGACAAGTATCAGTCCTTTGAGGCTTCAGGGAATTTCAAATCTTGAACTTGGTTAGTTTGTCTTGGATGAGACATAACACCATTTCCGTGCAAAATCAAATTCAAATTACTTTCTGAAGAAAATACCTTCATTGTAAAACTCATTCCCACAAATTAATTTGTCAACTGCAGTGTTCACCATAAACCCAAAGATAAATAAGCACACAAATAAACTAGACCTCCATCAATAAGAACTAACAAAAACAGCAAACAATAGAAGCAGAGTACTGTTATTGGGATTATCAAATTTTAACAGCAAAACAACCAAGCTTACTATACTTAACAATATAAAAGACAGGCTTGAAGAAATCTAAAGGAAACTGTAATAGTAAGCATATTTGGAGTAGATCCACTATAGAAGTTACAAAAAATATAATTGAAAGTTAAGTCAGTTGGTATTTTTAACAGCAGATTTGGTACAATTTGTAGGAAGAATTAATGAACAGAAGATAGATGAAAAGGAAAATTACAATCCAGCACACACATACCAGAAGGCAAAAAGTTTAGAAGAGAGGGTAAGAAACATAAAACGTACACTGAAAATGTCTAACATACTTTTAATCAGAGTAGTGGAAGGAAAAGGGAGGGAGAATGGAGCATAGGCAATATCTGGATAGATAATTGCTGAGAATTTTACACAAGGGAAGAACAACACTCTATGGATTGAGGAGGTGCAATGAATTCCAATTAAATGATATCCAAGTTGGATAAATTTTTAAAAATCTATAGCTATACACATAACAATGATACTGCAGACAAATAAAAACAAAGAGAAGAATTTTAAAGAGACCAAAGAAAAATTACAGATTACCTTCAATCAGTTTGAGGACGGAGTGATAGTACAGATGTACTCAAAAGTTAAAAATTGCTAACCTGGGATTTTATATCAGGTGAAAATGTGCAGATATGAAAGAATCAAGACAAAGATAAATACACTTTTTGACAAACAAAACTAAGATAATCCACCTCTAATGGTTTTATTTCCTATTAAAAGAAATTCCAAACTATTCGATATAGTGATAAAATTAATATTCAGTAAAACTTTCCTAAAAATGACTTAGTTTAAAAAGCCAAAGCATTGATGATTGCAGGGAGACAGTCCTGAAACTTCAGAGAGTTTGGTGTCTGTTCAGAAGAGTATGCCCCAGGTGAATCTGGTGCAAGCCTCTGCTCACATACGAAAGGTTGCAAAAACTAGGCACATTACAGCCATGGCCCACTTACCAAGAAACTAGCCACTTGTTTCGCTAATTTCTATAAAGTAGCCACAATCTAAGAGCCATTGAGAAAGGCTTTTTAATCATAGTATCCCAAAGTGTATGCACAGATGCCGTGCACTTCACATTAACATTTACCCAAATCCTCATGGAATCTATTAATTGTACAATTCCAAACAAATCCAGCTATCTGGTTATTTAGTTTACAGAAGAATTTTAACAGTAAACTGAAGACGTACAGAAATGAGTATAAATACAATATTTTTTAAAAAATTCTGTGAAAGATGTTTACTCTCACTAGTTTGGAATGTCATAATTTGGGACCAACATGCCCACCATAAAAATATTAGTGTATTGGGGAGATTTGTAAGTTTCCTTTTTTTGTTTGTTTCTAGAAACCGCTAAGTTTTATATGACAGAGATAATTATTCAGCCACCTGAGAGAAATTTTCCTGTCATGCCAAGGTACAAATGGCAAATTAAGTTTATTTTGTAATTTCACATATAGAGAAAGATACGTACAGTTGATTATTTGGGAATTAATTTTATTTATACCTTTATTTGGGAAAGGAAAAATAAAAACCTTTGAGAAAGGCTTCTAGCTAGTTGAACCAAACCACAGACAAAAGTCTTGAGGATTTATTTATCGTTTGCTTACGCAATGGTGTAGATAAATAGGCTCATATAAATCTTCTGATTCTGAAAGTTTTTTTTGTGCCTCTTTCTATGTGCCAAGTAACCAAGGTCTTATAAGCTAATCATTAATAGGTTCTGAAATAACTATTTCTGGTTAAAATTTGAAACATGGGTCAGTTTTCTACTGACTTCTGTTTGTTTTTTTAATGTTACGTGGCCACTTAATCCATTAGTGTTTTTTTCTCTGAATCTTTTAAATTTGCTATCAGAAGTTAACTACAGCATGTCTTTCAGTTTATTCATTGATATCTACAAATTATGGCAATCCGAATATAACCTTGAACTTTATCCCCCTGTAAATACTTTGATTCTGTACCTTGGATCCGACACTTTGAGGGGATCCAAATGGAAAACACTAATATTTGGAAGAAAACTTCTCAAGTTTTTTAAACTAAGTTATTCACTGCTTAATGTATTAAACATGGAATTTTTACTTGTCTAACCTCGTGTTTCTTTATTCAGTAGGGTGGAATAGTTACGTCTGGGGTAGAAAATGTATTGAGGATGGGAGAATAGTTATAAGGAGACTGGAGCAAACAGAAATGCTTCAAAATATAATAAAATGCACCTTAGCACAGGCTGGGGGAGAAGGTCAGCCAAGCCCCGCTGCCCAGGCCGCCGCCTCTGGGGACCCTCGGTGGCTTTGGCTCATCCGGCCGGTGGATCATCGCGGGGTCCCATCGGGAACACCGACCTCTGTCCGCACAGGTCTCAGTCTGTGCGGCCCAGTGTCTGGTGGAACTCTCCTCTGCTAGAAGCACTTTCAGATTCACCATTCAAGGTCATGGCGGCAAAGTGTACATCTTGGTAAGAGGTTATTTCACCCAGTCTTTTGCAGCTTAGTACTCCAGAGTCTCAGAAATTCTTTAATTCTGTCACTCTTTTTCTCTAAATGCTCAGGTCTAGCAAGTAAATGATTCCGAAATTGAATTTTTTAATATCAGTTTGATTCACAGATCTAGATCCCTTAATTTAATAACAAATGATCAAGTGCCTCTATGTGCTAGGTATTAGAGATACAACAAGAAATAAAGCCTGATTCCTGCTCACCACAAAATAAAGTTTTTCACTCTCAGTTTTTAGTGGCAATTCTTTGTCAGTATAACACAAATCTCTCTCTTAACTTCTTTATCCCCATTTGATACTCTTATGTTTAAATACATTCTATTGCTGCTGCTTTTGCTTGCTTTCTCTATCTTTCCTTCCTTTTTTTCCTTCTATCCTTCTCTTTCTTTTTCTTTTTCTCTTTTTTTTGTATAAGTCGCTTAATGTGAGATCTACCCTCTTCACAAATTTTTCAGTGCACAGTACGGTATTGTTAGTTACAAGCACGATATTGTACAGCAGATCTCTAGATCTGCTAGGTCTCTTATTCATCTTGCACAACTGAAATTTTATACCCTTTGATTAGCAACTACCCATTTCTCCCTCCCCCAGTCTCTGGCTACCACCTTTCTAAGCCCTGCTTCTATGAATTAGGCTGCTTTAGAGTCTTCATTTAAACAGAATCATGTGGTGTTTATCGCTACACTTAGATGTCCTCAAGGATCATCTGTGTTGTCACATATCACATTATTTCCCCCTTTGTAAAGGCTGAATACTGTTCTATTTTATGTATGTACCACATTTTCTTTATCCCTTTATCCACTGGTGGACATTTAGATTGTACATCTTGGCTATTGTAAATAGTGCTGCAGTGAACATGGGGGTGTATATATCTCTTTGAGATACTGATTTCAACACTGATATTTGAGATGTGTCAAGTTTTTGAAGAGGTTCTACAGTTAGAACCATCCCCTGTATGTACCACAAGCATCTATCGATTTCTTTTAAAAAATAATGTTTGGCAAAAAGGAACTGGGGACATTTATGTAAAAATCAAAAAGTCAGGGCCCAAGTCTCTTCTCTGCCTCCACATGTTTTATTCAACCAGTAAAAGCATATTGAGCACTTTCTATTTGAAAGACACTGTTTCTGTGCTCAAAGTAGTATAAAAGTGACTTCAAAAAAGTCACAAGCTAATAGGGAAACCTGGTAGCTAAAAGGAAGGAAGGGATTGAGGTTGTTTTAGGTGTGGCTTTTTCTAGTTGGCCACCCATTACAGGGGCTCCTGTTTCTCAAATCACAGATAAATCTATCCTAAGCTGAAATAATTTCTGACTGAGGTTGATACTACATACTCCTCATAGTCATACCTGAAATCAGTTTTAATTTTCTTTATTGCAAGGCTTTTAAGTTAAAAATTGAGAGTAGTAATTTGAAATCTAATATGTATTTAAATTAAAACGTTTTTCTTCTTTATACAAGTAGTACAAACACAGAGAAGACAAGTAGTGATTTTACAGCATCTTACTATGCTGATGGACAGTGACTGTGAAGGGGTATTTGGGGGGGGACTTGGTAAAGGGGGGAGCCTAGTAAACATTATGTTCTTCATGTAATTGTATATTAATGATACCAAAATTAAATTTTAAAAAAAGGAAGCACATGGTACTTGAGAGCCATGAGTAAGGTCAAGGGCATTGCGTCCCTTACCTGGCTCACTTCAAGCCTTGGACTTTTCCTAAAAAAAAAAAAAAGTAATACATTCTTGAAATACATTCAGACAGCATGAATAACATAATGAAAGTGGTGGTTCCCCCATACTGTCCCCTGCTGCCCTGCTATGTTGTACTAAGTGCAGGTAAACATTATTAACAGTCTGATAAGCAGAAATCAACATTTTTTTCTACCTATAAACAACCACATGTATATACATCTACATTCTATTCCTCTGTAAAAAGCAGAATCATGTGACTAGCATTATTTTCAACATGCCTACTTCACACAGAAATATTTCATGAGGACTGTTTCTTGTTAGTATAAATATAGATCAGGCTCTTTAATGACTACAGTTCCATTGTCAAAGACAGGGTTGCAGTGACAATAATCCTCACATGTGTGTTCTATCACTTGAGTAAAAGACCTTGCTGATCTGTTGCAGGATTAGAATTTGTATATTTTAAACTCTGATAATTATCCCAAAAACTCTACTAATTTATCCCTTACAGTGAGACCCTCTTGGGGCCCCATCCAGATCCCCATTCCTCAGCCAGGGCACCCATTTCCCAGCTGCTGAGGGTGTGGGCTGTAATGGCTCACAGTGTCTTGCTCATACTTGACATACACCACCTTGCTCGAGAAGTTACTTGTTCCCCAACCCTGCCCTGTCAGCCCACTGCCAGTAATTTGATCCTGGGCTACAAAAAGCTGGCGCCTTCTGCCTTGAGGTGTCACAAACTCTGTAGGTACAGTTCATGCTCCAGAGCTCCCTGTGGGACCAGACTGAAGCCAGACTCCAGCTGAAGCCCTTAGTGAATCACGTGCATCCAAACCCAAAACGCTCTCCACCAGCAGTGTATGGGAATTCCCTTTGCAGACCCCTGTTCGGCACAGGATGTTACCAATCTCTCTGTATTTGCTAGTCTGATAAGTGAAAAAGGTGGCACACAGACGGCACCTTTCCTTGTTAATAGTTCTATTACAATTTTTATATACGCTTATATTTCATTTATGCTGTTACTCTTATTAACTTTTTCTTGTAAGAGCGATTTCTGGAAGTAGAATTACTGAGTCAAGGAGCATGACATTTAAAATTTTGATATGTAGTAGCAAATTATTTTGCAAAAAGACCCTGCAAATTTATACTCCCACCTGAAGTTTCTATAAATGCCCATTTCCCCTGCACCCTTAGTCAAAGTGCCATTAGGCTTTTGCCCACCTGATGCCAGTCTAAATAAAACAGGTTCAGTTGACTGTATTTGAGCTTTATTAAGGCATGATGAGATAACATGGCTTATGCATTTGAAGCTTTAGAGGGGTGTGTGTGTGTGGCCTAACATACTCAGCTTTTAAGCTGTTCATTGTTTATATTTATTGATGTGTGGGGGCATGTGCCCTTATATATTGAGATTTATATAGTGAAGTTTGTTAACACTTTTTATATTCATCTGTTTAATTTATTTGGAATGTGGAATTTTGAGAAGGGTATGTTAACTCTCACACTGATTACGGAAAACTCATTTTCTTCTGGTTTTGATATCAGATTTTTGCATTATATATTTTAAAGCTATATTATTAGGTACATAAAAGTTTGTGCCATGACTACTTGACTAATTGCATATTTTATCACCTAAGAGATTGTGCTTTCTTTCCATTTGATGCTATTTTTCTCTAATTCTAATTTGCCCATTGTTAATGTGGCTATATTTACTTCTCTTTTTAAAAAATTGTTGGTTTGAGTTTTTCCATTTCTTTATTTTCAGCTGCTATCTATTATTTTATCTTAGTTGTATGGCTTGTTAACATGTATCTTGTAAACTGAATGTAGCTGGATATTTTAAAATTCCAATGTGATGTTATATTTTAATAATGAACTTAATTCACATTTATTTAAAATGAAACTTTGCCAACTTTTACACTGGTTGCCTTCTCTGTGTCATTTCTTCCTCTGATGATTTAGAAGAGAAAAGTGTCTATTTCTAAATGACTTTTAGTAGTTAATCTTAAATTTTTAACATACATAAACCTTTTGCTGTGATGTATTTAAATTTAACTAGTATTCATACTCTTCACCACAAGAAAATACTCTTAATACATTGGGTCTCATATTTCTGCCTCTCTCACATTCTCTCCTGTGCAAATTTATATATAAAGTATGAAAATCATATGTAGAGTCACATTTGCCTTGATGGTTTGTTTATGGTTCATGATTTTTAGTCAAGACAGAAACAGTAGCCAAGACAGAAAGAGTTTCTGTGTTCGTTCACCATGAGGATTTGTTCGTTATCCTTCAGAAGGTGAAACTGTTGAGAGTTGGACTTAATGATTGTGCATGGAAACCCCAATATTGTTGTTAACAACCATTTCATCAATAAATATGAGCAATGCCTTCTCAACATGACTCTTGCACTGTCACGCCTTGAGTCCCCTGTCTGGTCCATAGGTCTTCAAAGAACAATCGCGTCTTTTCCCTCATCTGCGGGTCAGAGACAGGGAAGGGACCCGACAAGTGGCGCCCGAACAGGGACCTGAAAGACGGTTGAAACTAAGGGCCGAGAACCTCCGCTCGGCGGCACTTGCAATTCAAAGGCGGGAAAAAGCTCCGAAGATCGTCGATCCGGTAAGATTCCCGGGAAATTGCGCATAGGGAACAGGATCGAGACGTCAGGTACTAAAATGGGCCAAAATGAAACGAAAGCAACTAAACTGGAGGATTATTTAAAATTACTCTGTGCCCTCCTAAAAACATCAGGAGTTAAAACTTCTAAAACAGACTTTACTCAACTTCACAAGTATATTAAAAAATATTGTTATTGATTACCACCACAAGGGACACTTAAACAAGTTAATTGGGGTGATGTTTTAAGAGATTTTAAAAAGGCTCACAGGCAGGGAAACATCCCTGTGCCTGTTTGGTCTTTACGTAATTTGACCACTCTCGCCTTGCAGCCTTTGCAAACGCCCCCACTGTCTGAAACTTGGTCAGACACACAAGAGGGTGAGAGAGAACTCTTAGATGAGGTGGTGGAATCAAGTAAGTGATCC
Source organism: Manis javanica (assembly GCF_040802235.1). Classification (NCBI taxonomy): domain Eukaryota; kingdom Metazoa; phylum Chordata; class Mammalia; order Pholidota; family Manidae; genus Manis; species Manis javanica. Next base: position 31,991,055 of record NC_133169.1, on the reverse strand, counting down.
TCATCCCCGCATCCATCTGGCTCCTCTCCATCCTCCTCTTCCTCTTCTTCAGAGACTGATGATGAGAGTTCTGTTTGTTCATCCCATCGTAAAATATCCCCAGTCTCTGTTCCTGCTATGTCTGCCTTTGAGGCAGGAATATGTAAATCCCAGAGGGAGGGTGATATAGATGCTTATCTGACATCCTTAGTAGCACCAGTTAATTTAACTCCTTTTGGGCCAGGTGAGGATCCTGATTTTTCGCAGGGAGGAGTTAAAGCACTTTACACACCTATTCCTTACAAGACATTAAAAGATTTTAAGCAGGCTAGTTCTTCTTATGGTACTAATTCTCCATATGTTGTGGGTCTCTTGAGGGGGTTAGCAGAACAGGAAAGGATGATTGCTCATGATTGGGATTTAGCTTGTACTTGTCTGGACTCTTCTGAGTTTTTACAATTTAAAACCTGGTGGTATGAGGAAGCAAAAACACAAGCTTTGAGAAATCAGCATGCCAATCTTCCAATTCTTATAACTGCTGAACAACTAGCAGGACAAGGAGATTGGCTGCATATAGAAAGACAAGCTGGGTACAATGACACAAAGTAGTTGGACACTAAAAGAAATTTCCACAAGCCCATGGAATTCTCCTGTATTTGTTATAAAAAAGAAATCAGGAAATTGGAGACTTTTACAAGACTTAAGACAAATTAATGCAGTTCTTAAACCTAAGGGACCTTTGCAACAAGGCCTCCGTTCTCTGGCTATCGTTCCAAAAGACTGGAACATGGCTATAATTGATGTTAAAGATTGTTTTTTTTACAATTCCTTTAGCTATAATGGACAGGGAAAAGTTTGCTTTTACCGTCCCTTCTTCAAATTTGCATGCACCTTTAGAAAGATTCCAATGGAAAGTACTTTCTCAAAGAATGTTAAATAGTCCCACAATTTGTCAAAATTATGTGCACAGAGCTCTTCAGCCTATATGTGAAAAATGGTCTTCAGCTTATATCATTCATTATATGGATGATATTCATAGCCCTACCTAGGCATTTATCTCTTACCAATATTCTCAATGAGACTGAAATTGAATTAAAACAATGGAGATTACAAATAGCGCCACATAAAATACAAATACAATACCCAATGAATTATTTGGAGAATAAAATTCAAGAAAATTCAATAATTCCTCAGAAAATTCAGATTAGGAGAGATCATCTTAAAACTTTAAATGATTTTCAAAAGCTCTTAAGAGATATTAATTGGCTCTGACCATTATTAAGAATTCCAACTTATAAATTACATCTTTTCAATACTTTAAAAGGACCCTCATATCTTAATAGTCCTAGAGACTTAACCTCAGAAGCTGAGGAAGAACTCAAGTGGATGGAACAACACATTCAAAAAGCTCAATTATCAAGAATTGACTTACACAAACCCTCCTTACTTTTATTAATCTATTTTACTCCCTGATATGATAAAATTAACAGCAAGTCAATGCTTAATGCATGGTTTACATGTTCTCAATTTTGATCTTTTAAGAGGTGATGGACACACCAAAGACCCTGAATAGCCAAAGCAATCCTGAAAAAGAAGAATAAAGTAGGGGGGATCTCACTCCCCAACTTCAAGCTCTACTACAAAGCCATAGTAATCAAGACAATTTGGTACTGGCACAAGAACAGAGCCACAGACCAGTGGAACAGATTAGAGACTCCAGAAATTAACCCAAACAAATATGGTCAATTAATATTTGAGAAAGGAGCCATGGACATACAATGGGGAAATGACAGTCTCTTCAACAGATGGTGTTGGCAAAACTGGACAGCTACGTGTAGGAGAATGAAACTGGACCATTGTCTAACCCCATATACAAAGGTAAACTCAAAATGGATCAAAGACCTGAATGTAAGTCATGAAACCATTAAACTCTTGGGAAAAAACATAGGCAAAACCTCTTAGACATAGACATGAGTGACATCTTCTTGAACATATATCCCCAGGCAAGGAAAACAACAGCAAAAATGAGCAAGTGGGACTACATTAAGCTGAAAAGCTTCTGTACAGTGAAAGACAACATCAATAGAACAAAAAGGAACCCTACAGTATGGGAGAATATATTTGAAAATGACAGATCCGATAAAGGCTTGATGTTCAGAATATATAAAGAGCTCACATGCCTCAACAAACAAAAAACAAATAACCCAATTAAAAAATGGGCAGAGGAACTGAACAGACAGTTCTCTAAAAAAAGAAAGACAGATGGCCAACAGACACATGAAAAGATGCTCCACATCGCTAATTATCAGAGAAATGCAAATTAAAACTACAATGAGGTATCACCTCACACCAGTAAGGATAGCTGCCATCCAAAAGACAAACAACAACAAATGTTGGCGAGGCTGTGGAGAAAGGGGAACCTTTCTACACTGCTGGTGGGAATGTAAATTAGTTCAACCATTGTGGAAAGCAGTATGGAGGTTCATCAAAATGCTCAAAATAGACCTACCATTTGACCCAGGAATTCCACTCCCAGGAATTTACCCTAAGAACACAGCAATCAAGTTTGAGAAAGACAGATGCACCCCTATGTTTATCGCAGCACTATTTACAATAGCCAAGAATTGGAAGCAACCTAAATGTCCATCGGTAGATGAATGGATAAAGAATATGTGGTACATATACACAATGGAATACTACTCAGCCATAAGAAGTGGAAAAATCCAACCATTTGCAGCAACATGGATGGAGCTGTAGAGTATTATGCTCAGTGAAATAAGCCAAGCGGTGAAAGAGAAATACCAAATGATTTCACTCATCTGTGGAGTATAAGAACAAAGGAAAAACTGAAGGAACAAAACAGCAGCAGAATTACAGAACCCAAAAATGGACTAACAGGTACCAAAGGGAAAGGAACTGGGGAGGATGGGTGGGCAGGGAGGGATAAAGGGAGGAAGATGAAGGGGAGTATTAAGATTAGCATGCATGGGGGGGAGGGAGAAAGGGGAGGGTGGGCTGCACAACACAGAGAGGACAAGTAGGGATTCTACAACATTTTGCTAAGCTGATGGACAGTAACCGTAATGTGGTTGTTAGGGGGGACCTGATATAGGGGAGAGCATAGTAAACATAGTACTCTTCATGTAAGTGTAGATTAAGATTAAAAAAAAGAAAGAAAGAAAGAAAGAAAGAAAGAAAGAAAGAAAGAAAGAAAGAAAGAAAGAAAGAAAGAAAGAAAGAAAGAAAGAAAGAAAGAAAAGGGGGATTACTCCTTGATAGGATAAAACTATTGCTAAATCAAAGATCAACGCATGCTTTAAATATCCTTAATGTTGATCACTTAAAGGGTGTCAGATGATCAGCTATGGAGGTACTCTTTTCTGATAATATTCTTTTCTCTTAATAAAAAAAAAAGGCAGTCCCTGTGTGCTGACCTCCAATGAGTTCTGCACAGTGGTATAGAGGGCATGTCAAAGTGTAGGCAAAGGGTCTGTTTGTTTCTATGCAGAAGATCAAGGCCTAGCTTGGATACCCAGAAAATGAACTAAGATACAATATTAGGAGGAGCTTCCAGCATCAGCACTCTCTGGAGGACTCATTCCAGGGGATGATCATCAAAAAGCCTCCACAGGGATCTGGGCGATGCTGCGGTTGTGGCTGCGTCCACCCCACTGCTTCCTGGACTTGCCATTGGAATGAGGAGGGAGATGTCTAGGCTGGCGTGTGCGTATACAGTGAGACAATAAATTTGACCGGATCTGTACTATTGCAACTCAACCAGGAGTTGGTAGGGGTGCAAGTTGGAGCACTCCAAAATCTTATGACTATAGACTATCTACGGTTAAAAGAACATATGGGATGTGAACAGACCCCAGAAATGGGCTGCTTTAATTTGTCTGATTTTTCTCAGACTGTTCAAATACAGTAGGACAATATCCATCATATCATAGACAAATTTTCACAAATGCCTAGGGTGCCTAAATGGTTTTCTTGGCCTCACTAGAGATGGATGGTAGTTATAGATTTGCTTTGTTTATGTCACCATATTCCTATTATGTTAATATGTGTGTGAAAATTAGTTAGTAGTTTAAAACCTATACATACTTAAGGTACTCTACAAGAAGATATGTCAAAGAAATAATCCTCCCATGTTTTCTTCCATATGCTACCTCTATAGCTTTTCTTCTTCCTTCCTAATTACAACCCTTAAATAGAATTCGTGCCTCATATCGAATTTACCGAGTATCATAATTCCTCCAGGTGGTAAAGATACCTCGAGACAAGTGCTCGGCATAGAAGCCACAGGGCATAAATCTGCAAAGAAGTAAAAAGCTAACCTTTTCAAACAATATGGCTTCTCTCTCACTTACCAACTTTACATTTCCCTGTATGGCCCCGGAAGATGACTGGTTAGCCAGAGACGGGTAAGATTCCTCAAGGGAGGAACAACCTAAGACAGGCACAGTCGCAGGGGGGCCATCAGGTGAGAAATTGGGGATCAACAGAGGTGAGGCTCAGAACCTCATCCCCCCTGCTTTGAGAGAAATCTTCTGCATCCGTGGATGTTTTGCTGCCCTTGTCTAGCTTGGAGTAATACTTAGTCTATAGGCACAGACCTGATCATCTACGTTTGCCCTCTTACAGCACTAAACTATGTTTTCTACCTTTATCTTGCATCTACCTACCACTTCAGCATTTTATTAAAAATAAAAATAATAATAATAATAAAGAGAGAAATGTGGTATCCACATGTAAATCAAGTATAAAAATCAAACGAATATTCATATGTGACCTGATTGTTTATAGTTCATAATGCATGATCAAAACCGAAAGTTTCTGTGATGAATGCCCTTGTACTGTTCACCATGTAAGAATTTATTCACTTCGTAAGAATTCGTTCACCATGTAAGAACTTGTTCGTTATGCTTCAGAAGATTGGAGACTGACGAGAATTAGGCTTGAGATGGATTAATGATTGTACATTGAGCATTGACCCCCCTATACTGAATTTTATTGTTGTTAACAACCATTTGATCAATAAATATGAGAGATGCCCTCTCAAAAAAAAAAAAGGTGATGGACGATCAGCTATAGAAATACATTTTTCTGACAATATTTATTTTCCTGAAACAACAGCAGTTCCTGTATGGTGGTCTCCAATAGTTCTTCACAGTGGTATAAAGGTCATATTAAAGTGTGGGGCAAAGGGTTTGTTTGTCTTTACAGAGGATCAATGCTTGATTTGGCTACCCAGAAAAAGAATTAAGATACGATATGAAAAAGAACTCCCAACATCAACATCCTCAGAAAGAGTTGCTCCAGAGGATGGCCACCAACAAACTTCATCACTAGAATGAAGCTTCCTGGATAGTGAAGTTTCTACTTCTAATTTTGGGGATAGCATTCATAGATACACATACTATGCAAGCTTGCACTATTACACCTAGTGTAAGCAGTCCTCCATATTTAGGCCAAGGAGTAGTCCTTCAGTGTGTATCCACCTGTTCTACTCCTGTAAGTCCTATAGCATAGAAAAAAGATAGCAAAGAGATATATAGCCAAAAGTATGGAGGAAAGCTTAGATGGAATAATGAAACTGATCAGTCTAAAAGAGATAATACTTGCTATGACATTTACAAAACAGTTTTGACCATAAATGATATTGGGAATTATTCTTGTGAGAAATATCAAAAAGGAACTCCTAATATATTATATAAAAGTAGTTATGTCTACTTAGACATATCACTCTCTCCAGAGAGGGAATTTTCTTCACCTAATATGTGATTACAACTTGCAAGTCAAGGATTAAACAAGTCATCTTTTTGTGTAGCAGGAGATTCCTCTATTAGTGGATTATTTAAGAAAAATTTGATAGGTATAGGACTCCTTTTTTCTGTTTTCACTAATATTTCAGGAATAAGCATTACTCACTCTCCTAAAGTTCTTACTCGTGAAGTTCGATTGAACTATAGTTTCTGAGTGTATATGTATTAATTGCACTCATATTCCTTCCTAGTGCAATACTACCATTCGTGTAAAATGGCCTTTTGGATATAGACTTCCAAATGGCTGGGTGTTCTTATGCAATAATAAAACATATCAAGCCTTTTCTTCTCATTATCAGGGTGTTTGTGGAGTGGGATGTATTCTTCCTGCTCTTGTAGACCATCCTGGATATAAGCACAGACAGGTTTCTCGAGTCCTGCCACCTGACTGTGATGACAACTTGAAGTTGTTGGATCCTGTCGCTGTTGCTGTCGCTGCTGCATTCATCTTGCCAGTTCCAGGACTCATTGTAGGAATGCACAATGAAATATCCAAGATGGCCTGTGCATGCAGTAAAACAACAAGTCTGACTGCTTCTGTTTTATCTGAACTTAACCAAGAGCTGGGAGAAGTATGAGTTTCAGTACTTCAAGACCACGCTAACATAGACTATCTATTGTTAAAAGAACATATGGGATGTGAACAGTTTCCAGGCATGTGTTGTTTTAATCTGTCTTATTTTTTTCAAACTATTCACAATCAAATAGACAATATTCATCATATTATTGATAAGTTTTCTCAAATGCCTGAGTTACCTAAGTGGTTTTATTGGTTTCACTGGATATGGCCAGTAATTGTAGGCCTGCTTATTTTGTGCTTTTGCCTTCCAGTCTTGATAGCCTGGATGCGTCATATAGTCACCAGTTTGTTGAAACCAATACATGCTTATGCTACATTCCTGGAAGTGATGTCTAAAAAATGATTGTTCTTTGTTTGCATTGTTACTCATGAAAGTCCGTGCACTACATCTTTGTATTTTGTGATTTCTATGATTAAGGCTGGACATGAGAGTGAGAGTATGAAAACAAACATCAACAAACATCAGTCTACTCCTAATGCCTTTCTTTTTCCACTTGTTCTCCCCCTCTGTGGCCCCAGGAGATGGCTGGTTAGCCAGAGATGGGTAAGATTCCTCATGGGAGGAACAACCTAAGGCAGGCACAGTCATAAAGGGTCACCAGGCGAGGAGGTGGGGGCCAACTGAGGCGAGGCTTAGAACCTTATCCCCCCATTTATATGAGGCATTCTCTGCTGCTTTTGTCCAGCTACGTTAATACTTAAAAAATTAAAAACAGATCTTTCGCTTGAGTTACAACAATCATTATCTTGAAGCTTTAAAACAAAAAGGGGGAAATGTGGGAATTTATATATAAAGTATAAAAATCATATGTAGAGTCACATTTGCCTTGATGGTTTGTTTATGGTTCATGATTTGCAGTCAACACAGAAACAGTAGCCAAGACAGAAAGAGTTTCTGTGTTCGTTCACCATGAGGATTTGTTCGTTATCCTTCAGGAGGTGAAACTGTTGAGAGTTGGACATAATTAATGATTGTGCATGGAAACCCCAATATTGTTGTTAACAACCATTTCATCAATAAATATAAGCAATGCCTTCTCGGCACGACTCTTGCGCTGTCACGCCTTGAGTCCCCTGGCTGGTCCATAGGTCTTCGAAGAACAATTGCGTCTTTTCCCTCATCTGTGGGTCAGAGACAGGGAAGGGACCTGGCATATCCTATGGTGCAATTATATGTAATTCTGATGAGGTGGTTGTTTCTTCTTAAAGAAGTGTCAAGACAAAGTTCTACTCCATTAGCTTATCTCTTTTTTGCATTATGACCATCAGTGTGTTTGTATTTTTAATTTGTAAGTCTATTTCTATAAAATATGTAGGATCGCTTGAGTTTTAAAAATATTTACAAGTAGGACTATATATTGTATGTACATTTCTGCAGTTTGTTTTTTCACCCAGTGTTGTGTCATTGTTTAATTGGATGAAGTATGCTCTTAGACAGTTCTTTCACACTTCGACTGTAGTCTGGCCTTGAATACCTTGAATTCTTGAATTCAACACCTATTTTCTCTCTTATGAAAAGCTTTAGCATTTTCTCTTTATCTTTGGTTTTCTAAAGTTTCATACAGATGTATCTAAATGTGTTTATTCAAAATTTTCTCTCGTCATTATCTTACCAAATTATTAACAAAATGGTCTCTTATAAGTGAAATATTCTTTGAGTATCTCTGATAATAATAAGTATACATAATGTATTCTGTTTTTCTATTAAGTATTCTTCCATGGGTGTTAACTCATCTCCATCTAATAAGAGGTGTTCGGTCTTCTCTTTCTCGGTGTTGTTTTCATGCCCATTTGACAATTTCAGCAGAACCCCTGCACTGAGGTGTGAACTCCCCGTGAGCCTCCACCCTGTCTGTCCTGCTCATTCCTGTGTCTAGAGGAGTTCTTGCAGAAGTGCTCAAAACACACACTTTATGCTTGCGTTTGACAAAGATTTGTTAAAAATACATGGTACATAGTTTTCTGCTTATCTTTGCATTTGATAATGAGTGCTCATCTATTAGTGACTATGGGCTCCTGCTACCATAGTCTTGTCTTTATGGGTTAGTGAACGAGAACTCAAAGGATATCCCAGTCTGCATGTGCCAGTTTGTCATTTGATGACTTTTGGGTATTTGGAAAACAAAAGTGGGAGTAGATTCAGTTATGGTGGTGAATCTTAATTCATTATTATGAAGAATCTTTACCCTGTCCTTCTTGAGGAGTACTACAAGAATTCAATGCACCTGTCTCATTATTTAATTCATTCCTGACAAATCCCTGAGACACTGGAAATATAGTGACTGTAGTCATTTGTGTACTTCCGTGTTTGATAGTGGACTCTTTTTTAAAAATTATGTATGTCTTGGGGATGAGTTGACATCTAATTGATGTCCTATAAATCAGTTTGATTACCTGAGCTACCTGTTATATGTATAACTACTTTTATCGCATTTTACCTTCTGCTACTGTTTTACTCTGTATTCCCCAAATGTAGGAAGGGAACTGTACAAGTTGGGAAGCATCTTGTGAGTTATTTACTTTTGTCTTTTAAGGACATCTGTTTTTTTTTTTTCTTTTTGAGCATGACTGAGCAAACCATAGACTCACCAGCATATTTTGGCACAAAGGGTGGTACATTAACTATTTTAGTCCAATTGGTTAGAATTTTTTTTCTAGTGTAAGCGTGGATTGCCAGATGGCAGTCTAAAAGAGTAAAATAGCAAATGTAACTATGGTTTTATTTCTTTAAGTACACACTAAAAAGTGGCAGGTAATATTTTTAGAATGCTCTTTCTAGCAATAGACACACATCTCTTAATATTTTAGAATCTATTTTTCCCCCTTCCCTCCACCCACATTTGTCCTACAACTAATATTCTTTAGAATGCATATTAGAGCTTAGATCATAAATATTAACTTTTTAGCTAAGTTAACTTCAGTTTAATTTTGCAAATTCATCAACTTTCCCATGGCATCATATTCTCTAGACTGAGTGATAATTTTACCCCTTACAGGACGTTGGGCAACGGCTGGATACATTTTTAATCTTCACAGCTTGAGGGCCACTGACGCCCAGAGGTGAGAGCCTGGGATGCTCGCGAACCTCCTGCCACACGCTGGAGTGGCCCTGCAGCAAAGAATCATCCGGGCCGGGTACTGACAGTGCCAAGGTTGAAAAACACCATCCTAGATAATCTCCTGAAATCAAGCTGTATCTCTGGACCTTTTCCCTCTGGATGTCAGAGCCCACAATTTTCTTGAAATAGTAATTAGGGTATCAAATAAGAGAAGTTTTACAGTGGAATGAGCAAAAGTCTCTATAATCCCATGCGTCAACTTGGTTAGAAAACCCAGTTAAGTGGTAAAATACAAAATGTTTGTTACACTTCTCTCTTTTTCTTTCTGAGAAACACAAAAAGTAGGTTTATTTTTATTAAGCTATGAGGAAGAATTTTATAGGTATCACGTCCTTTTTTCTCATATTTTTAAGAGAAAAGAATTTAGGGGAATGTAATCATTAAGTGTAAATATTATTAAGTGTTTTTTTAAGCTAAATTGAAGACTCTTTACTGTGTAAGTTACATGAGTTCTAGTGGTTTTTCCACAATTTTGGAAGAAAAAATTTTCTATTTAAGAATCTGGAGAATGTAAATAGAGAAGAACTGGTGTGCATTCTATTACTAGCATCATTTTCTTGCAAAATATATTGAAGGAAGAAACAGCAATATGTGTATTCACCCCTAGTTTTAGAGGAATTTAGAGATTAAATTTTATAAACTATGTTTCTGTTTGTTGGCTATATTGGTAAATACTGCTTCTATAATAAAAGTGTTGTTTTGCCTTAAGATATTCATCATTATTGCTTTTTCTAATGAAGTAAAGTCATCCACATTCAAATATTTCATATGCAGAAAACAGTATTCTTAGTAGTACTTTTTAAATCTTTTCTTTCTCCTTTATTTCAGCAGGAAAATTGAAATTCTGTTTAATTTTTTATGTGGTAAAAACTACATAGCATAAAATTCACCATCTTAACCGTTTTGAAGTGTACAGCTCAGTAATGTTAAGTATATTTACATTGCTGTGACACATATCTGCAAAACTTTTTCATTTTGCAAATCTGCAGCTCTATACCCATTTAACAATTCTCCTTTCCTTGCTTCTCCCAGACCCTGGTAACCACCATTTTGTTTTCTGTTTTTATGACCTTGTCTGTTTTACTCATGTAAGGCTGCCATTACAAAATACCACAGACTGGGTGTCCTACACATCAGAACTTTGTTTTCTCACAGTTCTGGAGACTGGAAGTCCAAGAGCCAGGTGCCATCAGGACAGGTTTCTGGTGAGGCCTCTTCCTGGCTTTTGCACAGTGGCCCTCCCACTGTGCTCACGTGATCCCTTCTTTTTTTGTGCACAGGAAGAAAATGCAAGATATTTCAATGTCTCTTCCTTTTCTGATAAGCACAGAAGTTCTATCTGGATAGAGCCCCAGTCTTACAACCTTATTAGCCCAGTTACTTCCTCTTAAATGTCCTATCTCCAAATAGTCACATTGTGTGTTAGATCCTTAACCAAAATAATATTCACCATAGAATTTTAGGAGGAGTTATTTCAGTTAACAACATTGACTACTTTAGATACTTCATTTCAGAGAAATCACACAGTATTTGTCTTCTTGTGACTGGCTTCTCTTCATTTAGCATACTTCAGGCTCATCAGTGTTGCAGCATGTGACCAGACTGCCTTCCTGTTTCAGGCTGAGTACTATCCCATTGCATGTATATACCATATTTTGTTTATCCATGACCATGGATAAAATGGACATTTGGATTTCTTCCACCTCTTGTGGATTATGAATAGGGCTACTTTGAATGTGGGTACACAAATATCTCTTTGAGACCTTACTTTCAATTCTTTTAGATATATGCACTGCAAAGGTTCTAATGTATCTACATACTCACCAATACTTGTTATTTTCTGTTTTTGATAGTAGCCATCTGTCTTGCCAGTGGGTCTCAGCCTGGGAAAATTTGTTATGGATTCAGTGAGACACAGGAATGACAATGGAATGTTTTCTGGGTAAAAGGGATTATCACCTGGTTTGTTTGAGCACTAGAATGACATCTGCATCCAACAGTAAGCAGGTCTGCATCCTACTTCATCTCTGCCTCTGCCCAGAGTGCTGGGCAGAGCTCTTTATCTAGTGACTCGGTCAATAATAGCTTATTGCCTATGAGTGTGGAAGCAGTAGCCTCGCAGCAGGCCAGTTACATCATCAAGTGGTTTAGAATCAGGTGAGGGTCCTGGCCATAGGAAATTCAATTTTCCCCACATCGTCTTAATGAATGTCAGGTGGTATCTCTTTCTTTAGTATTAAGATATCATTGATATACAGTCTTATGAAGGTTTCACATGAGCAATAGTATGGTTACTAAATTCACTCACATTATCAAGTCCCCCCTACATACCTCATTACAGTCACTGTCCATCAGTGTAGTAAGATGCTATAGAGTCACTACTTGTCTTCTCTGTGCTGTACTGCCTTTCATGTGTCCTCCCTACAATACATGTGCCAATCAGAATACTCCTTCATCCGCTTCTCCCTCCCTTCCCACCGACCCTCCCCACCTGCTTTCCCTTTGGAAACTGACAGTCCTTCTTGGAGTCTGTGAGTCTGCAGCTGTTTTGTTCCTTCAGTTTTTGCTTTGTTATTATACTCCACAAATGAGAGAATGCATTTGGTACTTGTTCTCCTTCTGGCTTATTTCACTGATCATAATACCTTCTGGCTCGAACCATGTTGTTGCAAATGGTATGACTGCTTTTCTTCTAATGGCTGAATAATATTCCATTGTGTACATGTACCACATCTTTTTCTTATTATTAAGGTACCATTGATAGACAATTTTTTTTTGGAGATAATTATTTTTTATTGAAGGTTAGTTGACATACAGTATTACATTAGTTTCAGGTGTACAATACAACGATTCAGCATTTATATACATGATAATTCTAGCTACCAGCTATCACCATTCAAAGTTCTTACAATATTTTGACTATATTATTCCTTATGCTATACATTACATCCTGGTTACTTATTAGTTTTAGAATTGGAAGACTGTACTTTTTTTTTTGAGAGGGCATCACTCATATTTAATGATCAAATGGTTGTTAACAACAATAAAATTTTTTATAGGGGACTCAATGCTCAATGAACAATCATTAATCCACCCCAAGCCTAATTTTCATCAGTCTCCAATCTTCTGAAGCATAACGAACAAGTTCTCACATGGAGAACAAATTCTTACATAGTGAATAAGTTACATGGTCATCGCAGAAACTTTCGGTTTTGATCACTCATTATGAACTATAAACAATCAAATATGTTCAATATGAATATTCGTTTGATTTTTATACTTGATTTATATGTGGATACCACATTTCTCTCTTTATTATTATTATTTTTAATAAAATGCTGAAGTGGTAGGTAGATGCAAGATAAAGGTAGAAAACATAGTTTAGTGTTGTAAGAGAGCAAATGTAGATGATCAGCTGTGTGCCTGTAGACTATGTGTTAATCCAAGCTAGACAAGGGCAATAATACATCTACGGATGCAGAAGATTTCTCTCAGAACAGCGGAGGGTGAGGTTCTAATCCTCACCTCTGTTGATCCCCAGTTTCTCACCTGATGGCCCCCTGTGACTGTGCCTGTCTTAGGTTGTTCCTCCCTTGAGGAATCTTACCCGTCTCTGGCTAACCAGTCATCTTCCGGGGCCATACAGGGAAATGTAGATTTGGTAAGTGAGAGAGAAGCCATATTGTTTGAAAAGGTTAGCTTTTTACTTCTTTGCAGATTTATGCCCTGTGTCTTCTATGCCCAGCATTTGTCTTGAGGTATCTTTACCACTTGGAGGAATTATGATACTCAGTAAATTCGATATGAGGAAGAAATTCTATTTTAGAATTGTAATTAAGAAGGAAGAAGAAAAGCTATAGAAGTAGCAGGCAGAAGAAAACATTGGAAGATTGATTATTTCTTTGACATATCTTCTTGTGGAATACCTTAAGCATGTATAGGTTTTAAACTACTAATTAAATTGCGCACGCACATTAACATAATAGGAGTACAGTTACATAAGCAAAGCAGACCTACAATTACCAGCCATCTCCAATGAAACCAAGAAAACCAGTTAGGCACCTTCGGCAGTTGTGAAAACTTATCTATGATATGCTGGATATTGTCCATCTGAACTTGAACAGTCTGAGAGAAATCAGACAAATTAAAACAACCCATTCCTGGGGACTGTTCACATCCCATATGTTCTTTTAAGAGTAGATAATCTGTAGTTGTAAGATTTTGGAGAGCTCCAACTTGCACTTCTCCTAATTCTTGGTTGAGTTCCAACAGTATAGATCCAGTCAAATTTGTTGTTTTACTGTATGCACAGGCCAGCTTAGATATCTCCTTCTTCATTCCCATGGCAAGTCCAGGAACCGGTGGGATGAATGTACCTACAGCTGTAGCAGTGCCTGGATCTTTGTTGAGGTTTTTTGATGATCATCTTCTGCTATGTCTCTTCCAGAGAGTGCTGATGTTGAAAGTTCTTCTTCATATTGTATCTTAGTTCATTTTCTGGGTAGCCAAATTAGGCTTTGATCCTCTGTATAAACACAAACAGACCCTTTGCCCACACTTTGATATGCCCTTTATACCATTGTGTAGAACTCATTGGATGTCACCATACAGGAACTGCTTTTTTTTAAGATAAAGGAATATTATCAGAAAAATGTACCTCCATAGCTGATCATCTGACACCCTTTAAGTGATCAAAATTAAGGATATTTAAAGCATGCATTAATCGTTGATTCACAGTTAGTTTTATCCTATCAGGGAGTAATCCCCCTTTTCTTTCTTTTTTTTCTTATCATTAATCTACACTTACATGATGAATATTATGTTTACTAGGCTCTCCCCTATACCAGGTCCCCCCTGTAAACCCCTTTAGAGGCACTGTCCATCAGCATAGCAAAATGTTGTAGAATCACTACTTGTCTTCTCTGTGTTGTACAGCCCACCCCTTTCTCCCCCCCATGCATGCTAATCTTAATACCCCCCTTCTTCTTCCTCCACCCTTATCCATCCCTACCCACCCATCCTCCCCAGTCCCTTTCCCTTTGGTACCTGTTAGTCCATTCTTGGGTTGTGTGATTTCGCTGCTGTTTTGTTCCTTCAGTTTTTCCTTTGTTCTTATACTCCACAGATGAGTGAAATCATTTGGTATTTCTCTTTCTCCACTTGGCTTATTTCACTGAGCATAATACTCTCCAGGTCCATCCATGTTGCTGAAAATGGTAGGATTTGCCCTCTTCTTATGGCTGAGTAGTACTGCATTGTGTATATGTAGCACATCTTCTTTATCCATTCATCTACTGATGGACATTTAGGTTGCTTCCATATCTAGGCTATTGTAAATAGTGCAGAGATAAACATAGGGGTGCATCTGTATTTTTCAAACTGAAGTTCTGCATTCTGAGGATAAATTCCTAGAAGTGGAATTTCTGGGTCAAATTGTATTTCTATTTTGAGCATTTTCAGGAACCTCCATACTGCTTTCCACAATGGTTGAACTAATTTACATTCCCACCAGCAGTGTAGGGGGGTTCCCCTTTCTCCACAACCTCACCAACATTTGTTGTTTGATTCTCTTTTCAATGATGGCGATACTTACTGGTGTGAGGTGATATCTCATTGTGGTTTTAATTTGCATTTCTCTGATGACAAGTGATGTAGAGCATCTTTTCGTGTGTCTGTTGGCCATCTGAATTTCTTTACAGAACTCTCTTTCCAGCTCCTCCACCCATTTTTGAATTGGAATATTTGCTTTTTGTTTGTTGAGGTGTATGAGCTCTTTATGTATGTTGGATGTCAGCCCTTTAACATATCTGTCATTTATGAATATATTCTCCCATACTGTAGGATACCTTTCTGTCCTATTGATGGTGTCCTTTGCTGTACAGGAGCTTTTTAGCTTGATATAGTCCCACTTTTTCATTTTTGCTTTTGTTTCCTTTGCCCAGGGTGATATGCTCATGAAGAAGTCACTCATGTTTATGTCCATGAGACTTTTGCCTATGTTTTTTTCTAAGAGTTTTATGGTTTCATGACTTACAATTCAGGTCTTTGATCCATTTTGAATTTACCTTTGTGTATGGGGTTAGACAGTGATCTAGTTTCATTCTCTTACATCTAGCTGGCCAGTTTTGCCAGCACCATCTGTTGAAGAGACTGTCATTTCCCCATTGTATATCCATGGCTCCTTTATCATATATTAATTGGCCATATATGTTTGGGTTAATGTCCAGAGTCTAGCTCTCTCTCTTTTCTGTTCCACTGGTCTGTGGCTCTGTTCTTGTGCCAATACCAGATTGTCTTGATTACTGTTGCTTTGTAGTAGAGCTTGAAGTTGGGGAGCGTGATCACCCCCATTTTATTGTTCCTTCTGAGGATTGCTTTGGCTATTCGGGATCTTTGGTGGTTCCATATGAATCTTTGTCCTCCAGCGCCGGTCCCAGGCAACCACTCACCAGTCCTGCCACTTTGCCTCCCTAGCAACGGGGTTCCCTGTCTCTTTAAGTCTTCCAAAAAGCACTCGCCAAAAAGAGAAAAAAAAATGGGGGAAAAATGGACGATTTCCTCCGTCCTCAGGCGCCCGTCTCAGGCACCCGCCCTCCGGTCCCGCAGGGAAAAACGTGCGATATTCTTTGTCCTCCAGCGCCGGTCCCACGCACCCACTCACCAGTCCTGCCCCCTGCCTCCCTAGCACCAGGGTCCCTGTCCCTTTAAGGCTTTCAAAGAGCACTCGCCAAAAAGAGAAAAAAAAAAGGGGGGGAAACGTGCGATTTCCTCTGTCCTCAGGTGCCGGTCTGAGGCACCCTCCCACCTCTCCCACAGGGAAAAACACGCGATATTCTTTGTCCTCAGGCGCCGGTCCCAGACACCCACTCACCCGTCCTGCTCTTCTGCCTCCCTAGCACCAGGGTCCCTGTCCCTTTAAGGCTTCCAAAAAGCACTCGCCAAAAAGAGAAAAAAAAAGGGGAAAAGCGCGCGATTTCCTCCGTCCTGAGGCGCCAGTCTCAGGCACCCGCCCTCCGGTCCCATAGGGAAAAATGTGCGATATTCTTTGTCCTCAGGCGCCGGTCCCAGGCACCCGCTCAGCGGTCCCACCACCCTGCCTCCCTAGCAACGGGGTCCCTGTCCCTTTAAGGCTTCCAAAAAGCACTCGCCAAAAACAAAAACTGCTCTGGTTTCTTTCCACCTGCAGGGAGCCGGGGGAAGGGGCACTTGGGTCCCGCCCGGCCGGGGCTTGTATCTTACCCACTTTGCAAGGCGCTGGGTTCTTGCAGGTGTGGATGTGGTCTGGATGTTGTCCTGTTTCCTGTGGTCTTTATTTTAGGAAGATTTTTCTTTGTTATATTTTCATAGCTCTATGTGTTTTTGGGAGGAGATGTCCACTGCTCTACTCACGCTGCCTTCCTGGCTCTGCCCCCTGTTGTTTGTCTTTTGGATGGCAGCCATCCTTACTGGTGTGAGGTGATACCTCATTGTAGTTTTAATTTGCATTTCTCTAATAATTAGTGATGTGGAGCATCTTTTCATGTGTCTGTTGGCCATCTGTATTTCTTTTTTGGAGAACTGTCTTTTCAGTTCCTCTGCCCACTTTTAATTGCGTTATTTGTTTTTTGTTTGTTGAGGCGTGTGTGAGCTCTTTATATATTCTGCACGTCAAGCCTTTATCGGATCTGTCATTTTCAAATATATTCTCCCATACTGTTGTGTCCCTTTTGGTTCTATTGATGGTGTCTTTTGCTGTACAGAAGCTTTTCAGCTTAATATAGTCCCACTTGCTCATTTTTGCTGTTGTTTTCCTTACCCAGGAAGATATGTTCAAGAAGTCACTCATGTTTATGTCTAAGAGGTTTTTGCCTATTTTTTTCCCAAGAGTTTAATGGTTTCATGACTTACATTCAGGTCTTTGAACTGTTTGTTCCAGTTCATTGAAGAATGCTGTTGCTAATTTGATAGGGATTGCTTCGAATCTGTATATTGCTTTGGGCAGGATGAACATTTTGACTATATTAATTCTTCCTAGCCAGGATCATGGGATGAGTTTCCATTTGTTAGTGTCCTCTTTAATTTTTCCTAAGAGTGTCTTATAGTTTTCAGGTTATAGGCCTTTCACTTCCTTGGTTACGTTCATTCCTAGGTATTTTATTTTTTCTGATGCTATTGTGAGTGGAATTGTTTTCCTGATTTCCCTTTCTATTAGTTAATTGTTAGTGTATAGGAAAGCCACAGATTTCTGTGTGTTAATTTTGTATCCTGCAACTTTGATGAATTCTGATATTAGTTCTAGTAGTTTTGGGGTGGAGTCTTTAGGGTTTTCATGTACAATATCATGTCATCTGCAAATAGTGACAGTTTGACTTCTTATTTCCCAATCTGGATTCCTTGTATTTCTTTGTTTTGTCGAATTGCCATAGCTAGGACCTCCAGTACTATGTTAAATAACAGCAAAAAAGAAGTGAAAGACCTATACTCTGAAAACTACAAGTCACTCTTAAGAGAAATTAAAGGGACACTAACAAATGGAAACTCATCCCATGCTCATGGCTAGGAAGAATTAACATCGTCAAAATGGCCATCCTGCCCAAAGCAATATACAGATTTGATGCAATCCCTATGAAACTACCAGGAACATTCTTCAATGAACTGGAACAAATAATTCAAAAATTAATATGGAAACACCAAAGAACCTGAGTAGCCAAAGCAATCCTGAGAAAGAAGAATAAAGTAGGGGAGATCTCACTCCCCTACTTCAAGCTCTACTATAAAGCCATAGTAATCAAGACAATTTGGTACTGGCACAAGAACAGAGCCACAGACCAATGGAACAGACTAGAGAATCCAGACATTAACCGAGACATATATGGTTAATTAATATTTGATAAAGGAGCCATGGACATACAATGGTGAAATGACAGTCTCTTCAACAGATGGTGCTGGAAAAACTGGTCAGCTACATGTAGAAGAATGAAACTGGACCATTGTCTAATCCCATATACAAAAGTAAACAGAAAATGGATCAAAGACCACTTCTTTGGTTAGGTTTATTCCTTGGTATTTTATTCTTTTTGATGCAATTGTGCATGGAATTGTTTTCCTGATTTCTCTTTCTGTTGGTTCATTGTTAGTGTATAGGAAAGCCACAGATTTCTGTGTGTTAATTTTGAATCCTGCAACTTTGCTATATTCTGATATCAGTTCTAGTAGTTTTGGGGTGGAGTCTTTAGGGTGTTTTAAGTACAGTATCATGTCATCTGCAAATAGTGACAGTTTAACTTCTTCTTTACCAATCTGGATTCCTTGTATTTCTTTGTTTTGTCTGATTGCCGTCTCTAGGACCTCCAGTACTATGTTAAATAACAATGGGGAGAGTGGGCATCCCTGTCTAGTTCCCCACCTCAGAGGAAAATCTTTCAGCTTCTCGCTCTTCAGTATAATGTTGACTGTGGGTTTATCATAAATGGCATTTATTATGTTGCAGTACTTGCCTTCTATTCTCATTTTGCTGACAACTTTTTTTCTATTAGAACAAGACATTACAAGTTCTCGTACAGCACCTGCACATACCTGGAATCACCGCTTTGGGACAGAGTCCTGGTTGCTTTCAGTGGAAACGGTATTTAGAGACCAAGCAGTCTGGGTTCTAGGGATGCATTTGGCACTGTTTTTAAGCTTTTCCAGTGAACAAAGTCAAGAGCATTAATGTTTTGAAGATTAAAATAAATCGTGTATTCATTTAATATTCTGTTTCAAATCCAGGACTACTGAGTTTTATTTAGGCTAATGAATCCTCTATTGCCTTACCTTTCCCATTATAAAACTCCCAGTCCTCAGGACACAAACACAGTCATGTACCTTATCCTAAAAATGTACATATAATGATCTCAGGATATCAGCTCCACTGTCACCAATAATATGATTATTGAAAAGGTTTTCATATGTTTTGCAGTTTCTTTTGTCATTAGGTTCTATTTCAAAGGGAATGTACAGTCCAATGACTGTTTTATTCAGAGCACTTTCTCTTCACGTGTTTATGTTACAACTGCATATACATTTTGGTTCTTTTTAAAAAATTTTCCTTTGCATTTTTAGGAATGGCTTTTTAAAATTGTATTTTGTCTTATAATTATGCAAAATATATACCTTCTCCAAAGACAAATTTATGAAATCAGGTAAAATTTTAAAAGTCTAACTTCCATTTTTATTCATTCAACCTCTTCTTTTCCTCCTTTTATATGCCATTTAAATTTTGTTTTCCTTTTATTTTTTTAAGAAAAAGCAAATATATTCAAGTTCAAACCATTTTTCAATAAACAATAGCATATCACACACACTTTTCTTCATCAAAAAATTTCCTCACATTTTCTACACAAGTTTTTCTTCACTTGACCATGTGATATCTGTCATTACTTTTCACAGTTGCATGGTTCTTAATTGCAAAAACACATCACAGTTTAACCAGTCCCCTATTGATAGATGCTTGGGTTGTATGTGAATGATTGATTGATGCATGCATGCATGCATTCATCTTGCTGACAGTACAAACAGTACTAAATTGAATAGCCTTGTGCATATGTCTTTTCATTTTTGGCCAATGTGTCTTTCGAATAAATTTTCAAAGACGGGATTACTCCATTAAAAATTAAATGCACTTGTAATTTTGACACATTACCCTCCACAAGACTTCTTCCATTTTGCATTCCAAGCACTCTATGAAATTTCCCATTTCCCCCCAGTTTCACCAGTAGGATACATTGTCAAACTTCTGGATTTTTGCCAGTCTAATAAAATGTTTTATTTTGCAGTTTTTATTTGGTGTGGTATTTAACATGTTTTTACATGTTGAAGATCATTTTGCATTTCTTTTCCTAGGAAACATCTGTGAATATCTTTAGTCCATTTTTCTTTAGGGCTCTTAGCCCTTTAATCCTCTGTAGATTTTCATACATTAGGGTTATTGGCCTTTGTCATTTAATTTACAGAGTTTTCAATTATTCATTTTTAATTGTAATGCTTTTCGTTGTACAAATTTTCTAAAATGTTTTATGTAACAAATTCATTACTATTTCTCCTTACTGCTTCTAGGCTTTGAGTCAGAGAAAAAAAAATTTTTCACTCCAAGAATTCACCCATATTTTCTTTTCGTTTTTATGTGGTTTCTTTTTTAAAATCTCTGATCCATTTGGAATGTACTATAGTGTTTGTTGTGAAGATTAAAATTTTATCTTTTTCCTTGTATGTATCCCATCATCCTAATACTGAATACTATAAATTCTGTATTTCCTTACTGATATGATAGGCCACCTTTATTACATACTCTATTTCAATGTAAGATCAGATCTATTTCTACTGAGTTTCAACAGTCTGTCTATTCCTGGGTCAGTATATACCATTTTAAAATTATAGTAGCTTAATAATATACTTTAATATCTGGTGGGACTAAACTCTTCCCTGATATGTTTTTCTGGGTTTTCCTATTTTTGCTTGTTCCCAAATGAACTTTATGATCAACTTCTTCAGCTAAAAACAAAATCCAATGTTATCTTTGAGTTTTAGTTTATTGGGATTATACAATAAGGGATAACTGACATTTTTATGATATTTAGCCTTCTTATCCAAGAATATGGCATATATTTACATTTGCTTAGGACAACTTTTATAGGCTCTTCCGAGAGTATTTTATAATTTTCCTCATAAAGGTTTGGACATTTCTTATTAAGTTTTATGTATTCTCTTTCATTTTTTTCTATCATAAATGGGGTATTACCTTCCATAATAAACTTTAAATGATTTTTATTATATATTAAAAATCAATAACCTCTGCATAACTTGCTAATTATATTTTGTTTGTAGTAGTTTATTCATGGATTCTTTTGGGATTTCCTGATATCGAATCATATCAACCTCAAATAGTTTTATTTTTTCCTTTCTAATTTTATGCCCACAATTGCTTTCTCTTATCTAATTGCATTAACTAGTATCTCCAACACAGTGTTAAAGAGCATTAAGTTTCAAAGTTTTAAAATAAAGCTAATGCTCAGTCACCCTAGTATTTGGGGAAGTACTATTAAAAATAACAAAGTAACAATTTAGAAAAATTAAAAATCACTGACCATGATTGTGAAGCAAAAGGAGTAATTATAATAGTGGTGTGGGTATAAATTTGTATAGCTACTTTGGACAGTTATTTGGAATCACCTACTAATACTGAATTTGTACTCCATAAGAAACAATCATTCCAATTCTGAGTGTAAAGAAGAGAAAGGCTCACATATTAAAGAAGACATATGAACAAGAATACCCCTGCTGCATTATTTGTAATGGAAAAGATGGAAAACAAATGTCCACCAAGATGGCGTCTTTTTTTCCTACATATGTATATAACAATAACAATACTATATACAGCAATAATAGTAGTACAACTCCATTTGAGTTCCCAGATGTGATTCCACTGTGAGTAAGTATGTGGGAGTGGGAATCCCCATACATAACACCACCAAGCAATTCTCATACACCAGCAGGGTGTCTGAGAATTCAACTCAATTCTGAAGCTATCTGCCCGGAGACTGCACCAGATCCCCAGGTTAAGAGGCTCTGTCCTACAAGGCTGCCCTCCGCCCCTCACCCCAGATGCTGGTCACAAGCCCCAGGCAGCTCCCTGTGCTTCTGACCTACCGGCTACAGGTTAAAGGTTCCCATGACCTCCTCCTTAGGTTTGATTAATTTGCTAGAGTGGCTTACAGAACTCAGTGAAATGCTTATGTTTACCAGTTTAATAAAAGATACCATAAGGGTTACAAATCAAGAGCCAAATGAAGAGAATAATAGGGCAAGGTCCCAAATAAAGGAGCCTCTATCCTCACGGAGCTTGGGGCCTGGCTCAGTGGCACATGGAGGCTTTCCCATTCCCCAAGCATAGAGGCTCTGCCTCCCACAGAGAAGCAAGACCCCAGACAGCAGAGGCTGAAAAGCTCTTTCCTCAATTTTTGTGAGGGCTTCAATGCATATTCATGACTGGCCAAATTATTGGCCATTGGCTGCTTCAACCTCCAGCCCCCGCCCTTGGATGGGGTTCAAAACTCTCATTAACATGACAAAACACCCATTTCACCTTTAAGACTGCAGTGTTTTCAGGAACTGTGGATGAAGACAAAATATACCTGGGGAATATGTATTTGGTTATATGAGTGACCAAATATGTATTCCTTATGACTCATTATATCACATCACCAAAAGAATAACAGATAAATAAGCTGTGGTATATTCTGACAAATGAATATTTTACAGGAATTAAGATAAAAGAATAAACAAGTATCAACATGGAAAAGTCTTTAAAAAATGTTAAATGAAAAAGCAAGTTATAACAGAATACATAAAACACAATACCATTTACATGGCATTTAAAATGCAAATTAATAGCACAGATGCTTAATTTTCATATTTAGTGTAAGTATAAAAGTGTACATATTTAGTAAAAGTATGCATGATAACTAACAGTATACGATCTTATATACAGAAGTACACATGGCAATGACAAACACCACATTTCCTCTCGGGAAGGACAGGAGGAGATGAGTTGGAGGAAGCTTCAGTGGTACTATTGCTAAAAATTATCTCTCTAAAAAATAGGACAATCCAGTAAGGTTTATTAAAAACTGGGAAGAAAGTAGATATTCATTACATTACTCTAACTTTTCTTTATATTCAAAACAGTTCATAGCAAAAGGCAATTAATTAGTGTATAAGCCTGACCAAAACTCTTAGAAAATTAGCTCTAGGACCCTGAGACTGGCCCTCTCACTGAATATAAGACATGAGAGAAGAAATACTCTTTCCCTGACATACCAGCAGAACTTTTAAACAGTCAGCTATGAATACCGACTCACGGGTTTGGTAACTGCGCTTCCCTCCTGAGGCTGTCAGCCAGTGGTCACCTGAGGCCTGGACGAGTGTACCCTGGGGGGCAAGCGTGAGGTAGGGCACTGGGCAGCCACAGTTAGCAGAAAAAAGCCAGCAAACCTGCAAAAAACACTGACCTGATTGACTACATGCCATTTCCCTTCTAGACTTTTCCTCCACTAGGTTTATTAAAGCTTGAAAATGTCTTAGATATTAAAAGATAAACATTTGGCTCATTGCAACCAAAAGCACAAAGCAAAACCAGCTGCTGCCAAGAGATTAAGTGCAATAAAGTGGAATCAGACATGAAGTTCCAGAACTAAAACCAATATTAAAGTATATCTTTTATCTGGAGGAATCAGTCAGTAACTCTCAGGGACAAGAGAGTTCACAACACTATACAAAATGGAATTAAAAAGGAAATAGATTAGACTCCAGCCCTCAAGCATCTTATTTCAATATAATGGATGTATCATTTATAGATCAGGTTTATGAGATTCTTCAGGTTAAAAAGAAAAATGCCAAGTTGTTGAGACAAATATAGAGGGAGCTAGAGCTCCTGTGTAGTAACAGAGTACAGCAGGCCTCTCCTACTTAATGCAATTTACGACTGAAGAACCACTGGTGGCAGTCAAGGCCCAGGTGTGTTCCCCTCTGGCCCAGCATCATTGACCCCCGCCCTCCGCTCTACAAATCTCATTTCCCCAGGAGGCTGTCCAGAGAGCCACTCCTGGATCAGAATGGCAATCACTCCTGTGGGTCTCGGAGAGTGAACGTTGATGCGTTACTTACCTGTAAAACAATCTGCTGTGTGACAGGTAATACAATCACTCATCAGCTAGAGAGATGCATTTTAGCCACCACTTTTATGTCACAAGAATGCCAACTGCATCTCAGTATTAAAAAGTAAAGGTCAGCACATTTTTTGACAAATGATCAAATAATCAGTGTCTTAGGCTCGTGGGACATGTCGCCTATTCAACTCTGCTATTGTGGCAGAAACAGGCATGGACAATGTTTATACTAATGGGCATGGCTTTGTTTCAATAAATAATATTTGGAAAAGCAAGAGAGTGAAAGAAGGATCATGGACTTGTCCTCCTGGCCATAGTTTGCCCATCCCTGATCTAAACAACCAAGCACACTTTGAAAGAGAACTATCTCATATGTTTGTAAGTTATTTTTACTTTTTAAAGCCCAATTCAATTCTAGCCTTTATCAGCAAATACACATCAATTACTTATATATGACAGATGTTTCCCAAAATGAAAACTTCCTATTTCTGTGGGACCCACCGCTCTATTTCCTCCTAATAAAAACAGATTTGTAGCCTTTCAGAAACTAAGGATTCCTTTTAGAAGCTCATGAAAACTTTGATAATTGCCAATAAAGATGCACATTATATGTAGTCCAATTTGAAAGACACCCTGAAATTTGCTGTGAGGGCACTACATCCAACAACTGAGGATTTTTCTCTATGTCTTTAGTTAGCTATCTACTGGCAGCTTAAAATAACAAACATATGGTTTCTGTAGGACAGAAACCTGGAAGCAACAGCGGGTGGCTCTGGTTCAGGGTTTCTTAAGAGGTTGTAGTCAAAATGTCAGCAGGGGTTACCGACATCTGAAGGCTGGACTGGGGACCCAGCGTCCTCACATTGGCAGCTGGATTCCTGCCCCACCCACAGAACAAGTGATCCCAGACACAGGGCAAGAGGAACACACTCGGTCTTTTAGGACCTACTTTTAGAATTTACACTGACATACCCTCTTTATTCATTAGAAGTGAGTCACTAAATCTAGCAACTCTACACAAAAAAAGACAGGGGGAATTAAGTTTCACCTCTAATGGAGGAATAAAGTATTTATGGACATATTTTTAAAACCATCACATATCTTCAAGTAATTAAATGAGATACCAAGAAGTTGCGATTATATTTAACTTGCCTGGAATACCTTGTTGTTCCTAGCACCATGCTTATTAAGTAAATACCTGGAACTGCTCCATTAATACATAGGTAGGCAGAAAAAAGAGAGTTTTTCATAATAATCCTGTGATTTTGGTAAAAAAAAATTTTTGGATTATCTACATAGACTAATCTTCACAAATGAATTAAGCTTTATTATAAGATGAAGAATGGATGATGATTCCTGAGCTACCCACAATTTACAAGTAAATTTTTCCTCAAAATTTTAGTTAAGAAAGATCTTACTAATGTTAAAAAGGATGATTTATTTTGATAAGAAAAATTTATAATTTTGAAAATAAAAAAAAGGACAAAGCATAGCAATCCCTAACCAATTAAGATTTATCTTCTAAACTGGCTGAACAAAAACTATCTTAAGGGGAAAAATTCCAAAGTTGGAAATTCAGGAAATGCTCAAGGGAAGATAGGTTTTGTTTCTCACCAAGGCTCTGATTACCTATAAAGTTGCCAAACCTCTGGTGGCAGAGCTGCTAGGTGTAATCAATACAGTCACAGAGAATTAGAAGTATAAGTCACATTAGCATTAATTAGTGTCACCTGTAAAAGTCTCATGTGCATCAATAAAAAGTTACGATACTCAGGTACAAAAACAGCTTTTAAGAGTTTTTTATTAAATTTTTTTTGTTTCAACAGATTTCAGTGCAAATATGCACAAGGTTTATATAAATTTCCAAGATATCAAATAAGCCCTCCAACATTTATAGGTCATGTCTCTAAGGTAAAAAAAAAAGGGGGGGGGATCTGTAGTTTGTAGAAATATCTGTTTTCTTTAGGGAAGGGAAAACAGTAGGAGAAAATGAATTTCCCAGTGGAAGTATGAGCTGGAAGCAGGATGACAGCTTTGGGATGGCTGGTTATCTCTCCAGTTTCTTCCTCCTTATGAGCTATGGCACTGTGGTGAGTAACTCTTGGCTGTATGTGCAGAGTGATGCCATTGGACATATATTTGCATAACAGATCCAGTAGTTGTAATTCCTTACAAGCCATCTTACTCCTAGGTACAATCCTGGGAACCCAGCACACTGGACACAGTCGAATATGAGACGCTGGTGTGCAAAGTAATGACATTGGACATATTTTGTATTATAAACCATCAAAGGTTATTTCTATTTGAGGCCTTTACTAAGAACAAACTTTGCCTTTTGGGTATTTTCCATGCAGTCACAAAGTAAAGGTGATGGGTTCTTCAAAATACATAATGCTCAATTTAGATTAGTGCCATTCTTAGACTGTATGTTATACAACAGCAGGAATTTTGTAGTTTTTATTCAGTAATGTGTATCATCAACCTGACACACCATCTAGTAGTTGAATGCATGCACAAATAAACCTTCCATCTCACCTGTTTGTAAACCATCATGTATCTTCAAGTAACCCAGTGATGCCAAGAATGTGAGAATATATTTAATCTGTCTATAATACCTGGTTGTTCCTAGCATCATGCTTATTAAATACCTGGCCCTAAGCCCATGAACGAATGAGTGTGTGTGCGTGTGTGAGGGGGGTGTTAGCAAAGTACAATTCATTATTTAAGTAGTTCAAAATACATGAACCTTAGAATTGTAAATAAATATAAGTTCTTTTATAAAGTCCCTGCCTTTGGTGTATAGGTACTCTTGGAAATTATCCACACGTGCCTCTGCAATCTATTCCTCTTTCTGGATGTAACCAAGCCATACTTGGCATCCACTGACACTTGCTGGCAGACACAGAAAACGGCTTCTGTGTGTATATACACATCCATCCTCTTTATTAAACTCTTTCTTTTCCTTAAACTCTTCTAATAAACTCTATATCTATTGGAAATAAATATCAATAAATCTCTCTTACTACATTCTACCCACTTCATTGATATATAGGATCTTCTTGTGCAATTTCTCAACAATACATTCTTTGCAACTAGGGTTCCTATGAAAAAGGTTTCTGTGATCATGTAAGATTCATACACTAAGTACTATATGTTCCTCTTAGCAATTCACATTGAACTTTAGAATATTAAGATGCGGAGTAGTACAGCAGTAAAAATACCTGTGTATAATTTCACTGAGCCCACTGGTTCATACATTTGTTTAATAACAAAAACGATAACAGTAAGCCACAATTACTGCACAGCAATAATTTCATATAGTATTATTTGACTATGGCATCTTTTTTCTCCCACAAAATGCCTATTAATATCTTTTGACATACATTTTGGGAAGTACATCCTGCAATTTCCCACCTTTGCTCAAGCTGTCGCCTCTTCAACTTACTGCTCTCATTATCTTTCTATCCCTTAATCCTCAGATCAAATACTACCTTTTCCATGAAAATCTCTGTAACTAGAATTAATCAGAAGGCCTTCTGTTTGTCTGTATCATAGGACGTAGCATTTGTACCTTCTAAAGTTTTCATGTAATTTGTCAGTTTCCAAGATTAAACATTGAGACTGAGAGTAAATTATGTCTTATATATATTTTTATCTTCTAGGTCTCAAAACAAAGTATTACAAATGGGAAGCCTAAATGAATGTCTGTCAAACTCAATCTGGGGCTAAGCATTTTATTCATTAAATACTTGAAGGCAGGAGAAAGCTAAGCCTTCAGTTTATAAGACAAACTAAACACAATAAAGACCTTGAGATCACACTCTTTAAAATGCGTGTTAAGTATCTCAAAGTCATGGAATTGTAGAATGTTAAGTATACCTATCCCAAAAGATAAGGAGATTAAGGCCCACCCAGAGAGAAGGCTGTTCCTTGGCTTGGCAGTATAACCAGTTAATGGAAAATCTGGGACTAGTTCCACATCTAATTCCAATCCCATACTCTTCCTACTATAAAATGTCAAATATCCTCCTACAACTTCTAAGTTGTCCAAATGTTTCAGGTCATCTCAGTATCAAATTTCTTAACAATCATATCCAACTACAGATGGGGGAATCATTCCTATGACTGTATTACTTTAGAGTGCTGAAATCCCATTCCAGATAGTATTAAATTTAAGAAATACATTGATACAATTGCAACATGAAACCCCATGACCAACTTTTTCAATTAGAAGATGGCATGGCCCCTTCAGTCTTGTTCTAGGTTCACTTCTAGAACAGATTTACTGAGTTATATGCTAAGCAAAATAATACTTTGAACAAATTTATAAGCATTTTAAGAACACTTTAGCTAAGAATTTAGCTAAGAACAAGGCATATCTAAGCAATTTTCCACCCTAAAGTTCTGTTGTTAGTTTTAGGTAGCTGTCTTTTTTTTTTTCAGGGTGCTCAAAAGAAGCCACTTTATTCTGCATAAAGCTGTACTTTTTTTTGGAGAGGGCATCTCTCATATTTATTGATCAAATGGTTAACAACAATAAAATTCTGTATAGGGGGTCAATGCTCAATGCACAATCATTAATCCATCCCAAGCCTAATTCTCATCAGTCTCCAATCTTCTGAAGCATAATGAACAAGTTCTTACATGGTGAGCGAATTCTTACATAGTGAATAAGTTCTTACATGGTGAACAGTACAAGGGCATTCATCACAGAAACTTTTGGTTTTGGTCACGCATTATGAATTATAAACAATCAGGTCAAATATGAATATTTGTTTGATTTTTATACTTGATTTATATGTGGATCCCACATTTCTCCCTTTATTATTATTATTTTTATTTTTAATAAAATGCTGAAGTGGTAGGTAAATGCAAGATAAAGGTAGAAAACATAATTTAGTGTTGTGAGAGAGCAATTATAGATGATCAGGTGTGTGTCTGTAGACTATGTGTTAATCAAAGCTACACAAGGGCCTTAAAACATCCATGGATGCAGATTACTCTCAAAACAGTGGTGGGGGGGGTGAGGTTCTAAGCCTCACCACTGTTGATCCCCAATTTCTCACCTGATGGGCCCCCTGCGACTGTGCCTGTCTTAGGTTGTTCCTCCCTTGAGGAATCTTACCCGTCTCTGGCTAACCAGTCATCTTCCGGGGCCATACAGGGAGATGTAAAGTTGGTAAGTAAGAGAGAAGCCATATTGTTTGAAAAGGTTAGCTTTTTACTTCTTTGCAGATTTATGCCCTGTGGCTTCTATGCCCAGCACTTGTCTCGAGGTATCTTTACCACCTGGAGGAATTATGATGCTCGGTAAATTCGATATGAGGCACGAATTCAATTTAAGGGTTGTAATTAGGAAAGAAGAAGAAAAACTATAGAGGTAGCATATGGAAGAAAACATGGGAGGATTGATTATTTCTTTGACATATCTTCTTGTAGAGTACCTTAAGCATGTATAGGTTTTAAACTACTAACTAACTTGCACACACATATTAACATAATAGGAATATGGTGACATAAACTAAGCAAATCTATAATTACCAGCCATCTCCAGTGAAGCCAAGAAAACCAGTTAGGCACCCTAGGCATTTGTAAGAATTTGTCTATGATATGATGGATATTGTCCAACTGTACTTCAACAGTCTGACAGTCTGAGAGAAATCAGACAAATTAAAGCAACCCATTTCTGGGATCTGTTCACATCCCATATGTTCTTTTAACTGTAGATAGTCTATAGTTGTAAGATTTTGGAGCACTACAACTTGCACCCCTCCCAACTCCTGGTTGAGTTCCAACAGTACAGATACACTCAAATTCGTTGTCTCACTGTATGCACATGCCAGCCTAGACATCTCCCTCCTCATTCCAGTGGCAAGTCCAGGAAACGGTGGGATGGACGCAGTCACAACCACAGCATCGCCCAGATCCCTGTGGAGGCTTTTTGACGATCACCCCCCGGCATGAGTCCTCCAGAGAGTGCTGATGCCAGAAGGTCCTCCTCATATCGTATATTAGTTCATTTTCTGGTTAGCCAAGCTAGGCCTTGATCTTCTGCATAAAAACAAACAGACCCTTTGCCCACACTTTGACATGCCCTCTATACCACTGTGCAGAACTCATTGGAGGTCAGCACACAGGGACTGCTTTTTTATTTCTTTTTATTGAGAGAAACGAATATTATCAGAAAAGAGTACCTGAATCTGACACCCTTTAAGTGATCAAAATTAAGGATATTTAAAGCATGCGTTAATCTTTGATTTACCAATAGTTTTATCCTATCAAGGAGTAATCCCCCTTTTCTTTCTTTTTTTCCTTTTTTTAAATCTTTAATCTACACTTACATGAAGAATACTATGTTTACTATGCTCTCCCCTATACCAAGTCCCCCCTAAAAACCACATTACAGTCACTGACTATACGCATAGCAAAATGTAGAATCACTACTTGTCCTCTCTGTGTTGTACAGACCACCCTCCCCTTTTTCCCCTCCCCCCATGCATGCTAATCTTAATACCCCCTTTCTTCCTCCGCCCCCTTATCCCACCCTGCCCACCCATCCTCCCCAGTTCCTTTCCCTTTGGTACCTGTTAGTCCATTTTTGGATTCTGTAATTCCGCTGCTGTTTTGTTTCTTCAGTTTTTCCTTTGTTCTTATACTCCTCAGATGAGTGAAATCATTTGGTATTTCTCTTTCTCTCATTGGCTTATTTCACTGAGCATAATACTCTCCAGGTCCATCCATGTTGCTGCAAATGGTAGAATTTTCCCTCTTCTTATGGCTGAGTAGTATTCCATTGTGTATATGTACCACCTCTTCTTTATCCATTCATCTACCGATGGACATTTAGGTTGCTTCCAATTCTTGGCTATTGTAAACAGTGCTGCGATAAACATAGGGTTGCATCTGTCTTTCTCAAACTTGATTGCTGCGTTCTTAGGGTAAATTCCTAGGAGTGGAATTCCTGGGTCAAATGGTAGGTCTGTTTTGAGCATTTTGATGAACCTCCATACTGCTTTCCACAACGGTTGGAATAATTTACATTCCCACCAGCAGTGTAGGAGGTTTCCCCTTTCTCCACAGCCTCGCCAACATTTGTTGTTGTTTGTCTTTTGGATGGCAGCCATCCTTACTGGTCTGAGGTGATACCACATTGTAGTTTTAATTGGCATTTCTCTGATAATTAGCGATGTGGAGCATCTTTTCATGTGTCTGTTGGCCATCTGTCTTTCTTTTTTAGAGAACTGTGTGTTCAGTTCCTCTGCCCATTTTTTAATGGGGTTATTTGTTTTTTGTTTGTTTAGGCGTGTGAGCTCTATATATTCTGAATATCAAGCCTTTATCGGATCTGTCATTTTCAAATATATTCTCCCATACTGTAGGGTTCCTTTTTGTTCTATTGATGGTGTCTTTCAATGTACAGAAGCTTTTCAGCTTAATGTAGTCCCACTTGCTCATTTTTGCTGTTGTTTTCCTTGCCCGGGGAGATATGTTCAAGAAGAGGTCACTCATGTTTATGTCTAAGAGGTTTTTGCCTATGTTTTTTTCCAAGAGTTTAATGGTTTCATGCCTTACATTCAGGTCTTTGATCCATTTTGAGTTTACCTTTGTATATGGGGTTAGACAATGGTCCAGTTTCATTCTCCTACATGTAGCTGTCCAGTTTTTCCAGCACCATCTGTTGAAGAGACTGTCATTTCACCATTGTATGTCCATCGCTCCTTTATCAAATACTAATTGACCATATATGTTTGGGTTAATTTCTGGTGTCTCTAATCTGTTCCACTGGTCTGTGGCTCTGTTCTTGTGCCAGTACCAAATTGTCTTGATTACTATGGCTTTGTAGTAGAGCCTGAAGTTGGAGAGTGAGATCCCCCCTACTTTATTCTAATTTTTCAGGATTGCTTTGGCTATTTGAGTTCTTTGGTGTTTCCATATTAATTTTTTAATTATTTGTTCCAGTTCATTGAAGAATGTTGCTGGTAATTTGATAGGGATTACATCAAATCTGTATATTGCTTTGGGCAGGATGGCCATTTTGACGATATCATTTCTTCCTAGCCATAAGCATGGGATGAGTTTCCATTTGTTAGTGACCCCTTTAATTTCTCTTAACAGTGACTTAAAATTTTCAGAGTATAAGTCTTTCACTTCTTTGGTTAGGTTTATTCCTAGGTATTTTATTTTTTGATGCAAATGTGAATGGAATTATTTTCCTGATTTCTCTTTCTATTGGTTCATTGTTAGTGTATAGGAAAGCTACAGATTTCTGTGTGTAAATTTTGTGTCCTGCATCTTTGCTGTATTCCAATATCAGTTCTAGTAGTTTTGGAGTGGAGCCTTTAGGGCTTTTTATGTACAGTATCATATCATCTGCAAATAGTGACAGTTTAACTTCTTCTTTACCAATCTTGATTCCTTGTATTTCTTTGCTTTGTCTGATTGCCGTGGCTAAGACCTCCATTACTATGTTAAATAACAGTGGGGAGAGTGGGCATCCCTGTCTGGTTCCCGATCTCAGAGGAAATGCTTTCAGCTTCTCGCTGTTCAGTATAATGTTGGCTGTGGGTTTATCATATATGGCCTTTATTATGTTGCGGTACTTGCCCTCTATTCTCATTTTGCTGAGAGTTTTTATCATGAATGGATGTTGAATTTTGTCAAATGCTTTTTCAGCATCTATGAAGATGATCATGTGGTTATTGTCTTTCTTTTTGTTGATGTGGCGTATGATGTTGTTAGATTTTCGAATGTTGTACCATCCTTGCATCCCTGGGATGAATCCCACTTGGTCATGGTGTATGATCCGTTTGATGTACTGTTGAATTCTGTTTGCTAATATTTTATTGAGTATTTTTGCATCTACATTCATCGGGGATATTGGTCTGTAATTTTCTTTTTTGGTGGGGTCTTTGCCTGGTTTTGATATTAGGGTGATGTTCGCTTCATAGAATGAGTTTGGGAGTATTCCCTTCTCTTCTATTTTTTTGGAACACTTTAAGGAGAATGGGTATTATGTCTTCTCTGTGTGTCTGATAAAATTCCGATGTAAATCCTTCTGGCCTTGGGGTTTTGTTCTTGGGTAGTTTTTTGATTACCGTTTCAATTTCTTTGCTCATAATTGGTTTGTTTAACTTTTATGTTTCTTCCATGGTCAGTCTTGGGAGGTTGTATTTTTCTATGAAGTTGTCCATTTCTTCTAGGTTTTCCAGCTTGTTGGCATATAGGTTTTCATAGTAGTCTTAAATAAATCTTTGTATTTCTGTGGAGTCTGTCATGTTTATTCAGTTCTCATTTCTGATGCTGTTGATTTGTGATGATTCTCTTTTTCTCTTAATAAGTTTGGCTACAGGCTTATCTATTTTGTTTATTTTCTCAAAGAACCAGCTCTTGGTTTCGTTGATTTTTGCTATTGTTTTATTCTTCTCAATTTTGTTTATTTCTTCTGATCTTTATTATGTCCCTCCTTCTGCTGACTTTAGGCATCATTTGTTCTTGTTTTTCCAGTTTTGATAATTGTGGTGTTAGACTATTCGTTTGGGATTGTTCTTCCTTTTTCAAGTGTGCCTGGATCGCTATATACTTTCCTCTTAAGACTGCTTTCATTGTGTCCCACAGAAGTTGAGGCTTTGTGTTGTTGCTCTCATTTGTTTCTATATATTCCTTGATCTCTATTTTGATTTGTTCATTGATCCATTGATAATTTAGAAGCACATTGTTAAGCCTCCATGTGTTTGTGATCCTTTTTGTTTTCTTTGTAGAATTTATTTCTAGTTTTATATCTTTGTCATCTGAAAAATTGGTTGGTAGGATTTCAATATTTTGGAATTTACTGAGGCTCTTTTTGTGAGCTAGTATGTGGTCTATTCTGGAGAATGTTCCATGTGCACTTGAGAAGAATGTATATCCTGTTGCTTTTGGATGTAGCGTTCTATGGATGTCTATTAGGTCCATCTCTTCTAGTGTTTTGTTCAGTGCCTGTGTGTCCTTACTTATTTTCTTTCCCGGTGGATCTATCCTTTGGGGTGAGTGGTGTGTTGAAGTCTCCTAAAATGAATGCATTGCAGTCTATTTCCCTCTTTAGTTCTGTTAGTATTTGTTTCACAAATGCTGGTGCTCCTGTGTTGGGTACATATATATTTAGATTGGTTATATCCTATTGTTGTACTGAACCCTTTATCATTATGTAGTGTCCTTCTTTATCTCTTGTTACTTTCTTTGTTTTAAAGTCTATTTTGTCTGATATTAATACTGTAACCCCTGCTTTCTTATCATTGTCGTTTGCCTGAAATATGTTTTTCCATCCCTTGACTTTTAGTCTGTACCTGTCTTTGGACTTGAGGTGAGTTTCTTGTAAGCAGCATATAGATGGTTCTTTCTTTTTTATCCATTCTATCACTCTGTGTCTTTTGATTGGTGCATTAAGTCCATTTACATTTAGGATGACTATTGAGAGATATGTACTTATTGCCATTGCAGGCTTTAGATTTGTGGTTACCAAAGGTTTAAGGTTAGCTTCTTTAGTATCTTACTGCCTAACTTAGCTCGCTTATTGAGCTTTTATATACACTGTCTGGAGATTCTTTTCTTCTCTCCCTTCTTATTCCTCCTCCTCCATTCTTCATATGTTGTATGTTTTGTTCTGTGCTCTTTTTAGGAGTTCTCCCATCTAGAACAGTCCCTGTAAGATGCCCTGTAGAGGTGGTTCGTTGCAAGCAAATTCCCTCAGCTTTTGCTTCTCTGGGAATTGTTTAATCTTGCCATCATATTTAAATGATAGTCGTGCTGGATACAGTATCCTTGGTTCAAGGCCCTTCTGTTTCATTGCATTAAGTATATCATGCCATTCTCTTCTGGCCTGTAGGGCTTCTGTCAAGAAGGCTGGTGTTAGCCTGATGGGTTTTCCTTTATAGGTGACCTTTTTCTCTCTAGCTGCCTTTAAAACTCTTTCCTTGTCCTTGATCCTTGCCATTTTAATTGTTATGTGTCTTGGTGTTGTCCTCCTTGTATCCTTTCTTTTGGGGATTCTGTGTATTTCCATGGTCTGTTCGATTATTTCCTCCCCTAGTTTGGGTCAGTTTTCAGCAATTATTTCTTTAAGGAGACTTTTTAACCCTTTTCCTCTTTCTTCTTCTTCTGATACCCCTATAATATGAATATTATTCCTTTTGGATTGGTCACACAGTTGTCTTAGTGTTGTTTCCTTCCTGGAGATCCTTTTATCTCTCTCTATGTCAGCTTCTATACGTTCCTGTTCTCTGGCTTCTATTCCTTCAATGGCCTCTTGCATCTTATCCATTCTGCTTATAAATCCTTCCAGGGTTTGTTTCACTTCTGTGATCTCCTTCCTGACATCTGTGATCTCCCTCCAGACTTCATCCCATTGCTCTTGCATTTTTCTCTGCATCTCATCCCATTGCTCTTGCATTTTTCTCTGCATCTCTGTCAGCACATTCATGATTTTTATTTTGAATTCTTTTTCAGGAAGACTGGTTAGGTCTGTCTCCTTCTCAGGTGTTGTCTCTGTGACCTTTGCCTGTAGTTTTGCCTTTTCATGGTTATGGAGATAGTTTGCAGAGCTGGTACGAGTGACCGCTGGAAGAGCTTTCCTTCTTGTTGGTTTGTGGCCTTCCTCTCCTGGGAGAATAGCAACTTCTAGTGGCTTATGCTTGAGAGGTGTGCACAGACAGGACTTCAGCTACCTGCCCGGTTGGTTTGGAGTTTATCTCCACTGTTGCTGTGGGCGTGGCCTGGCTGGGGCTGCTCCTCCAATATGGTGGAGCCCCGTTGGAATGGGAGCAGCGGGGAGGCTTTTTATCTCCTTAAGGGGCCTCTGTGCTCCCTGTTGCCCAGGGGGTTAGAGTGCCCAGAGATCCCCAGATTCCCTGTCTCTGGGCTAAGTGTCCTGTCCTGCCCCTTTAAGACTTCCAAAAAGCACTCTCCAAACCAAAACAACAACAGCAACAATGAAAGAGAAAATAAAAAGGGAAATATACACAATTTTCTTTGTCCTCACCAGTGTCAGGCACCTGGTTACCGGTCTTGCTGCCCTGTTTCCCTAGTATTGGGGTCTCTGTCCCTTTAAGGCTTCCAAAAAGCACTTGCCAGAAAAAAAAAAGTGAAAAACGCACGATTTTCTTTGTCCTCAGGCACCAGTCTGAGGCACCCACTCACCAGTATTCCTGCCCTGTTTCCCTAGTATTGGGGTCCCTGTCCCTTTAAGGCTTCCAAAAAGCACTCTCCAAAAAAAGAAAAACCGCTCCCGTTTCTTTGTTCTCCAGTGTCAGCCTCAGGCACCCGCTCACCGGTCCTGCCGCCCTTTTTCCCTAGTATCCAGGACCCCACGCATGCACTGTGTCTGCGCTCTGGTCCAGAATCCTGGGGCTGGGTGTTCAGCAGTCCTGGGCTCCCTCACGCTCCCTGCTGACTCCTCTCCTCCCGCTGGGGGCTTGGGAGAGGGGTGCTCGTGTCCTGCCAGGCCGGGGCTTGTATCTTACCCCCTTCATGAGGTGCTGGGTTCTCGCAGGTGTGAATGTGGTCTGGATGTTGTCCTGTGTCCTCTGGTCTCTATTTTAGGAAGAGTTGCCTTTGTTATATTTTCATAGATATATGTGGTTTTGGGAGGAGATTTCCACTGCTCTACTCACGCCGCCATCCTCTGTAGTTGTTTTTAAACACCAACCAAATGGTTTTATCAAAGAGGTGAAAAGGGGTTGGCAATCCAAATGGATCTGGAGGTTTTATAATGACTTAATCAGCTATACCCACTGGGAAAAGGGTGGAGTGAATACATAAGGAGCTATTGAAATTAGGTACAAAGAAACATGGAAAGCAAATCTAGTAGACAACCAAAGTGGGAACTCAATGTGGAGAACGCTGAAAATATAAATTATTTGCAAAGGGGCCCAGCATGTGAGTCAAATGTGGACAAGAGAGGAAAGGGCTTTATCCCAAAAAGCATCAAGATGGTTTGAAGTTTTTTGTAAGTACATGGTAATATGGAAATAAACTAAGATGAGCTTAGGGGCAG
Organism: Manis javanica; assembly: GCF_040802235.1. Lineage (NCBI taxonomy): Eukaryota > Metazoa > Chordata > Mammalia > Pholidota > Manidae > Manis > Manis javanica. The sequence continues at coordinate 31,953,844 of NC_133169.1, read as the reverse complement.
ACAATTAATACTGGTGTTTGCAAGCAGAGAAATAGGAGTAGATATTGAAATTAGGTGGAGAAGCAGTAGTCAAATTTAGGCTTCATTAGACATTACCTAAAGAGTGGATTAGTTACTCCTATACGGGGGCTTATAGGAAACTTGATATAAATCTGAAGAGCCAAGAAGTAATGCTTAATAAATAAGTCCATATCCACCACTATTTTTGCTTCACAGGCAGTGGGTTTTGATGCTAGTCTCTAAATACTGGCAAAAGTAGGACACATGACAAACATAACCAAAGGTTCTGAGGACAGACCTGTTTTTGAACTCTGAGTTTACTATAGTTCAGCTGTGCCTCATTGGGCAAGGAACGTTAATTTCTATAAATGAAGGTAACCATAGTACTCCCTACAGTGATGTTATAAGGATTCAATGATGTAATGTATTAAGAAGCTGAGCACGAGTCTGATGCATAATAAAAGCTTAATCAATTATACTTAATATTATTAGATCATTAAAACCACAATATTTATCCTTGAAGACTTTAAAGGGGGGTGGATATACCAAGCTTACAAAAAAGAGCACACAGATGCACAAACAAAAAAAGAACCATAAGAAAAAGTGGGAATGGCAGTCCATAGCCTCATAAACCTATTTGAATCCAGAGACTGTTCTATTCAGAAAACTCAACTATACCTGAATAATTTTTCAGAGTTAATTTGAACAACTAGCATATAAAATGTCAGCTGTGCCTCTCAATTTGTACCTTTTGGCCTTATTGATTCAGAAACAAACTGATAAAATTAGCAATGTTAATTCATTTCATCAGTAAAGGTATCATATTTTAGTTGCTAAAAGAATAAAATGATAGAGATAAGACACACTAAGAAAGGGCATGTTAAAAAACCTAACAACCCATTGGGCCTTAAATAAATTCCTATATATTTATTTTTATACAATTTCCCAAGATGTAAGGAATAGTTTATCAGCCATGGACAGCAGAAGAAAAATTTTATCGGTTTGTTAATATTCTAACCAATGTAAGACTACTTATAAACAAAGACATGAATTTCCATATCAATCCCTATCTTATAGAAATATTACAAAAATAATACAGATATTCATTGAAAGAGAAAGCTTAGAGTATATAAGAGGTAATTACATACTCATAAGAAACACACTGAACTATACATGATCTGTGCAGATGAATATTTGAGAAGTTGCTGAATTCCATTCTGATTGCACAAGACAGAGGATATAACAGGCATAGGAGAAGGCAGGGTTACAGTGGGTAAAACAGAGCCAGGTTGTAGACAACCTCATGTACTAATCCAAGGATATAACGATTTTGGATAAGTGAAAGAAAGCAAGGGAGTGAGAGGACTGGGATGACCAGGCTGGCTGCTGAATGTAGGATGGATTAGAGAGTTCCAACAAGCTGAAGAGAGGCACATAAACTCAACCTGAAAAATGATGAACACCTGACCTAGGCTGATGTACTAAAAGGAATAGATGCAAAGGAGATTATGAAGGTAGATTGGACATAATCTTTTAACTAGTTGGACATGGGGTAAGAGGGAAACAATTAGAGGCCAACTTTAGGATTTGACCATGGGTGACTGGGTGAACCATGATGCCAGTGATAGAGGTACAAATAGTAAGCAGGGCATATCCACCAGGAATGTTAATGAGTCTCTTCTACTTTGAACACACTGAGTTTGGGAAGTCAGTGGGATATCTGGCAGAGACAACTTAGAGACATGATGGAGATGTAAGCAAAGAACTTAAATGAAAGTTGGATCTGGAAATGTAGACTTTGAAGTTTTTTACTCAACAGAAATTGGAGTTTCTACCATGAGAACAGAGGAGCTAAGCAAAGAGGAAAAGGAATCCAGGGAAAACACTGTGTTAGCAGGCTAGAGAAAAAGTGTAAATGGCAAGGAAGAAAGGGAAGAGGTCAAAGACCCCAGAGGAAAACTGGGGGAACACCAAGGCAAACACTTCCAGAAAGTGAACAGTAGGTGCTATGGACTGAGAAAATACAAATGATTCATTCACCAGAGGACCACCTGAAGTCATGGGTCAGCAGTTTCATTGAATGATTGGAGTGAAAGTGTAAGTGGACATGTTAGAAGATCTCTTTAAACATGATACATGAAGGAAAAGCCTTCCAATTCCAATTTCAATTTTGACTGGATCAAACTGTAAACATCTATATTCCATAAAGGACCATAAACCAAGTTTTAAAGTAAGCTACAGGGTGGAAAATTATCAAACAGATTAAGTATTACTATTCACAATTTGAAAGAACTCATAAAGCCAAAGACACACACATGTGAACACACACACACACACACACACACTCAGCCACCAGCTTAAGTAGGCAAAGCAATATGAGCAAGCTAATCGCAGAAGAGGAAGCTCAAATGACTTGTAAAGATAAATAAATATGTTCAACCACACTAAGAAAAATACTTTTAAAAAAGACAGTTTTATTTGGTTGGTCAACATTAGTAAGTCTGATATCATGAAGCACTGGAAAAGGTAAAAGTGCCAACTAGTATAGCCCCTAGGAGAGCAAATTGACAATATCTATTAAAATTTAAAACATCATCAGTAAGTACCATTCCCATTATCTAGGAAAAAGAACCGGGGCTCCTTTTATGGCTGATTCTAGGGCTTGGGCAGGGAAAATATGTCTGGAGAACTTTGGAGTATCACAAAATAAGAAGGTGATCAAAAATTAGAAGTATGGGGGCATGTCAAAGGGATACCTGAGGCAGCTTAAAAACCCTCCCAATGGCCAAAAGGTGGAAGAATTTGTGCAAGAAAAATAAGTAACAAACTGTAAATAACAAAACTAATAACATAGACTTGGTTAATAACCCAAGGTATAAAATATACATGAGTTCCAATTAAAGATGGTGGTGTGAGAGGTGAGACAGAAACATCTTCCCAAAACCACATATAATATGAAAATAAGGTTAATACATTTAATCCTGAAAGAGCAACTGGAAAGAAGGCTGTGTCAGACTGCATACACCTGAAGAAAAGAACAGACCTCATGGAACAGGACACCAGCGCCACTCACCTGTGACCCCTATCATACCTCCAGGAGCTGAGCAGCTCCAGAGAGCAGAGCTTCTGGGCACTAGAGGGAACCACATACAAAAATGAAAATCAAAGGAACCTGGTTGAAACGAAAATCCCACAAACACCAGAAAGAGGGCTGACTGAAAATGAACTCATCAATCTCCTGAAAGAGATTTCAAAATAAAAATCATAAGCATGCTTAAGGAGGTACAGAGAAATATTCAAGAAATCTGGGAAGAAGATTCTATCATTAAAGAATACAGTATCTGAAATGAAACATACAATGGAGGGATTTAAAAGCAGATTAGATAAAGGAGAGGAGACAGTAAATGAAGTAGAAATTAGAGAAGTGGAATACAAAGAAGCTGAGGCACAGAGAGAAAAAGGAAAATCTAAGAATTTAAGAATATTGACAGAACTTTGTGAACAATGCAAATGAAACAATATTCTCATTATAGGGGTACCAGAAGAAGAAGAGAGAGAAAAAGGGATATAAACTCTCTGACAAGGTAACTGCTGAAACTATTCCAATCTGGGGAAGGAGACAGTCTCTCAGGCCATGGAGGTGCACAGATCTCCCAACACAAGGGACCCAAGTAAAACAACACCAAAACATAATAATTAAATGGCAAAGATCAAGGACAATGAGAGAGTATTAAAAGCAGCCAGAGAGAGAAAAAAGACCACATACAAAGGAAAACCTATCAGACTTCTCAGCAAAACCTTACAGGCCAGAAGAGAATGCCATGATATATTTAATGCAATGAAACAGAAGGGCCTCAAACCAATAATATTCTACCCAGCAAGATTATACTTTAAATATGAAGGACAGATTAAACAATTTCCAAATAAGCAAAAGCTGAGGGAATTTACCTCCCACAAGCCATTGCTACAGTGTATTTTAGAGGGACTGCTATGTATAGAAATGCTCCTAAGGCTAAATAGCTCTCACCAGAGGAAATAAAAACACAGTAAAGAAAGTAGAAAAATTAATTACTAAGCAGATGAAAAATCAAATCAACTGCCCCCAAAGTCATTCAAGGGATAGACAAAGAGGAGATAATATGACACCTAATATATAAAGAATGGAGGTAGAAGAAAAAGGAGGAGAAAAAAAAGAAACTTTACATTGTATTTGTAATAGCATACTGAGTTAAATTAGACCATTAGAGAATAAGAAAGTTATCATTGAACCTTTGGTAACCCCGTGCCTAAAGCCTGCAATGGCAACAAGTACCTACCTATTGATAATCACCCTAAATGTAAATGGTCTCAATGCACGAATCAAAAGACATAGAGTCACTGAATGGATAAAAAAAACAAGACCCGTCTACCTGCTGCCTACAAGAGACTCACTTCAAACCCAAATACATACACAGACTGAAAGCAAAGGGATAGAAAACGATATTTCATGCAACTAATGGGGAGAAAAAAGCAGGAGTTGCAGTATTTGTATCAGACAAAATAGACTTCAGAGCAAAGAAAGTCACAGGAGACAAAGGACATTACATAAGGAAAGAGGGATCAGTCCAACAAGAGGACATAACCTTTATAAATATCTAATCATCCAACACAGGAGTACCTACATATGTGAAACAAATACTAACAGAATTAAAGGGGGAAATAGAGTGCAATGCATTCATTTTAGGAGACTTCAACATACCACTCACTCCAAAGGACACAACAACCACACAGAAAATAAGTAAGGAGAGAGAAGCATTGAACAACACATTAGAATAGATGGACCTAACAGACATCTATAGAATACTCCACCCAAAAGCAACAGGATACATATTGTTCTCAAATGCCCATGAAACATTTTCAAGAATAGATCATATACTAGGCAATAAAAAGAGCCTCAGTAAATTCAAAAAGATTGAAATTTTACCAACCAGTTTCTCAGACCAACAAGGTATGAAACAAGATATAAAGCACACAAAGAAAATGAAAAATCCCACAAACACATGGAGGCGTAACAACATGCTCCTAAATAACCAATGGATCAATGACCAAATAAAAACAGAGATCAAGCAATATATGGAGACAAATGAAAATAATAATTCAACAATGCAAAAATCTGTGGGATGCAGTGAAGACCATGCTAAGAGGGAAGTATATTGCAATACAGGCCTACTTCAGGAAGGAAGAATAATCCCATATAAACAGTCTAAACTCACAATTAATGAAACTAGTAAAAGAAGAACAAATAAGGTCCCAAAGTCAGTAGTAGGAGGGACATAATAAAGATTAGAGCATAAATAAATAAAATCGAGAATAAAACGATTGAAAAAGTCAAGGAAAGCAGGAACTGTTACTTCAAGAAAATAATACACAAACCCCTAACCAGACTTATCAAGAGAAAAAGAAATTCTACACACATAAACAGAATCAGAAATGAGAAAGGAAACATCATTTTACACACCACAGAAACACAAAGAATTATTAGAGAATACTATGAAAAATTATATGCCAACAAACTGGATAATCTAGAAGAAACAGACAACTTTCTAGAAAAATACAACCTTCCAAGACTGACCCAGGAAGAAACAGAAAATCGGAACAAATTAGTAGCAACCAACTTAAATTGGTAATCAAAACCTTACCAAAAAACAAAATCCCTGGGCCAGATGGCTTCAACGCTGAATTTTGTCAAACTTTTAGTGAAGAACTAATACCCCTTCTCCTTAAAGATTTCCAATGATTAGAAGAAGAGGGAATACTTCCAAGCTCATTCTATGAGGCCAGCATCACTCTAGTGAAAAACCAGGCAAAGATACCATAAAAAAAGAAAATTGCAGACCAATATCCCTGATGAAAATAGATGCAAAAATACTCAACAAAATAATAGCAAACCAAATTCAAAAATACATCAAAAAGATCATCCATCATGATCAAGTAGAATTTATGCCAGGGATGCAAGGATAATACAACAATCGAAAAATCCATCAACATCATCCATCACATCAACAAAAAGAAGGACAAAAACCACATGATCACCTCCATAGAACCTGAAAAAGCATTTGACAAAATTCAACATCCATTCATGATAAAAACTCTCAACAAAATGGGTACAGAGGACAAGTACCTCAACATAATAAAGGCCATATATGACAAACCCACAGCAAACTTCATACTTAACAGTGAGAAGATGAAGGCTTTTTTTTTAAAGATTGAGAACAAGACAGGGATGCCCACTCTCCCCAGTTTTACTCAACACAGTTCTGGAGGTCCTTGACATGACAATCAGACAACACAAAGAAATAAAAGGCATCTAGATTGACAAGGAAGAAGTTAAACTGGCCCTGTTTGCAGATGACATGATATTGTGCAAGGACTGCTGACATGACGAGAAGCTATGGGAAAGGCATGCAACAGATTCTCGCATGGAGTCTTTAGACAGAGCATGGCCCTGCCAATGCATTGATTTCAGATGTCTAGCCTCCAGAACTGTGAGAAAATAAATTTCTGTTGCTTTAGGCTACTTTGTACATAGGTACTTAGGTACAGCAGCCCGAGGAAACTAATACAGACACCAGAGAAGTATACTGTGGAGAAAGTGAAGGTTCCTGTGGCCAGGATTCTAACCTGGCCCTGGTAGGCTAGCTCACTATATGTGTGGGCAGTATGTTATTGACTCTACATAAAGTGTTCCACCCAGTGCTCTGGGTGACACAGTGGCATGGCTGCACAGCTGCAGGAGAGCAGAGATTGGGGTGGTGGCAGTGCCAAGGACAGAGACTGAGATGGCTGTGGGGGCAGAGAGGCCCAGAGGCAGAGACCAGCTTGCTGCATGCAGACTCACTCTGAGTGGGTGGGATTCTAGTGACTGATCTGCCACTGTGGGAATAAAGTTGGGTATAACCCTTTCACCCCCCCCATAATCCACCCCAAAACTACTAGAACTAATATCTGAGTTCAGCAAATTTGCAGGATACAAAATACACAGAAATATGTTGCATTCCTATATACTAAATATGAACTAGCAGAAAGAGAAATCAGGAAAACAATTCCATTTACAATTGCATCTAAAAGAGTAAAATACCAAGGAATAAACCTAAAAAGGAAGTGGAAGACCTATACCCTGAAAACTACAAGACACTCTTAAGAGAAATTAAAGAGGACACTAACAAATGGAAATTCATCCCATGCTCTTGGCTAGGAAGAATTAATATTGTCAAAATGACCATCCTGCCTAAAGCAATATACAGATTCAATACAAATCCCTATCAAAATACCAACAGCATTCATCAATGAACTAGAAAATAGTTCTAAAATTCATATGGAACCACAAAAGACTCTGAATAGCCAAAGCAATCCTGAGAAGGAAGAATAAAGCTGGTTAATTATGCTCCCTGACTTCAAGCTTTAGTACAAAGCCTCAGTAATCAAGACAATTTGGTACTGGCACAAGAACAAACCCATAGATCAATGGAACACAATAGAGAGCTCAGATATAAACACAAGCATATATGGTCAATTCATATTTGATAAAGCAGCCATGGATATACAATGGGGAAAACAACAGCCACTTCAATGACTGGTGTTGGCAAATCTGGAAAGCTACATGTAAGAGAATGAAACTGGATTATGGTCTAACTCCATACACAAATGTAAACTTGAAGTGGATCAAATATCTGAATGTAAGTCATGAAACCATAAAACTCTTAGAAGAAACATAGGCAAAAATCTCTTGAATATAAACACAAGCAACTTTTTCCTGAACACATCTCCTTGGGCAAAGGAAACAAAAGCAAAAATGAACAAATGGAACTTAATCAAACTATAAAGCTTCTGTTCAGAAATGGACACTATCAGCAGAACAAAAGGCATACTAAAGGGTGGGAGAATATATTCATAAATGACATATCCAACAAGGGCTTAACATCCATAATATATAAAGAACTCACATGTTTCATCACTCAAAAAGCAAATAACCTCATTAAAAAATGGGTAGCAGATATGAACAGACAATTCTCCAAAGAAGAAATTCAGATGGCCAATAGGCACATGAAAAGATGCTCCACATTACTAATAATCAGGGAAATGAAAATTAAAACCTCAATGAGATATCACCTCACAATAGTTAGGATGGTTAACATCCAAAAGATAAGGAGCAACAAGTGCTGGCAAGAATGTAGAGAAAAGGGAACCCTCCTACACTGCTGGTGGGAATGTAAGCTAGTTCAACAATTGAGGTTCATTAAAAAACTAAAACTAGAAATACCATTTGATCCAGGGATTCTACTCCTAGGAATTTACCCTAAGACAACAGAATCACGAATTCTTAAAGACATCTGTACCCCTATGTTTATCACAGCACTATTTACAATAGCCAAGAAATGGAAACAACCCATGTGCATGAGCAGATGAATGGATAAAGAAGTTGTGGTACATATACACGATGGAATATTATTCATCCAAAAGAAGAAAGTAAATCCTGCCATTTGCAACAACATGGATGGAGCTAGGGGCCATTACACTTAGTGACATAAGCCAGGCAGAGAAAGAGAAGTACCAAATGATTTCACTAATCCATGGAGTATAACAACAAAGCAAAAACTGAAGAAAAAAAACAGCAGCAGACTCACAGAACCCAAGAATGGACTAGCCAAAGGGAAAGTAGCTAGGAAGGTTGGGGGGGAAGGGAGGGATAATGGAATTAATGGGTATTATTATTATTAGCACACATAATATGCAGGGGCACGGGGAAGGCAGCATACCAAAGAGAAGACCCATTGTGACTCTATAGCATCTTCCTACACTGATGAACAGTGACTGTAATGGAGTATGTGGTGGGGACTTGATAATAGGGGGAATGTAGTAACCAGAATGTTGCTCATGTGAAACCTGAGCATAAGACTGTCTATCAGGGGCGGAGCCAACATGGCGGTGTGAGTAGGAGTGGGACTCTCCTCCCAAAAACATATATATTTTTGAAAATACAACAAATACAACTAATCATAAAAGAGAGACCAGAAGACACAGGACAACAGCCAGACTACATCCACACGTGCAAGAGCCCAGCGCCTGGTGAAAGGGGTAAGATACAACCCCTGGCCCAGCGGGACCCAAGCACGCCTCCCCCCAGCTCCCAGTGGGAGGAAAGGTGTCAGAGTGGGGAGGGAGAGGGAGCCCACGACTGCTAAACACCCAGCCCCAGAAACCTGCAACAGAGCACAGACACAGTGCATGCATGGAGGGCTGGAAACTAGGGAAACAGGGCAGCAAGACCTCTGAGTGGGTTCCGAAGCTGACGCCCCTGTGACAAAGAAAAGCGAGTGCTTTTTGAAAGTTTTAAAGGTACAGGGATGTAACAGCTGGACGGAAACAACACAGGTCACATCCCAGTGGCTGGAAATTACAGGGAAAACAGGGCACACTAACCCCCTGGGCAACAGCTCTGAGACACCTCACAAAGTTAAACAACCAAACAGCCCCCTGTCCATTACCCCTCCAGGTGCTATGAAAGCACAGGAGCTGCCTAAGGCAGGCCCCACCCTCAGAAAGGGAGTTTCCTCGATACGGGCCGGGCAAGACACAAAGACCCAGTCTACACACAATCACCCAACACAAGCCACTAGGGGTCGCAGTTGTCCCAGTAAAGAAAGGCCAGGAGCCAAGTGAAAAGGTTGGCCCTCCCAGCTGACAGTCAATAGCATCTATCAACATGAAAAGGCAAAAAAATATGATCCAGACAAGACTAACCCAGACAGCTTCGGCATCTGCTACATCTTCCCCTGAGAAGAAACCTGGGGAGATAGATTTAACCAGTCTTCCTGAAAAAGAATTCAAAACAAAAGTCATAACCATCCTGATGGACTTGTAGAGAAATATGCAAGAACTAAGGAAGGAGAACACAGAAATAAAACAAGCTCTGGAAGGACTTCAAAACAAAATGGACAAGATGCAAGAGACCATTAATGGACTAGAAAACAGAGAACAGGAATGCAGAGAAGCTGATGCAGAGAGAGATAAAAGGATCTCCAGGAATGAAAGAATTCTAAGAGAGCTGAGTGACTAATCAAAACAGAACAATATCCGCATTATAGGGGTACCAGAAGAAGAGAGAGAAAAAGGGATTGAAAGTGTCTTTGAAGAAATAATTGCTGAAAACTTCCCCAAACTAGGGGAGGAAATGGCCTCTCAGACCACAGAGGTACACAGAACTCCCATGACAAGGGATCCAAGGAGGGCCACACCAAGACACATATAATTAAAATGGCAAGGATCAAAGACAAAGACAAAGTATTAAAGGCAGCCATAGAGAAAAAAAAAGGCCTCCTACAAAGGAAAACCCATCAGGCTATTATTAAACTTCTCAACAAAAACCCTAAAGACCAGAAGAGAATGGCATGATATACTTAATGCAATGAAACAGAAGGGCCTCAAACCAAGACTACTCTATCCAGCATGATTATCATTTAAATATGAAGGAGGGATTAAACAATTCTGAGAGAAGCAAAAGTTGAGGGAATTTGCCTCCCACAAGCCACCTCTACAGGGCATCCTTCAGGGACTGCTCTAGATGGGAGCACTCCTAAAAAGAGCACAGAACAAAACACCCAAAATGTGAAGAAGGGAGGAGGAGGAATAAGAAGGGGGAGAAATAAAGAATCATCAGACCGTGTTTATAATAGCTCAACAAGAGAGTTGTTAGACAGTAAGATAGTAAAGAAGCTAACCCTGAACCTTTGGTAACCATAAACTTAAAGCCTGCAATAGCAATAAGTACATACCTTTCAATAGTCACCCTAAATATAAATGGGCTGAATGCCCCAATCAAAAGACACAGAGTAATAGAATGGATAAAAAAGCAAGATCCATCCATATGCTGCTTACAAGAGACTCACCTCAAACCCAAAGACATGCACAGACTTAAAGTCAAGGGATGGAAAAAGATATTTCATGCAAACAACAGAGAGAAGAAAGCAGATGTTGCAATTCTGGTATCAGACAAAAAAGACTTCAAAATAAAGAAAGTAACAAAAGATAAAGAAGGACAGTCCAACAAGAGGTTATAACCATTATAAATATATATGCACCCAATACAGGAGCACCAACATATCTGAAACAAATACTAACAAAACTAAAGGAGGAAATAGAATGCAGTGCATTCATTCTAGGGGACTGCAAAAACCACTCACTCCAAAGGACAGATCCACCAGACAGAAAATAAGTAAGGACACAGAGGCACTGAACAACACACTAGAACAGATGGACCTAATAGACATCTACAGAACTCTACATCCAAAAGCAACAGGACACACATTCTTCTCAAGTGCACATGGAACATTCTCCAGAATAGACCACATACTAGGCCACAAAAAGAGCCTCAGTAAATTCCAAAAGATTGAAATCCTACCAACCAACATTTCAGACCACAAAGGCATAAAACTAGAAATAAACTGTACAAAGAAAGCAAAAAGGCTCACAAACACATGGAGGCTTAACAACATGCTCCTAAATAATCAATGGATCAATGATCAAATCAAAATGGACATCCAGCAATATAAGGAAACAAACGACAATAACAACACAAAGCCCCAACTACTGTGGGACACAGCAAAAGCAGTCTTAAGAGGGAAGTATATAGCAATCCAGGCATATTTAAAAAAGGAAGAACAATCCCAAATGAATGGTCTAATGTCACAACTATCAAAATTGGAAAAAGAAGAACAAATGAGGCCTAAGGTCAGCAGAAGGAGGGACATAATAAAGATCAGAGAAGAAATAAATAAAATTGAGAAGAATAAAACACTATTAAAAATCAATGAAACCAAGAGCTGGTTATTCGAGAAAACTAACAAACTAGATAAGCCTCTAGCCAGGCTTATTAAGAGGAAAAGAGAGACAACACAAATCAACAGAATCAGAAACAAGAAAGGAAAAATCACAATGGACCCCACAGAAATACAAAGAATTGTTAGAGAGTACTATGAAAACCTATATGCTAACAAGCTGTGAAACCTAGGAGAAATGGACAACTTCCTAGAAAAATACAACCTTCCAAGACTGACCAAGGAAGAAACAGAAAATCTAAACAGACCAATTACCAGCAATGAAATTGAAGCAGTAATGAAAAAACTACCAAAGAACAAAACCCCTGGGCCAGATGGATTCACCTCGGAATTTTATCAGACACACAGGGAAGACATAATACCCATTCTCCCTAAAGTGTTCCAAAAAATAGAAGAGGAGGGAATACTCCCAAACTCATTCTATGAAGCCAACATCACCCTAATACCAAAACCAGGCAAAGACCCCACCAAAAAAGAAAACTACAGACCAATATTCCTGATGAATGTAGATGCAAAAATACTCAATAAAATATTAGCAAACCGAATTCAAAAATACATCAAAAGGATCTTACACCATGATCAAGTGCGAATCATCCGAGGGATGCAAGGATGGTACAACATTCGAAAATCCATCAACATCATCCACCACATCAACAAAAAGAAACACAAAAACCACATGATCATCTCCATAGATGCTGAAAAAGCATTTGACAAAGTTCAACATCCATTCATGATAAAAACTCTCAGCAAAATGAGAATAGAAGGCAAGTACTGCAACATAATAAATGCCATTTATGATAAACCCACAGTCAACATTATACTGAAGAGCGAGAAGCTGAAAGATTTTCCTCTGAGGTGGGGAACTAGACAGGGATGCCCACTCTCCCCCACTGTTATTTAACATAGTACTGGAGGTCCTAGAGACGGCAATCAGACAAAACAAAGAAATACAAGGAATCCAGATTGGTAAAGAAGAAGTTAAACTGTCACTATTTGCAGATGACATGATACGGTACTTAAAACACCCTAAAGACTCCACCCCAAAACTACTAGAACTGATATCAGAATACAGCAAAGTTGCAGGATTCAAAATTAACACACAGAAATCTGTGGCTTTCCTATACACTAACAATGAACCAACAGAAAGAGAAATCAGGAAAACAATTCCATGCACAATTGCATCAAAAAGAATAAAATACCAAGGAATAAACCTAACCAAAGAAGTGAAAGACCTATACTCTGAAAACTACAAGTCACTCTTAAGAGAAATTAAAGGGACACTAACAAATGGAAACTCATCCCATGCTCGTGGCTAGGAAGAATTAACATCGTCAAAATGGCCATCCTGCCCAAAGCAATATACAGATTTGATGCAATCCCTATGAAACTACCAGGAACATTCTTCAATGAACTGGAACAAATAATTCAAAAATTAATATGGAAACACCAAAGAACCTGAGTAGCCAAAGCAATCCTGAGAAAGAAGAATAAAGTAGGGGGGATCTCACTCCCCTACTTCAAGCTCTACTATAAAGCCATAGTAATCAAGACAATTTGGTACTGGCACAAGAACAGAGCCACAGACCAATGGAACAGACTAGAGAATCCAGACATTAACCGAGACATATATGGTCAATTAATATTTGATAAAGGAGCCATGGACATACAATGGTGAAATGACAGTCTCTTCAACAGATGGTGCTGGAAAAACTGGTCAGCTACATGTAGAAGAATGAAACTGGACCATTGTCTAATCCCATATACAAAGTAAACAGAAAATGGATCAAAGACCTGAATGTAAGTCATGAAACCATTAAACTCTTGGAAAAAAAATAGGCAAAAACCTCTTAGACATAAACATGAGTGACTTCTTGAACATATCTTCCTGTGTAAGGAAAACAACAGCAAAAATGAGCAAGTGGGACTATATTAAGCTGAAAAGCTTCTGTACAGCAAAAGACACCATCAATAGAACCAAAAGGGACACAACAGTATGGGAGAGTATATTTGAAAATGACAGATCCGATAAAGGCTTGACGTGCAGAATATATAAAGAGCTCACACACGCCTCAACAAACAAAAAACAAATAACGCAATTAAAAGTGGGCAGAGGAACTGAAAAGACAGTTCTCCAAAAAAGAAATACAGATGGCCAACAGACACATGAAAAGATGCTCCACATCACTAATTATTAGAGAAATGCAAATTAAAACTACAATGACGTAACACCTCACACCAGTAAGGATGGCTGCCATCCAAAAGACAAACAACAGGGGGCAGAGCCAGGAAGGCAGCGTGAGTAGAGCAGTGGACATCTCCTCCCAAAAACACATAGAGCTATGAAAATATAACAAAGAAAAATCTTCCTAAAATAAAGACCACAGGAAACAGGACAACATCCAGACCACATCCACACCTGCAAGAACCCAGTGCCTTGCAAAGTGGGTAAGATACAAGCCCCGGCCGGGCGGGACCCAAGCGCCCCTTCCCCCGGCTCCCTGCAGGTGGAAAGAAACCAGAGCGGTTTTTGTTTTTGGCGAGTGCTTTTTGGAAGCCTTAAAGGGACAGGGACCCCGTTGCTAGGGAGGCAGGGTGGTGGGACCGCTGAGCGGGTGCCTGGGACCGGCGGCTGAGGACAAAGAATATCGCACATTTTTCCCTATGGGACCGGAGGGCGGGTGCCTGAGACTGGCGCCTCAGGACGGAGGAAATCGCGCACTTTTCCCCTTTTTTTTTTCTCTTTTTGGCGAGTGCTTTTTGGAAGCCTTAAAGGGACAGGGACCCTGGTGCTAGGGAGGCAGAAGAGCAGGACGGGTGAGTGGGTGTCTGGGACCAGCGCCTGAGGACAAAGAATATCGCGTGTTTTTCCCTGTGGGAGAGGTGGGAGGGTGCCTGAGACGGGCGCCTGAGGACGGAGGAAATCGTCCATTTTTCCCCCATTTTTTTTTCTCTTTTTGGCGAGTGCTTTTTGGAAGACTTAAAGAGACAGGGAACCCCGTTGCTAGGGAGGCAAAGTGGCAGGACTGGTGAGTGGGTGCCTGGGACCGGCGCTGGAGGACAAAGAATATCGCACGTTTTTCCCTGCAGGACCGGTGGGTGGGTGCTTTTTGGAATCCTTGAAGTAACAGGGACCCTTGTGCTAGAGAGGCAGGGCAGCAGGACCAGTGAGCGGGTGCCTGGGACCGGCGCCTGAGGAATAAAAAAAAATCGCGTATTTTTTCCTTTTTTTTTTTTTTTTTCTGTTCCCTCTCTCATTGTTGCTGTTGTTGTTTTGGTTTGGAGAGTGCTTTTTGGAAGTCTTAAAAGGGGCAGGACAGGTCACTTAGACCAGAGGCAGGGAATCTGGGGATCTCTGGGCACTCTAACCCCCTGGGCAGCAGGGATCACAGAGGCCCCTTACGGAGATAAATAGCCTCCCGGCCGCTCCCCATCCAAGGGGGCTCCACCATTTTGGAGGAGCAGCCCCAGCCAGCCCATGCCCACAGCAACAGCAGAGATAAAACCCATAGCAACTGGGCGGGAAGCAGAAGCCCTGTCTCGGCACAGCTGCACAGCACAAGCCACTAGAGGTCGCTATTCTCCCAGGAGAGGAAGGCCACAAACCAACAACAAGGGAAGCTCTTCCAGCGGTCACTTGTACCGGCTCTGCAAACTATCTCTATCACAATGAAAAGGCAAAACTACAGGCAGACAAAGATCACAGAGACAACACCTGAGAAGGAGACAGACCTAACCAGTCCTCCTGAAAAAGAATTCAAAATAAAAATCATGAACATGCTGACAGAGATGCAGAGAAAAATGCAAGAGCAATGGGATGAGATGCAGAGAAAAATGCAAGAGCAATCGGATGAAGTCCGGAAGGAGATCACAGATGTCAGAAAGGAGATCACAGAAGTGAAACAATCCCTGGAAGGATTTATAAGCAGAATGGATAAGATGCAAGAGGCCATTGAAGGAATAGAAGCCAGAGAACAGGAACGTATAGAAGCTGACATAGAGAGAGATAAAAGGATCTCCAGGAAGGGAATAATATTCGTATTATAGGGATACCAGAAGAAGAAGAAAGAGGAAAAGGGATAGAAAGTCTCTTTAAAGAAATAATTGCTGAAAAATTCCCCAAAATGGGGGAGGAAAAAATCGAACAGACCGTGGAATTACACAGAACCCCCAACAGAAAGGATCCAAGGAGGACAACACCAAGACACATAGTAATTAAAATGGCGAGGATCAAGGAGCAGGAAAGAGTTTTAAAGGTAGCTAGAGAGAAAAAGGTCACCTATAAAGGAAAACCCATCAGGCTAACATCAGACTTCTCGACAGAAACCCTACAGGCCAGAAGAGAATGGCATGATATACTTAATGCAATGAAACAGAAGGGCTTTGAACCAAGGATACTATATGCAGAACAACTATCATTTAAATATGATGGCAGGATTAAACAATTCCCAGACAAGCAAAAGCTGACGGAATTTCCCTCCCGCAAACCACCTCTACAGGGCACCTTACAGGGACTGCTCTAGATGGGAGCACTCCTAAAAAGAGTACAGAACAAAACACCCAACAAATGAAGAATGGAGGAGGAGGAATAAGAAGGGAGAGAAGAAAAGAATCTCCAGACAGTGTATATAACAGCTCAATAAGCGAGCTAAGTTAGGCAGTAAGATACTAAAGAAGCTAACCTTGAACCTTTTGTAACCACGAATCTAAAGCCTGCAATGGCAATAAGTAAATATCTCTCAATAGTCACCCTAAATGTAAATGGACTTAATGCACCAATTAAAAGACACAGAGTAATTGAATGGATAAAAAAAGCAAGACCCATCTATATGCTGCTTACAAGAAACTCACCTTAAACCCAAAGACAAGGATAGACTAAAAGTCAAGGGATGGAAAAACATATTTCAGGCAAAAAACAGTGAGAAGAAAGCAGGGGTTGCAGTACTAATATCAGACAAAATAGACTTCAAAACAAAGAAAGTAACAAGAGATAAAGAAGGATACTACATAATGATAAAGGGCTCAGTCCAACAAGAGGATATAACCATTCTAAATATATATGCACCCAATACAGGAGCACCAGCATATGTGAAGCAAATACTAACAGAACTAAAGAGGGAAATAGACTGCAATGCATTCATTTTAGGAGACTTCAACACACCACTCACCCCAAAGGATAGATCCACCGGGCAGAAAATAAGTAAGGACACACAGGCACTGAACAACACAGTAGAACAGATGGACCTAATAGACATCTATGGAACTCTACATCCAAAAGCAACAGGATATACATTCTTCTCAAGTGCACATGGAACATTCTCCAGAATAGACCACATACTAGCTCACAAAAAGAGCCTCAGTAAATTCCAAAATATTGAAATTCTACTAACCAATTTTTCAGACCACAAAGGTAGGAAAGTAGAAATAAATTCTACAAAGAAAAAAAAAGGCTCACAAACACATGGAGGCTTAACAACATGCTACTAAACAATCAATGGATCAATGAACAAATTAAAATAGAGATCAAGGAATATATAGAAACAAATGACAACAACAACACTAAGCACCAACTTCTGTGGGACGCAGCAAAAGCAGTCTTAAGAGGAAAGTATATAGAAATCCAGGCTCACTTGAAGAAGGAAGAACAATTCCAAATGAATAGTCTAACATCACAATTAACAAAACTGGAAAAAGAAGAACAAATGAGGCCTAAAGTCAGCAGAAGGAGGGACATAATAAAGATCAGAGATGAAATAAACAAAATTGAGAAGAATAAAACAATAGCAAAAATCAACGAAACCAAGAGCTGGTTCTTCGAGAAAAAAAACAAAATAGATGAGCCTCTAGCCCAACTTATTAAGAGAAAAAGAGAATCAACACAAATCAACATAATCAGAAATGAGAATGGAAAAATCACGACAGACTACACAGAAATACAAAGAATTATTAAAGACTACTATGAAAACCTATATGCCAAAAGGCTGGAAAACCTAGAAGAAATGGACAACTTCCTAGAAAAATACAACCTCCCAAGACTGACCAAGGAAGAAACACAAAAGTTAAACAAACCAATTACGAGCAAAGAAATTGAAACAGTAATCAAAAAACTACCCAAGAACAAAACCCCGGGGCCGGACGGATTACCTCGGAATTTTATCAGACACACAGGGAAGACATAATACCCATTCTCCTTAAAGTGTTCCAAAAAATAGAAGAGGAGGGAATACTCCCAAACTCATTCTATGAAGCCAACATCACCCTAATACCAAAACCAGGCAAAGACCCCACCAAAAAAGAAAATTACAGACCAATATCCCTGATGAATGTAGATGCAAAAATACTCAATAAAATATTAGCAAACAGAATTCAACAGTATATCAAAAGGATCATACACCATGACTAAGTGGGATTCATCTCAGGGATGCAAGGATGGTACAACATTCGAAAATCCATCAACATCATCCACCACATCAACAAAAAGAAAGACAAAAACCACATGATTATCTCCATAGATGCTGAAAAAGCATTTGACAAAATTCAACATCCATTCATGATAAAACCTCTAAGCAAAATGGGAATAGAGTGCAAGTACCTCAACATAATAAAGGCCATATATGATAAACACACAGCCAGCATTATACTGAACAGCGAGAAGCTGAAATCATTTCCTCTGAGATCGGGAACCAGACAGGGATGCCCACTCTCCCCACTGTTATTTAACATAGTACTGCAGGTCCTAGCCATGGCAATCAGACAAAACAAAGAAACACAAGGAATCCAGATAGGCAAAGAAGAAGTTAAACTGTCACTATTTGCAGATGATATGATACTGTACATAAAAAACCCTAAAGACTCCACTCCAAAACTACTAGAACTGATATCAGAATACAGCAAAGTTGCACGATACAAAATTAACACACAGAAATCCGTAGCTTTCCTATACACTAACAATGATTAAAGAGAAAGAGAAATCAGGAAAACAATTCCATTCACAATTGCATCAAAAAGAATAAAATACCTAGGAATAAACCTAACCAAAGAAGTGAAAGACTTATACTCTGAAAACTACAAGTCACTCTTAAGAGAAATTAAAGGGGACACTAATGGAAACTCATCCCATGCTCATGGCTAGGAAGAATTAATATCGTCAAAATGCCCATCCAGCCCAAAGCAATATACAGATTTGATGCAATCCCTCTCAAATTACCAGCAACATTCTTCAATGAATTGGAACAAATAATACAAAAATTCATATGGAAATGCCAAAGATCCCGAATAGCCAAAGCAATCCTAAAAAAGAAGAATAAAGTAGGGGAGATCTCACTCCCCAACTTCAAGCTCTACTACACAGCCATAGTAATCAAGACAATTTGGTACTGGCACAAGAACAGAGCCACAGACCAGTGGAACAGATTAGAGACTCCAGAAATTAACCCAAACATATATGGTCAATTAATATTTGATAAAGGAGCCATGGACATACAATGGCAAAATGACAGTCTCTTCAACACATGGTGCTGGCAAAACTGGACAGCTACATGTAGGAGAATGAAACTGAACCATTGTCTAACCCCATATACAAAGGTATACTCTAAATGGATCAAAGACCTGAATATAAGTCATGAAACCATTAAACTCTTGGAAAAAAACATAGGCAAAAACCTCTTAGACATAAACATGAGTGACCTCTTCTTGAACATATCTCCCCGGGCAAGGAAAACAACAGCAAAAATGAGCAAGTGGGACTACATTAAGCTGAAAAGCTTCTGTACAGTGAAAGACACCATCAATAGAACAAAAAGGAACCCTACAGTATGGGAGAATATATTTGAAAATGACAGATCCAATAAAGGCTTGACGTCCAGAATATATAAAGAGCTCACACGCCTCAACAAACAAAAAACAAATAACCCAATTAAAAAATGGGCAGAGGAACTGAACGGAAAGTTCTCAAAAAAAGAAAGACAGATGGCCAAGAGACACATGAAAAGATGCTCTACATTGCTAATTATCAGAGAAATGCAAATTAAAACTACAATGAGGTATCACCTCACACCAGTAAGGATAGCTGCCATCCAAAAGACAAACAACAACAAATGTTGGCGAGGCTGTGGAGAAAGGGGAACCTTTCTACACTGTTGGTGGGAATCTAAATTAGTTCAACCATTGTGGAAAGCAGTATGGAGGTTCATCTAAATGCTCAAAACAGACTAACCATTTGACCCAGGAATTTCACTCCTAGGAATTTACCCTAAGAATGCAGCAATCAAGTTTGAGAAAGACGGATGCACCCCTATGTTTATCACAGCACTGTTTACAATAGCCAAGAATTGGAAGCAACCTAAATGTCCATCGGTAGATGAATGGATAAAGAAGATGTGGTACATATACACAATGGAATACTACTCAGCCATAAGAAGAGGGCAAATCCTACCATTTGCAGCAACATGGATGGACCTGGAGAGTATTATGCTCAGTGAAATAAGCCAAGTGGAGAAAGAGAAATACCAAATGATTTCACTCATCTGTGGAGTATAAGAACAAAGGAAAAACTGAAGAAACAAAACAGCAGCGGAATCACAGAACCCAATAATGGACTAACAGGTACCAAGGGGAAAGGGACTGGGGAGTATGTTTGAGTAGGGATGGATAAGGGTGGAGGAAGAAGAAGGGGGGTATTAAGATTAGCATGCATGGGGAGGAGAAAGGGGTGGGCTGTACAACACAGAGAAAGCAAGTAGTGATCCTACAACATTTTGCTATGCTGATGGACAGTGACTCTAAAGGGGTTTATACAGGGGACCTGGTATAGGGGAGAGCCTGGTAAACATAATATTCGTCAGGTAAGTGTAGATTAACGTTAAGAAAAAAAAAGAAAGAAAAAGGGGATTACTCCCTGATAGGATAAAACTAACTGTGAATCAAATATTAATGCATGCTTTAAATATCCTTAATTTTGATCACTTAAATGGTGTCAGATGATCAGCTATGGAGGTACATTTTTCTGATAATATTCCTTTATCTTAAAAAAAAAAAGCAGTTCCTGTGTGGTGACCTCCAATGAGCTCTACATAATGGTATAAAGGGCATATCAAAGTGTGGGCAAAGGGTCTGTTTGTGTTTATACAGAGGATCAAAGCCTAATTTGGCTACCCAGAAAATGAACTAAGATACGATATGAAGAAGAACTTTCAACATCAGCACTCTCTGGAAGAGACATAGCAGAAGATGATCATCAAAAAACCTCAACAAAGATCCAGGCGCTGCTACAGCTGTAGGTACATTTATCCCACCGGTTCCTGGACTTGCCATGGGAATGAAGAAGGAGATATCTAAGCTGGCCTGTGCATACAGTAAAACAACAAATTTGACTGGATCTATAGTGTTGGAACTCAACCAAGAATTAGGAGAAGTGCAAGTTGGAGCTCTCTAAAATCTTACAACTACAGACTATCTACTCTCAAAAGAACATATGGGATGTAAACAGTCCCCAGGAATGGGTTGTTTTAATTTGTCTGATTTCTCTCAGACTGTTCAAGTTCAGTTGGACAATATCCAGCATATCATAGATAAGTTTTCACAACTGCCTAAGGTGCCTAACTGGTTTTCTTGGTTTCACTGGAGATGGCTGGTAATTGTAGGTCTGCTTTGCTTATGTAGCTGTACTCCTATTATGTTAATGTGCGTGCGCAATTTAATTAGTAGTTTAAAACCTATACATGCGTAAGGTACTCTACAAGGAGATAAGTCAAAGAAATAATCAATCTTCCCATGTTTTCTTCTGCCTGCTACTTCTATAGCTTTTCTTCTTCCTTCTTAATTACAATTCTTAAATAGAATTTCTTCCTCATATCGAATTTACTGAGTATCATAATTCCTCCAAGTGGTAAAGATACCTCAAGACAAATGCTGGGCATAGAAGACACAGGGCATAAATCTGCAAAGAAGTAAAAAGCTAACCTTTTCAAACAATATGGCTTCTCTCTCACTTACCAAATCTACATTTCCCTGTATGGCCCCGGAAGATGACTGGTTAGCCAGAGACGGGTAAGATTCCTCAAGGGAGGAACAACCTAAGACAGGCACAGTCACAGGGGGCCATCAGGTGAGAAACTGGGGATCAACAGAGGTGAGGATTAGAACCTCACCCTCCGCTGTTCTGAGAGAAATCTTCTGCATCCGTAGATGTATTATTGCCCTTGTCTAGCTTGGATTAACACATAGTCTACAGGCACACAGCTGATCATCTACATTTGCTCTCTTACAACACTAAACTATGTTTTCTACCTTTATCTTGCATCTACCTACCACTTCAGCATTTTATTAAAAATAATAATAATAAAGAGAGAAATGTGGTATCTACATATAAATCAAGTATAAAAATCAAACGAATATTCATATTTGAACTGATTGTTTATAGTTCATAATGAGTGATCAAAACCGAAAGTTTCTGTGATGACCATGTAACTTATTCACTATGTAAGAATTTGTTCTCCATGTGAGAACTTGTTCGTTATGCTTCAGAAGATTGGAGACTGATGAAAATTAGGCTTGGGGTGGATTAATGATTGTTCATTGAGCATTGAGTCCCCTATAAAAAATTTTATTGTTGTTAACAACCATTTGATCATTAAATATGAGTGATGCCCTCTCAAAAAAAAAAGTACAGTCTTCCAATTCTAAAACTAATAAGTAACCAGGATGTAATGCATAGCATAAGGAATAATATAGTCAAAATATTGTAAGAACTTTGAATGGTGATAGCTGGTAGCTAGAATTATCATGTATATAAATGCTGAATCGTTGTGTCGTACACCTGAAACTAATGTAATACTGTATGTCAACTAACCTTCAATAAAAAATAATTATCTCCAAAAAAAAAATTGTCTATCAATGGTACCTTAATAATAAGAAAAAGATGTGGTACATGTACACAATGGAATATTATTCAGCCATTATAAGAAAAGCAGTCATACCATTTGCAACAACATGGTTCGAGCCAGAAGGTATTATGATCAGTGAAATAAGCCAGAAGGAGAACAAGTACCAAATGCATTCTCTCATTTGTGGAGTATAATAACAAAGCAAAAACTGAAGGAACAAAACAGCTGCAGACTCACAGACTCCAAGAAGGACTGTCAGTTTCCAAAGGGAAAGCGGGTGAGGAGGGTCGGTGGGAAGGGAGGGAGAAGCGGATGAAGGAGTATTCTGATTGGCACATGTATTGTAGGGAGGACACATGAAAGGCAGTACAGCACAGAGAAGACAAGTAGTGACTCTATAGCATCTTACTACACTGATGGACAGTGACTGTAATGAGGTATGTAGGGGGGACTTGATAATGTGAGTGAATTTAGTAACCATACTATTGCTCATGTGAAACCTTCATAAGACTGTATATCAATGATATCTTAATACTAAAGAAAGAGATACCACCTGACATTCATTAAGACGATGTGGGGAAAATTGAATTTCCTATGGCCAGGACCCTCACCTGATTCTAAACCACTTGATGATGTAACTGGCCTGCTGCGAGGCTACTGCTTCCACACTCATAGGCAATAAGCTATTATTGACCGAGTCACTAGATAAAGAGCTCTGCCCAGCACTCTGGGCAGAGGCAGAGATGAAGTAGGATGCAGACCTGCTTACTGTTGGATGCAGATGTCATTCTAGTGCTCAAACAAACCAGGTGATAATCCCTTTTACCCAGAAAACATTCCATTGTCATTCCTGTGTCTCACTGAATCCATAACAAATTTTCCCAGGCTGAGACCCACTGGCAAGACAGATGGCTACTATCAAAAACAGAAAATAACAAGTATTGGTGAGTATGTAGATACATTAGAACCTTTGCAGTGCATATATCTAAAAGAATTGAAAGTAAGGTCTCAAAGAGATATTTGTGTACCCACATTCAAAGTAGCCCTATTCATAATCCACAAGAGGTGGAAGAAATCCAAATGTCCATTTTATCCATGGTCATGGATAAACAAAATATGGTATATACATGCAATGGGATAGTACTCAGCCTGAAACAGGAAGGCAGTCTGGTCACATGCTGCAACACTGATGAGCCTGAAGTATGCTAAATGAAGAGAAGCCAGTCACAAGAAGACAAATACTGTGTGATTTCTCTGAAATGAAGTATCTAAAGTAGTCAATGTTGTTAACTGAAATAACTCCTCCTAAAATTCTATGGTGAATATTATTTTGGTTAAGGATCTAACACACAATGTGACTATTTGGAGATAGGACATTTAAGAGGAAGTAACTGGACTAATAAGGTTGTAAGACTGGGGCTCTATCCAGATAGAACTTCTGTGCTTATCAGAAAAGGAAGAGACATTGAAATATCTTGCATTTTCTTCCTGTGCACAAAAAAAGAAGGGATCACGTGAGCACAGTGGGAGGGCCACTGTGCAAAAGCCAGGAAGAGGCCTCACCAGAAACCTGTCCTGATGGCACCTGGCTCTTGGACTTCCAGTCTCCAGAACTGTGAGAAAACAAAGTTCTGATGTGTAGGACACCCAGTCTGTGGTATTTTGTAATGGCAGCCTTACATGAGTAAAACAGACAAGGTCATAAAAACAGAAAACAAAATGGTGGTTACCAGGGTCTGGGAGAAGCAAGGAAAGGAGAATTGTTAAATGGGTATAGAGCTGCAGATTTGCAAAATGAAAAAGTTTTGCAGATATGTGTCACAGCAATGTAAATATACTTAACATTACTGAGCTGTACACTTCAAAACGGTTAAGATGGTGAATTTTATGCTATGTAGTTTTTACCACATAAAAAATTAAACAGAATTTCAATTTTCCTGCTGAAATAAAGGAGAAAGAAAAGATTTAAAAAGTACTACTAAGAATACTGTTTTCTGCATATGAAATATTTGAATGTGGATGACTTTACTTCATTAGAAAAAGCAATAATGATGAATATCTTAAGGCAAAATAACACTTTTATTATAGAAGCAGTATTTACCAATATAGCCAACAAACAGAAACATAGTTTATAAAATTTAATCTCTAAATTCCTCTAAAACTAGGGGTGAATACACATATTGCTGTTTCTTCCTTCAATATATTTTGCAAGAAAATGATGCTAGTAATAGAATGCACACCAGTTCTTCTCTATTTACATTCTCCAGATTCTTAAATAGAAAATTTTTTCTTCCAAAATTGTGGAAAAACCACTAGAACTCATGTAACTTACACAGTAAAGAGTCTTCAATTTAGCTTAAAAAAACACTTAATAATATTTACACTTAATGATTACATTCCCCTAAATTCTTTTCTCTTAAAAATATGAGAAAAAAGGACGTGATACCTATAAAATTCTTCCTCATAGCTTAATAAAAATAAATCTACTTTTTGTGTTTCTCAGAAAGAAAAAGAGAGAAGTGTAACAAACATTTTGTATTTTACCACTTAACTGGGTTTTCTAACCAAGTTGACGCATGGGATTATAGAGACTTTTGCTCATTCCACTGTAAAACTTCTCTTATTTGATACCCTAATTACGATTTCAAGAAAATTGTGGGCTCTGACATCCAGAGGGAAAAGGTCCAGAGATACAGCTTGATTTCAGGAGATTATCTAGGATGGTGTTTTTCAACCTTGGCACTGTCAGTACCCGGCCCGGATGATTCTTTGCTGCAGGGCCACTCCAGCGTGTGGCAGGAGGTTCGCGAGCATCCCAGGCTCTCACCTCTGGGCGTCAGTGGCCCTCAAGCTGTGAAGATTAAAAATGTATCCAGCCGTTGCCCAACGTCCTGTAAGGGGTAAAATTATCACTCAGTCTAGAGAATATGATGCCATGGGAAAGTTGATGAATTTGCAAAATTAAACTGAAGTTAACTTAGCTAAAAAGTTAATATTTATGATCTAAGCTCTAATATGCATTCTAAAGAATATTAGTTGTAGGACAAATGTGGGTGGAGGGAAGGGGGAAAAATAGATTCTAAAATATTAAGAGATGTGTGTCTATTGCTAGAAAGAGCATTCTAAAAATATTACCTGCCACTTTTTAGTGTGTACTTAAAGAAATAAAACCATAGTTACATTTGCTATTTTACTCTTTTAGACTGCCATCTGGCAATCCACGCTTACACTAGAAAAAAAATTCTAACCAATTGGACTAAAATAGTTAATGTACCACCCTTTGTGCCAAAATATGCTGGTGAGTCTATGGTTTGCTCAGTCATGCTCAAAAAGAAAAAAAAAAACAGATGTCCTTAAAAGACAAAAGTAAATAACTCACAAGATGCTTCCCAACTTGTACAGTTCCCTTCCTACATTTGGGGAATACAGAGTAAAACAGTAGCAGAAGGTAAAATGCGATAAAAGTAGTTATACATATAACAGGTAGCTCAGGTAATCAAACTGATTTATAGGACATCAATTAGATGTCAACTCATCCCCAAGACATACATAATTTTAAAAAAAGAGTCCACTATCAAACACGGAAGTACACAAATGACTACAGTCACTATATTTCCAGTGTCTCAGGGATTTGTCAGGAATGAATTAAATAATGAGACAGGTGCATTGAATTCTTGTAGTACTCCTCAAGAAGGACAGGGTAAAGATTCTTCATAATAATGAATTAAGATTCACCACCATAACTGAATCTACTCCCACTTTTGTTTTCCAAATACCCAAAAGTCATCAAATGACAAACTGGCACATGC
Source organism: Manis javanica (assembly GCF_040802235.1). Lineage (NCBI taxonomy): Eukaryota > Metazoa > Chordata > Mammalia > Pholidota > Manidae > Manis > Manis javanica. The sequence continues at coordinate 31,927,282 of NC_133169.1, read as the reverse complement.
AGACTGGGATATCCTTTGAGTTCTCGTTCACTAACCCATAAAGACAAGACTATGGTAGCAGGAGCCCATAGTCACTAATAGATGAGCACTCATTATCAAATGCAAAGATAAGCAGAAAACTATGTACCATGTATTTTTAACAAATCTTTGTCAAACGCAAGCATAAAGTGTGTGTTTTGAGCACTTCTGCAAGAACTCCTCTAGACACAGGAATGAGCAGGACAGACAGGGTGGAGGCTCACGGGGAGTTCACACCTCAGTGCAGGGGTTCTGCTGAAATCGTCAAATGGGCATGAAAACAACACCGAGAAAGAGAAGACCGAACACCTCTTATTAGATGGAGATGAGTTAACACCCATGGAAGAATACTTAATAGAAAAACAGAATACATTATGTATACTTATTATTATCAGAGATACTCAAAGAATATTTCACTTATAAGAGACCATTTTGTTAATAATTTGGTAAGATAATGACGAGAGAAAATTTTGAATAAACACATTTAGATACATCTGTATGAAACTTTAGAAAACCAAAGATAAAGAGAAAATGCTAAAGCTTTTCATAAGAGAGAAAATAGGTGTTGAATTCAAGAATTCAAGGTATTCAAGGCCAGACTACAGTCGAAGTGTGAAAGAACTGTCTAAGAGCATACTTCATCCAATTAAACAATGACACAACACTGGGTGAAAAAACAAACTGCAGAAATGTACATACAATATATAGTCCTACTTGTAAATATTTTTAAAACTCAAGCGATCCTACATATTTTATAGAAATAGACTTACAAATTAAAAATACAAACACACTGATGGTCATAATGCAAAAAAGAGATAAGCTAATGGAGTAGAACTTTGTCTTGACACTTCTTTAAGAAGAAACAACCACCTCATCAGAATTACATATAATTGCACCATAGGATATGCCAGGTCCCTTCCCTGTCTCTGACCCACAGATGAGGGAAAAGACGCAATTGTTCTTCGAAGACCTATGGACCAGCCAGGGGACTCAAGGCGTGACAGCGCAAGAGTCGTGCCGAGAAGGCATTGCTTATATTTATTGATGAAATGGTTGTTAACAACAATATTGGGGTTTCCATGCACAATCATTAATTATGTCCAACTCTCAACAGTTTCACCTCCTGAAGGATAACGAACAAATCCTCATGGTGAACGAACACAGAAACTCTTTCTGTCTTGGCTACTGTTTCTGTGTTGACTGCAAATCATGAACCATAAACAAACCATCAAGGCAAATGTGACTCTACATATGATTTTTATACTTTATATATAAATTCCCACATTTCCCCCTTTTTGTTTTAAAGCTTCAAGATAATGATTGTTGTAACTCAAGCGAAAGATCTGTTTTTAATTTTTTAAGTATTAACGTAGCTGGACAAAAGCAGCAGAGAATGCCTCATATAAATGGGGGGATAAGGTTCTAAGCCTCGCCTCAGTTGGCCCCCACCTCCTCGCCTGGTGACCCTTTATGACTGTGCCTGCCTTAGGTTGTTCCTCCCATGAGGAATCTTACCCATCTCTGGCTAACCAGCCATCTCCTGGGGCCACAGAGGGGGAGAACAAGTGGAAAAAGAAAGGCATTAGGAGTAGACTGATGTTTGTTGATGTTTGTTTTCATACTCTCACTCTCATGTCCAGCCTTAATCATAGAAATCACAAAATACAAAGATGTAGTGCACGGACTTTCATGAGTAACAATGCAAACAAAGAACAATCATTTTTTAGACATCACTTCCAGGAATGTAGCATAAGCATGTATTGGTTTCAACAAACTGGTGACTATATGACGCATCCAGGCTATCAAGACTGGAAGGCAAAAGCACAAAATAAGCAGGCCTACAATTACTGGCCATATCCAGTGAAACCAATAAAACCACTTAGGTAACTCAGGCATTTGAGAAAACTTATCAATAATATGATGAATATTGTCTATTTGATTGTGAATAGTTTGAAAAAAATAAGACAGATTAAAACAACACATGCCTGGAAACTGTTCACATCCCATATGTTCTTTTAACAATAGATAGTCTATGTTAGCGTGGTCTTGAAGTACTGAAACTCATACTTCTCCCAGCTCTTGGTTAAGTTCAGATAAAACAGAAGCAGTCAGACTTGTTGTTTTACTGCATGCACAGGCCATCTTGGATATTTCATTGTGCATTCCTACAATGAGTCCTGGAACTGGCAAGATGAATGCAGCAGCGACAGCAACAGCGACAGGATCCAACAACTTCAAGTTGTCATCACAGTCAGGTGGCAGGACTCGAGAAACCTGTCTGTGCTTATATCCAGGATGGTCTACAAGAGCAGGAAGAATACATCCCACTCCACAAACACCCTGATAATGAGAAGAAAAGGCTTGATATGTTTTATTATTGCATAAGAACACCCAGCCATTTGGAAGTCTATATCCAAAAGGCCATTTTACACGAATGGTAGTATTGCACTAGGAAGGAATATGAGTGCAATTAATACATATACACTCAGAAACTATAGTTCAATCGAACTTCACGAGTAAGAACTTTAGGAGAGTGAGTAATGCTTATTCCTGAAATATTAGTGAAAACAGAAAAAAGGAGTCCTATACCTATCAAATTTTTCTTAAATAATCCACTAATAGAGGAATCTCCTGCTACACAAAAAGATGACTTGTTTAATCCTTGACTTGCAAGTTGTAATCACATATTAGGTGAAGAAAATTCCCTCTCTGGAGAGAGTGATATGTCTAAGTAGACATAACTACTTTTATATAATATATTAGGAGTTCCTTTTTGATATTTCTCACAAGAATAATTCCCAATATCATTTATGGTCAAAACTGTTTTGTAAATGTCATAGCAAGTATTATCTCTTTTAGACTGATCAGTTTCATTATTCCATCTAAGCTTTCCTCCATACTTTTGGCTATATATCTCTTTGCTATCTTTTTTCTATGCTATAGGACTTACAGGAGTAGAACAGGTGGATACACACTGAAGGACTACTCCTTGGCCTAAATATGGAGGACTGCTTACACTAGGTGTAATAGTGCAAGCTTGCACAGTATGTGTATCTATGAATGCTATCCCCAAAATTAGAAGTAGAAACTTCACTATCCAGGAAGCTTCATTCTAGTGATGAAGTTTGTTGGTGGCCATCCTCTGGAGCAACTCTTTCTGAGGATGTTGATGTTGGGAGTTCTTTTTCATATCGTATCTTAATTCTTTTTCTGGGTAGCCAAATCAAGCATTGATCCTCTGTAAAGACAAACAAACCCTTTGCCCCACACTTTAATATGACCTTTATACCACTGTGAAGAACTATTGGAGACCACCATACAGGAACTGCTGTTGTTTCAGGAAAATAAATATTGTCAGAAAAATGTATTTCTATAGCTGATCGTCCATCACCTTTTTTTTTTTTGAGAGGGCATCTCTCATATTTATTGATCAAATGGTTGTTAACAACAATAAAATTCAGTATAGGGGGGTCAATGCTCAATGTACAATCATTAATCCATCTCAAGCCTAATTCTCGTCAGTCTCCAATCTTCTGAAGCATAACGAACAAGTTCTTACATGGTGAACGAATTCTTACGAAGTGAATAAATTCTTACATGGTGAACAGTACAAGGGCATTCATCACAGAAACTTTCGGTTTTGATCATGCATTATGAACTATAAACAATCAGGTCACATATGAATATTCGTTTGATTTTTATACTTGATTTACATGTGGATACCACATTTCTCTCTTTATTATTATTATTATTTTTATTTTTAATAAAATGCTGAAGTGGTAGGTAGATGCAAGATAAAGGTAGAAAACATAGTTTAGTGCTGTAAGAGGGCAAACGTAGATGATCAGGTCTGTGCCTATAGACTAAGTATTACTCCAAGCTAGACAAGGGCAGCAAAACATCCACGGATGCAGAAGATTTCTCTCAAAGCAGGGGGGATGAGGTTCTGAGCCTCACCTCTGTTGATCCCCAATTTCTCACCTGATGGCCCCCCTGCGACTGTGCCTGTCTTAGGTTGTTCCTCCCTTGAGGAATCTTACCCGTCTCTGGCTAACCAGTCATCTTCCGGGGCCATACAGGGAAATGTAAAGTTGGTAAGTGAGAGAGAAGCCATATTGTTTGAAAAGGTTAGCTTTTTACTTCTTTGCAGATTTATGCCCTGTGGCTTCTATGCCGAGCACTTGTCTCGAGGTATCTTTACCACCTGGAGGAATTATGATACTCGGTAAATTCGATATGAGGCACGAATTCTATTTAAGGGTTGTAATTAGGAAGGAAGAAGAAAAGCTATAGAGGTAGCATATGGAAGAAAACATGGGAGGATTATTTCTTTGACATATCTTCTTGTAGAGTACCTTAAGTATGTATAGGTTTTAAACTACTAACTAATTTTCACACACATATTAACATAATAGGAATATGGTGACATAAACAAAGCAAATCTATAACTACCATCCATCTCTAGTGAGGCCAAGAAAACCATTTAGGCACCCTAGGCATTTGTGAAAATTTGTCTATGATATGATGGATATTGTCCTACTGTATTTGAACAGTCTGAGAAAAATCAGACAAATTAAAGCAGCCCATTTCTGGGGTCTGTTCACATCCCATATGTTCTTTTAACCGTAGATAGTCTATAGTCATAAGATTTTGGAGTGCTCCAACTTGCACCCCTACCAACTCCTGGTTGAGTTGCAATAGTACAGATCCGGTCAAATTTATTGTCTCACTGTATACGCACACGCCAGCCTAGACATCTCCCTCCTCATTCCAATGGCAAGTCCAGGAAGCAGTGGGGTGGACGCAGCCACAACCGCAGCATCGCCCAGATCCCTGTGGAGGCTTTTTGATGATCATCCCCTGGAATGAGTCCTCCAGAGAGTGCTGATGCTGGAAGCTCCTCCTAATATTGTATCTTAGTTCATTTTCTGGGTATCCAAGCTAGGCCTTGATCTTCTGCATAGAAACAAACAGACCCTTTGCCTACACTTTGACATGCCCTCTATACCACTGTGCAGAACTCATTGGAGGTCAGCACACAGGGACTGCCTTTTTTTTTTATTAAGAGAAAAGAATATTATCAGAAAAGAGTACCTCCATAGCTGATCATCTGACACCCTTTAAGTGATCAACATTAAGGATATTTAAAGCATGCGTTGATCTTTGATTTAGCAATAGTTTTATCCTATCAAGGAGTAATCCCCCTTTTCTTTCTTTCTTTCTTTCTTTCTTTCTTTCTTTCTTTCTTTCTTTCTTTCTTTCTTTCTTTCTTTCTTTCTTTCTTTCTTTCTTTCTTTCTTTCTTTCTTTCTTTTTTTTAATCTTAATCTACACTTACATGAAGAGTACTATGTTTACTATGCTCTCCCCTATATCAGGTCCCCCCTAACAACCACATTACGGTTACTGTCCATCAGCTTAGCAAAATGTTGTAGAATCCCTACTTGTCCTCTCTGTGTTGTGCAGCCCACCCTCCCCTTTCTCCCTCCCCCCCATGCATGCTAATCTTAATACTCCCCTTCATCTTCCTCCCTTTATCCCTCCCTGCCCACCCATCCTCCCCAGTTCCTTTCCCTTTGGTACCTGTTAGTCCATTTTTGGGTTCTGTAATTCTGCTGCTGTTTTGTTCCTTCAGTTTTTCCTTTGTTCTTATACTCCACAGATGAGTGAAATCATTTGGTATTTCTCTTTCACCGCTTGGCTTATTTCACTGAGCATAATACTCTACAGCTCCATCCATGTTGCTGCAAATGGTTGGATTTTTCCACTTCTTATGGCTGAGTAGTATTCCATTGTGTATATGTACCACATATTCTTTATCCATTCATCTACCGATGGACATTTAGGTTGCTTCCAATTCTTGGCTATTGTAAATAGTGCTGCGATAAACATAGGGGTGCATCTGTCTTTCTCAAACTTGATTGCTGTGTTCTTAGGGTAAATTCCTGGGAGTGGAATTCCTGGGTCAAATGGTAGGTCTATTTTGAGCATTTTGATGAACCTCCATACTGCTTTCCACAATGGTTGAACTAATTTACATTCCCACCAGCAGTGTAGAAAGGTTCCCCTTTCTCCACAGCCTCGCCAACATTTGTTGTTGTTTGTCTTTTGGATGGCAGCTATCCTTACTGGTGTGAGGTGATACCTCATTGTAGTTTTAATTTGCATTTCTCTGATAATTAGCGATGTGGAGCATCTTTTCATGTGTCTGTTGGCCATCTGTCTTTCTTTTTTTAGAGAACTGTGTGTTCAGTTCCTCTGCCCATTTTTTAATTGGGTTATTTGTTTTTTGTTTGTTGAGGCATGTGAGCTCTTTATATATTCTGAACATCAAGCCTTTATCGGATCTGTCATTTTCAAATATATTCTCCCATACTGTAGGGTTCCTTTTTGTTCTATTGATGTTGTCTTTCACTGTACAGAAGCTTTTCAGCTTAATGTAGTCCCACTTGCTCATTTTTGCTGTTGTTTTCCTTGCCTGGGGATATATGTTCAAGAAGATGTCACTCATGTCTATGTCTAAGAGGTTTTGCCTATGTTTTTTCCCAAGAGTTTAATGGTTTCATGACTTACATTCAGGTCTTTGATCCATTTTGAGTTTACCTTTGTATATGGGGTTAGACAATGGTCCAGTTTCATTCTCCTACACGTAGCTGTCCAGTTTTGCCAACACCATCTGTTGAAGAGACTGTCATTTCCGCATTGTATGTCCATGGCTCCTTTCTCAAATATTAATTGACCATATTTGTTTGGGTTAATTTCTGGAGTCTCTAATCTGTTCCACTGGTCTGTGGCTCTGTTCTTGTGCCAGTACCAAATTGTCTTGATTACTATGGCTTTGTAGTAGAGCTTGAAGTTGGGGAGTGAGATCCCCCCTACTTTATTCTTCTTTTTCAGGATTGCTTTGGCTATTCAGGGTCTTTGGTGTGTCCATCACCTCTTAAAAGATCAAAATTGAGAACATGTAAACCATGCATTAAGCATTGACTTGCTGTTAATTTTATCATATCAGGGAGTAAAATAGATTAATAAAAGTAAGGAGGGTTTGTGTAAGTCAATTCTTGATAATTGAGCTTTTTGAATGTGTTGTTCCATCCACTTGAGTTCTTCCTCAGCTTCTGAGGTTAAGTCTCTAGGACTATTAAGATATGAGGGTCCTTTTAAAGTATTGAAAAGATGTAATTTATAAGTTGGAATTCTTAATAATGGTCAGAGCCAATTAATATCTCTTAAGAGCTTTTGAAAATCATTTAAAGTTTTAAGATGATCTCTCCTAATCTGAATTTTCTGAGGAATTATTGAATTTTCTTGAATTTTATTCTCCAAATAATTCATTGGGTATTGTATTTGTATTTTATGTGGCGCTATTTGTAATCTCCATTGTTTTAATTCAATTTCAGTCTCATTGAGAATATTGGTAAGAGATAAATGCCTAGGTAGGGCTATGAATATCATCCATATAATGAATGATATAAGCTGAAGACCATTTTTCACATATAGGCTGAAGAGCTCTGTGCACATAATTTTGACAAATTGTGGGACTATTTAACATTCTTTGAGAAAGTACTTTCCATTGGAATCTTTCTAAAGGTGCATGCAAATTTGAAGAAGGGACGGTAAAAGCAAACTTTTCCCTGTCCATTATAGCTAAAGGAATTGTAAAAAAAACAATCTTTAACATCAATTATAGCCATGTTCCAGTCTTTTGGAACGATAGCCAGAGAACGGAGGCCTTGTTGCAAAGGTCCCTTAGGTTTAAGAACTGCATTAATTTGTCTTAAGTCTTGTAAAAGTCTCCAATTTCCTGATTTCTTTTTTATAACAAATACAGGAGAATTCCATGGGCTTGTGGAAATTTCTTTTAGTGTCCAACTACTTTGTGTCATTGTACCCAGCTTGTCTTTCTATATGCAGCCAATCTCCTTGTCCTGCTAGTTGTTCAGCAGTTATAAGAATTGGAAGATTGGCATGCTGATTTCTCAAAGCTTGTGTTTTTGCTTCCTCATACCACCAGGTTTTAAATTGTAAAAACTCAGAAGAGTCCAGACAAGTACAAGCTAAATCCCAATCATGAGCAATCATCCTTTCCTGTTCTGCTAACCCCCTCAAGAGACCCACAACATATGGAGAATTAGTACCATAAGAAGAACTAGCCTGCTTAAAATCTTTTAATGTCTTGTAAGGAATAGGTGTGTAAAGTGCTTTAACTCCTCCCTGCGAAAAATCAGGATCCTCACCTGGCCCAAAAGGAGTTAAATTAACTGGTGCTACTAAGGATGTCAGATAAGCATCTATATCACCCTCCCTCTGGGATTTACATATTCCTGCCTCAAAGGCAGACATAGCAGGAACAGAGACTGGGGATATTTTACGATGGGATGAACAAACAGAACTCTCATCATCAGTCTCTGAAGAAGAGGAAGAGGAGGATGGAGAGGAGCCAGATGGATGCGGGGATGAGGATCACTTACTTGATTCCACCACCTCATCTAAGAGTTCTCTCTCACCCTCTTGTGTGTCTGACCAAGTTTCAGACAGTGGGGGCGTTTGCAAAGGCTGCAAGGCGAGAGTGGTCAAATTACGTAAAGACCAAACAGGCACAGGGATGTTTCCCTGCCTGTGAGCCTTTTTAAAATCTCTTAAAACATCACCCCAATTAACTTGTTTAAGTGTCCCTTGTGGTGGTAATCAATAACAATATTTTTTAATATACTTGTGAAGTTGAGTAAAGTCTGTTTTAGAAGTTTTAACTCCTGATGTTTTTAGGAGGGCACAGAGTAATTTTAAATAATCCTCCAGTTTAGTTGCTTTCGTTTCATTTTGGCCCATTTTAGTACCTGACGTCTCGATCCTGTTCCCTATGCGCAATTTCCCGGGAATCTTACCGGATCGACGATCTTCGGAGCTTTTTCCCGCCTTTGAATTGCAAGTGCCGCCGAGCGGAGGTTCTCGGCCCTTAGTTTCAACCGTCTTTCAGGTCCCTGTTCGGGCGCCACTTGTCGGGTCCCTTCCCTGTCTCTGACCCGCAGATGAGGGAAAAGACGCGATTGTTCTTTGAAGACCTATGGACCAGACAGGGGACTCAAGGCGTGACAGTGCAAGAGTCATGTTGAGAAGGCATTGCTCATATTTATTGATGAAATGGTTGTTAACAACAATATTGGGGTTTCCATGCACAATCATTAAGTCCAACTCTCAACAGTTTCACCTTCTGAAGGATAACGAACAAATCCTCATGGTGAACGAACACAGAAACTCTTTCTGTCTTGGCTACTGTTTCTGTCTTGACTAAAAATCATGAACCATAAACAAACCATCAAGGCAAATGTGACTCTACATATGATTTTCATACTTTATATATAAATTTGCACAGGAGAGAATGTGAGAGAGGCAGAAATATGAGACCCAATGTATTAAGAGTATTTTCTTGTGGTGAAGAGTATGAATACTAGTTAAATTTAAATACATCACAGCAAAAGGTTTATGTATGTTAAAAATTTAAGATTAACTACTAAAAGTCATTTAGAAATAGACACTTTTCTCTTCTAAATCATCAGAGGAAGAAATGACACAGAGAAGGCAACCAGTGTAAAAGTTGGCAAAGTTTCATTTTAAATAAATGTGAATTAAGTTCATTATTAAAATATAACATCACATTGGAATTTTAAAATATCCAGCTACATTCAGTTTACAAGATACATGTTAACAAGCCATACAACTAAGATAAAATAATAGATAGCAGCTGAAAATAAAGAAATGGAAAAACTCAAACCAACAATTTTTTAAAAAGAGAAGTAAATATAGCCACATTAACAATGGGCAAATTAGAATTAGAGAAAAATAGCATCAAATGGAAAGAAAGCACAATCTCTTAGGTGATAAAATATGCAATTAGTCAAGTAGTCATGGCACAAACTTTTATGTACCTAATAATATAGCTTTAAAATATATAATGCAAAAATCTGATATCAAAACCAGAAGAAAATGAGTTTTCCGTAATCAGTGTGAGAGTTAACATACCCTTCTCAAAATTCCACATTCCAAATAAATTAAACAGATGAATATAAAAAGTGTTAACAAACTTCACTATATAAATCTCAATATATAAGGGCACATGCCCCCACACATCAATAAATATAAACAATGAACAGCTTAAAAGCTGAGTATGTTAGGCCACACACACACACCCCTCTAAAGCTTCAAATGCATAAGCCATGTTATCTCATCATGCCTTAATAAAGCTCAAATACAGTCAACTGAACCTGTTTTATTTAGACTGGCATCAGGTGGGCAAAAGCCTAATGGCACTTTGACTAAGGGTGCAGGGGAAATGGGCATTTATAGAAACTTCAGGTGGGAGTATAAATTTGCAGGGTCTTTTTGCAAAATAATTTGCTACTACATATCAAAATTTTAAATGTCATGCTCCTTGACTCAGTAATTCTACTTCCAGAAATCGCTCTTACAAGAAAAAGTTAATAAGAGTAACAGCATAAATGAAATATAAGCGTATATAAAAATTGTAATAGAACTATTAACAAGGAAAGGTGCCGTCTGTGTGCCACCTTTTTCACTTATCAGACTAGCAAATACAGAGAGATTGGTAACATCCTGTGCCGAACAGGGGTCTGCAAAGGGAATTCCCATACACTGCTGGTGGAGAGCGTTTTGGGTTTGGATGCACGTGATTCACTAAGGGCTTCAGCTGGAGTCTGGCTTCAGTCTGGTCCCACAGGGAGCTCTGGAGCATGAACTGTACCTACAGAGTTTGTGACACCTCAAGGCAGAAGGCGCCAGCTTTTTGTAGCCCAGGATCAAATTACTGGCAGTGGGCTGACAGGGCAGGGTTGGGGAACAAGTAACTTCTCGAGCAAGGTGGTGTATGTCAAGTATGAGCAAGACACTGTGAGCCATTACAGCCCACACCCTCAGCAGCTGGGAAATGGGTGCCCTGGCTGAGGAATGGGGATCTGGATGGGGCCCCAAGAGGGTCTCACTGTAAGGGATAAATTAGTAGAGTTTTTGGGATAATTATCAGAGTTTAAAATATACAAATTCTAATCCTGCAACAGATCAGCAAGGTCTTTTACTCAAGTGATAGAACACACATGTGAGGATTATTGTCACTGCAACCCTGTCTTTGACAATGGAACTGTAGTCATTAAAGAGCCTGATCTATATTTATACTAACAAGAAACAGTCCTCATGAAATATTTCTGTGTGAAGTAGGCATGTTGAAAATAATGCTAGTCACATGATTCTGCTTTTTACAGAGGAATAGAATGTAGATGTATATACATGTGGTTGTTTATAGGTAGAAAAAAATGTTGATTTCTGCTTATCAGACTGTTAATAATGTTTACCTGCACTTAGTACAACATAGCAGGGCAGCAGGGGACAGTATGGGGGAACCACCACTTTCATTATGTTATTCATGCTGTCTGAATGTATTTCAAGAATGTATTACTTTTTTTTTTTTTTAGGAAAAGTCCAAGGCTTGAAGTGAGCCAGGTAAGGGACGCAATGCCCTTGACCTTACTCATGGCTCTCAAGTACCATGTGCTTCCTTTTTTTAAAATTTAATTTTGGTATCATTAATATACAATTACATGAAGAACATAATGTTTACTAGGCTCCCCCCTTTACCAAGTCCCCCCCCAAATACCCCTTCACAGTCACTGTCCATCAGCATAGTAAGATGCTGTAAAATCACTACTTGTCTTCTCTGTGTTTGTACTACTTGTATAAAGAAGAAAAACGTTTTAATTTAAATACATATTAGATTTCAAATTACTACTCTCAATTTTTAACTTAAAAGCCTTGCAATAAAGAAAATTAAAACTGATTTCAGGTATGACTATGAGGAGTATGTAGTATCAACCTCAGTCAGAAATTATTTCAGCTTAGGATAGATTTATCTGTGATTTGAGAAACAGGAGCCCCTGTAATGGGTGGCCAACTAGAAAAAGCCACACCTAAAACAACCTCAATCCCTTCCTTCCTTTTAGCTACCAGGTTTCCCTATTAGCTTGTGACTTTTTTGAAGTCACTTTTATACTACTTTGAGCACAGAAACAGTGTCTTTCAAATAGAAAGTGCTCAATATGCTTTTACTGGTTGAATAAAACATGTGGAGGCAGAGAAGAGACTTGGGCCCTGACTTTTTGATTTTTACATAAATGTCCCCAGTTCCTTTTTGCCAAACATTATTTTTTAAAAGAAATCGATAGATGCTTGTGGTACATACAGGGGATGGTTCTAACTGTAGAACCTCTTCAAAAACTTGACACATCTCAAATATCAGTGTTGAAATCAGTATCTCAAAGAGATATATACACCCCCATGTTCACTGCAGCACTATTTACAATAGCCAAGATGTACAATCTAAATGTCCACCAGTGGATAAAGGGATAAAGAAAATGTGGTACATACATAAAATAGAACAGTATTCAGCCTTTACAAAGGGGGAAATAATGTGATATGTGACAACACAGATGATCCTTGAGGACATCTAAGTGTAGCGATAAACACCACATGATTCTGTTTAAATGAAGACTCTAAAGCAGCCTAATTCATAGAAGCAGGGCTTAGAAAGGTGGTAGCCAGAGACTGGGGGAGGGAGAAATGGGTAGTTGCTAATCAAAGGGTATAAAATTTCAGTTGTGCAAGATGAATAAGAGACCTAGCAGATCTAGAGATCTGCTGTACAATATCGTGCTTGTAACTAACAATACCGTACTGTGCACTGAAAAATTTGTGAAGAGGGTAGATCTCACATTAAGCGACTTATACAAAAAAAAGAGAAAAAGAAAAAGAAAGAGAAGGATAGAAGGAAAAAAAGGAAGGAAAGATAGAGAAAGCAAGCAAAAGCAGCAGCAATAGAATGTATTTAAACATAAGAGTATCAAATGGGGATAAAGAAGTTAAGAGAGAGATTTGTGTTATACTGACAAAGAATTGCCACTAAAAACTGAGAGTGAAAAACTTTATTTTGTGGTGAGCAGGAATCAGGCTTTATTTCTTGTTGTATCTCTAATACCTAGCACATAGAGGCACTTGATCATTTGTTATTAAATTAAGGGATCTAGATCTGTGAATCAAACTGATATTAAAAAATTCAATTTCGGAATCATTTACTTGCTAGACCTGAGCATTTAGAGAAAAAGAGTGACAGAATTAAAGAATTTCTGAGACTCTGGAGTACTAAGCTGCAAAAGACTGGGTGAAATAACCTCTTACCAAGATGTACACTTTGCCGCCATGACCTTGAATGGTGAATCTGAAAGTGCTTCTAGCAGAGGAGAGTTCCACCAGACACTGGGCCGCACAGACTGAGACCTGTGCGGACAGAGGTCGGTGTTCCCGATGGGACCCCGCGATGATCCACCGGCCGGATGAGCCAAAGCCACCGAGGGTCCCCAGAGGCGGCGGCCTGGGCAGCGGGGCTTGGCTGACCTTCTCCCCCAGCCTGTGCTAAGGTGCATTTTATTATATTTTGAAGCATTTCTGTTTGCTCCAGTCTCCTTATAACTATTCTCCCATCCTCAATACATTTTCTACCCCAGACGTAACTATTCCACCCTACTGAATAAAGAAACACGAGGTTAGACAAGTAAAAATTCCATGTTTAATACATTAAGCAGTGAATAACTTAGTTTAAAAAACTTGAGAAGTTTTCTTCCAAATATTAGTGTTTTCCATTTGGATCCCCTCAAAGTGTCGGATCCAAGGTACAGAATCAAAGTATTTACAGGGGGATAAAGTTCAAGGTTATATTCGGATTGCCATAATTTGTAGATATCAATGAATAAACTGAAAGACATGCTGTAGTTAACTTCTGATAGCAAATTTAAAAGATTCAGAGAAAAAAACACTAATGGATTAAGTGGCCACGTAACATTAAAAAAACAAACAGAAGTCAGTAGAAAACTGACCCATGTTTCAAATTTTAACCAGAAATAGTTATTTCAGAACCTATTAATGATTAGCTTATAAGACCTTGGTTACTTGGCACATAGAAAGAGGCACAAAAAAAACTTTCAGAATCAGAAGATTTATATGAGCCTATTTATCTACACCATTGCGTAAGCAAACGATAAATAAATCCTCAAGACTTTTGTCTGTGGTTTGGTTCAACTAGCTAGAAGCCTTTCTCAAAGGTTTTTATTTTTCCTTTCCCAAATAAAGGTATAAATAAAATTAATTCCCAAATAATCAACTGTACGTATCTTTCTCTATATGTGAAATTACAAAATAAACTTAATTTGCCATTTGTACCTTGGCATGACAGGAAAATTTCTCTCAGGTGGCTGAATAATTATCTCTGTCATATAAAACTTAGCGGTTTCTAGAAACAAACAAAAAAAGGAAACTTACAAATCTCCCCAATACACTAATATTTTTATGGTGGGCATGTTGGTCCCAAATTATGACATTCCAAACTAGTGAGAGTAAACATCTTTCACAGAATTTTTTAAAAAATATTGTATTTATACTCATTTCTGTACGTCTTCAGTTTACTGTTAAAATTCTTCTGTAAACTAAATAACCAGATAGCTGGATTTGTTTGGAATTGTACAATTAATAGATTCCATGAGGATTTGGGTAAATGTTAATGTGAAGTGCACGGCATCTGTGCATACACTTTGGGATACTATGATTAAAAAGCCTTTCTCAATGGCTCTTAGATTGTGGCTACTTTATAGAAATTAGCGAAACAAGTGGCTAGTTTCTTGGTAAGTGGGCCATGGCTGTAATGTGCCTAGTTTTTGCAACCTTTCGTATGTGAGCAGAGGCTTGCACCAGATTCACCTGGGGCATACTCTTCTGAACAGACACCAAACTCTCTGAAGTTTCAGGACTGTCTCCCTGCAATCATCAATGCTTTGGCTTTTTAAACTAAGTCATTTTTAGGAAAGTTTTACTGAATATTAATTTTATCACTATATCGAATAGTTTGGAATTTCTTTTAATAGGAAATAAAACCATTAGAGGTGGATTATCTTAGTTTTGTTTGTCAAAAAGTGTATTTATCTTTGTCTTGATTCTTTCATATCTGCACATTTTCACCTGATATAAAATCCCAGGTTAGCAATTTTTAACTTTTGAGTACATCTGTACTATCACTCCGTCCTCAAACTGATTGAAGGTAATCTGTAATTTTTCTTTGGTCTCTTTAAAATTCTTCTCTTTGTTTTTATTTGTCTGCAGTATCATTGTTATGTGTATAGCTATAGATTTTTAAAAATTTATCCAACTTGGATATCATTTAATTGGAATTCATTGCACCTCCTCAATCCATAGAGTGTTGTTCTTCCCTTGTGTAAAATTCTCAGCAATTATCTATCCAGATATTGCCTATGCTCCATTCTCCCTCCCTTTTCCTTCCACTACTCTGATTAAAAGTATGTTAGACATTTTCAGTGTACGTTTTATGTTTCTTACCCTCTCTTCTAAACTTTTTGCCTTCTGGTATGTGTGTGCTGGATTGTAATTTTCCTTTTCATCTATCTTCTGTTCATTAATTCTTCCTACAAATTGTACCAAATCTGCTGTTAAAAATACCAACTGACTTAACTTTCAATTATATTTTTTGTAACTTCTATAGTGGATCTACTCCAAATATGCTTACTATTACAGTTTCCTTTTGATTTCTTCAAGCCTGTCTTTCATATTGTTAAGTATAGTAAGCTTGGTTGTTTTGCTGTTAAAATTTGATAATCCCAATAACAGTACTCTGCTTCTATTGTTTGCTGTTTTTGTTAGTTCTTATTGATGGAGGTCTAGTTTATTTGTGTGCTTATTTATCTTTGGGTTTATGGTGAACACTGCAGTTGACAAATTAATTTGTGGGAATGAGTTTTACAATGAAGGTATTTTCTTCAGAAAGTAATTTGAATTTGATTTTGCACGGAAATGGTGTTATGTCTCATCCAAGACAAACTAACCAAGTTCAAGATTTGAAATTCCCTGAAGCCTCAAAGGACTGATACTTGTCTGTAATTCCACAGGTCTGTTTACTTCTGATTCACCTTCACTGTAAAGGTATGGCCCTTTAGGTTCTCATTTTGTGCAGTCTTTAATTTCTGTCCTTATTTCTTAAAGCAATGAAAATAAAAATCGTAGTTTTAGTGAATTAGCAAACTGCAGGGAAACGGGGCTTCAATTTTGTATTTGGGTTTCCTTTTGTGGTAATTTACATACACTTTCCATTTAATTGGCTCTTGATTCCTTCCTGTGGATTCCAGTTACCATCTGGTACCTTTCTTTCAGCCTGAAGAATTTTCTTTAGCATTTTTTGTAGAGAAGTTCTTCTAGGAATGCGCTATATCCACCTAGTTATATGAAAATATCCTTGATTTTTCCTTCATTTTTGAAGGGTAGTTTTGAGGGCCATAGAACTGCTGGCTGACAGGTGTTTCTGGTGCCTGCCACTCGCCCCTACCCCTATCATTTCGATTATCTCATTTTAGTGTCTTCTGGCTGCCATTGTTTCTCTAACAAATGCGCTTTGTATCATGAAATCCATGTATGTAGTGTTTTGTTTTACCTCCTGCAACCTTCAAGATTCTCTCTTCATCAATGGCTTTTATCAGGTTGACCACACTGTACCTGAATGAAATGTTGTGTTCAGTTTACTTGAGATTCATTGCAATTCTTGAATCTGAAAGTTCATATTTTCATCGAATTTGCGAACATTTCAGCCATTTTTTTCTACATTTATTTTCCCTAATCCTTTCTTTTTCTCCTCACCTTCTGAGACTCCACTTACACATATAACGGGATACTTAATATTGTTCCAAAAATCTCTGAGGTTCTTTTCATTTTGTTTCAGACGTTTTTCTCTCTATTCTTTGGGTTGGTTAGTTTCTATTAATGCATTTCCAAGTTTGATGATTTTTTTCCCCTTCTGTTCTCTCAAATATGTGGTTTAGCTAATGAAGTAAATTTTTCTTTAGTTACTATACCTTTCAGCTCTGTAAATATTTACAGGTTTTTTTTTTGACGTTTCCAATTTGTGATTTGCTATGTGTTGACTCAAGAAGTTTTTGTCTTTTCATTCTTTTCCATATTTATAATAGCTACTTCAACATTTTTGTCTGCTAGATCTAATATTTGTGCTTACTCAGCATCTGTTTATTCAGTCCTATTTTTACCTTGAGCATGAATCACTCTTTTCTGTTTTGTTGCATATATAGCAAGCTTTGGAGGGAAGAGAACACTGTTTGCAGTACGCTGTAGCCATTATGGATCTTGTTTTGTTCTTATGGGTTGCTGGTTTACTGGTATAGCAATCACACCTGGAGCCACTACTGTCTCTGCTCAGTCTCATTCTGTTTAGCCCGGCTCCCTAGAGAGTATTCAATATACCGACATGTACTGTCAGCAAATTTGAGGAGAGGTCTTGTCCAGACACCTCAAGGCCTTAAGGCTTCCACCTTCTGCTGCCCAGCTGTGTGTGGACTGATAAATGTAATCGAAGACATGGTTGCATGTTTCTCTAAATTTTCAGTTCTCTTTGGACTCTGTGGCATCTATTTGTGCATTACAGGTTAGCAGTCGGACAGAGTTGCATGAAGAACTCATCTCAGTCCTTCTATAGCCCCTTGCTTCCAAAATCTCCCTATTGAATTTCTAGTTTCCCCTTTGCTGATCCTGAACCAAATCTACTCCACTAGATGATAAAGGTGTGGAGGACTTTCTATCAGGTTGGGAGGGCAAGGGAACGGCAATACCCCTAAGCAAAAACGGTCAAAATTTGTCATTCTAACCCAACGCAGTAGCTGTTTTTCATAACTAAACACTTCTCAAAACATGGCTTCAGTTTGGTCATTTTCCACTAGTTGTTCTTAATAATTTTTGGACGTGTATAGTTTTATACTTGTTTTCTACAGAATGGAATTGCCCATTTTATTTATACCAAGGTTTTTTGAATTGAGACCTACTGATTTATTTTAGAGTAGATGTGGATAGAGCTCTCCACACATACACATACTGACCTCTTACATCAAAAGGCTTTTGGTTAAAGTAACATTTTTTACATCAAAAGATTTTTGGTTAAAGTAATATTCAGTGTTTACATTACTGACCATAAAAATCCCACGATAACTTTTCCTTTTTTTTTCAGCCTTCTGTTTTCCTGTAGTGCATAACTGCTTTCTTTTCACTTATTTAGTTTCCCAAGCAACTTTAGCTAATTCTTCCCATATGATGAAATGGCTTCCCTCAAGATTATTTTTTACATGTGCTAAACAAATAAAATAATTTTTTAGTTTCGCTTTATAACTGAAAGTATTGCAATCTTCTCTCCCCTCACTTCAATGCAGTTGTTTTCCCCGGGCCCGCTATGCATCCCCAACCCTGCGACCTCCTGATCTTGCTCTTCTCTGTGTGATGATCTGTCATCCAAATACATGTCTTCTTTTGTGGTTAAATCCCTGCTGAGTATATCCTATGGCAGAGTTCTAAGGAAAATAAGCCTTTGAGGTTTGCTTTTGAGACCTTGTATTTCTAAAAATGTATGTATTATCTTCACATTTGACTAACGGTTTGACCGTATAGAATTCTGAGTTAAAAATATTTTTCTTTCCAAATTATAGAGGCATTGCTTCGCTGTGTTCTAGCTCTCAATACTGCTGTTAAGAAGTTCAATGTCATCCTAATTCCTAGTCCTTCATATACTACCTGTTTTTCTCTCCAGATACTTCATGCTTGGTGTTCTGAAATCACTTAATGATGTGGCTTTGAGTAGCTTCCCAGCCATCCCTCCATTAATTATATTAGATACTTGGTAGGTCCTTTCGCTTGAGAAATTCAAGCCCTGGAAAATAGCCTCATAATGTATTTTGGTATTTTTCTTTGATATTTTGTTTGATAATATCCTGCATCCTGTTGTCTCTGTTCCATAATTTCTGTTAGCTAGATGTTGGGTGTCTTAAAAGGCTCAATTTACTCATTCATTCAACAAATATTCATGGGGTATCATTATATGCCAGACACTGTTTTAGTACTAAGAATAGTGATAACTGAGAGAGACAATATCCCTATCCTCCTGAGGAAACTTGCATGGGGATATATATATATATATATATATATATATATATATATATATATATATATATATATATATACGGAGAGCTCGGCCATGACACGTCCAAATGTTTGACACCAGAGTGAAGCTGTACCCACACCTCCTGCATCCATCCAGTCTCAAAGTCTCTATTACCCTGAGTCCCTGTATGGGATCAGGATGAAATTCAAAGTGTCAGCTCTCAGGGGTATGATGAGAGCTGTGTTCAAGTTTTGCATTCATTGAGGGATTTATGTTGGTTTTGATATGTCAGGCTCCCGCTTAAGGGTAGTACCATAGGGTTGAGGTCGTTTGTGCTGCTTATTACGTTTTCGCAATCCTTCCAGGGCTTAGTAATGCAGAATATGTTTTCTGACTGGGGATTCTTGGTTAACGTTACAGTAACGGTGCGGACAAAGGATAAGTTTAATATTCAAGGTAGTTTTGATGGTTAGTCTGAGTGTAAGTACTTGGGTTTAGAGTGTGAAGGTAAGGGATTTTTGAGTGTGTGTGTGTGTGTGTGTGTGTGTGTGTGAGTTAGGGCTAATGTGACATGGGGGTGAGGGTTCATGTATGCAATAGACATGATTTAGGATTAGGAATAGAGATAGGCATAGTTTTAGAGTGAGTGGAAACTCTTTTAATAGGGAAAACTCTCTCCAAGGTAACCTATTTATGATAGTGGCAGTGAGACAAAATTACAAGATGGAATTCTCTGAGCAATAAGAAACAAAATGGGTAGCCTGTGGGTCTCGGTTATGGTGATCATGTGTGCTGGGTTATAGTTACATCTTGTATTAGTGTTGATAAGTGGTTAGATTTGTGTGGACTTCTGTTTTGGTTACAGCTATGGAAGTGGTTTATGTGAAGGATGATGGGTTCAGTCTTTCATCTAACAGTGAAGATCAAATGAGGGTGAGGGCAAAGTTTGGGATAGGTATAACATCAAATTATGGCTTTACATGGAGTTAGCTTTAGGGGACAACGTTGATGTCATGGTCCCACTTAGATCTATGTCATCGATGAGGTGTGGGTGAGTCATATAGTGTGAGTGGCGAACGGTGATACTTAGGGTCAGAGTGGAGTAATCTTCTGGTCAAATATTCCCATACCCATATTCTTAAGGGTAGTGCTATGCTCAGACTGCTGCCACTTGGCATTTTTCACAGAGCCCCTGCTTTTCTAGGAATGTGGCTACAGTACAATGCAAGAACATGAACCATATTCACCTTGGTTAGGAAGGACCTGAATTGGCTTTCTACATAGGCCACGTGGGTCATTACCATGTTCCAGAGAAAAACACAGAGTACCTTGGATCAGGCTTCGATTTTTCCTAATACTGGCAAGGTGCTCGGCTCCTACCTCACCAAAATCACTCCCTCGGCAGAGGCACCAGGCCCTAAAGTGGGAACCTGCTCCCCTAACCAAGCACATTCTGTCTCAAGGAAACACTCGCCACTGTGACGTCATTTAACCTGCAGGCAACAGTGCTGCACTTTCAAAGTACCCCACTAGAGGGTGTGCACTGCCCAGCCCTGGGAACCTGTATCATATCAGAGAGTCAACATTAGTAGGCATTATATGTGCCTGAATCCCTTACATTTCTGCCTAAGAATATGTTGCCGGCATATTCAATGACGTCAAATTGGCGACTGTTTCCTAGAGACAGAATGTGCTTGGTGATGCTTGGCGATGCTTGGTGAGGGAAACAGGACCCCTCTTCAGGGCCCAGTGCTTCTCCTGTGGGTGTGATTTCAGTGAGGTGGGAGCTGTCCACATTGTCAGTATTATGGACAACCAAACCCAGATGCAAGGTATTGTGTGTTTGTTTTCTGGGACATGGTTATGACCCTCATGGCTGATGGAGAAAGCCATTCAGGTTCTCCCAAACCATTGACTATGGGTCCTTCTCCTGTGCTGTTCTGTAACCAAATTCCTAGAAAAGCAGGGGCTCTGGGAAGAATGCAAATGGCAGCATTCTGAGTCGAGCACTACCCTTGGGAATATGGGTATGGGAATGTTTGACCCGAAGACTTACTCCTCACACTGCCCTAAACATCTCCGTTCACCCGTTACATTAGAGGCCTCACTACACCTCATTGAGGACATAGGTCTAAACGGAACCCTGACAGTAACCCTATCCCCTTAAGCTAACTCCAAGCATCGCCTTAATTTCACTCTGCACATAACACTATGCCTTGACCTAAGCCCTAATGTCGCCCTCATTTGATATCTACACTGTTAACTGAAAGAAAGACTGAACACATCATCCCTCATATAAAACAATATCCTAGTTCTAACCAAAACAGAAGCCCACACTTAATCTAACCACTTATCAAACACTAATCTAAGATGTAAACATAATCCTGCACACATGATCACTCTAACCGTTATGCACAGGTGACCAGATTTCTTTCCTATGTCTCAGAGAAATCCACGTTGTAACTTCTCACTAACACAGCATTAGTTACCTTGGAGGGAGCCTTACTCATCAATAACTGGTTCCCCTCATTCTAAAACTGGGCCTAACTCACTCCTAATCCTTACTTTTACCCCAATTTCATACACCAACCTTCACCATACATGTAATTTAAACTTAGTACACACACACATACACATGCACACACACACACAGAAAATCCTTAACTCTTGTTCCATAAACTTTAGTCCTTACACTGAGCCTAACTCTTCGAAACTACCTTCAATATTAAACTTAACACCTTGCTTGCACCCTGTCAATGTAACGTAGCCCAGAAACCCAGACCCTGAAATCTGCTTATGCACCACGAAGCCCTGGAGGGAAGCCCAAAACATAATAACTTCTGAAACCAGCCCCAGGTCAGACCCCTTAATCATGAGCCTCACACATAAACCACGACATGAATCCCTGAGGAAATCCAAAAACAACCCAGCACACATCAGAACACTGAGAGCGAGCTAACCTTTTGAATTTCATCCTGATCCTTGGACAAGGACCACAGGGACTGGAGGCCTGTGAGGCAGGGTTGAGCTTGTGCTGTGGGCTCACACGTTTGAACATGCCTTGGCAGATCTCTTCGTTTGTATATGTAAATGCCTGAACACCTAATGTTTGTTAATTGTCTAAGAAGATGCAGCTTCTCAGGGCTGTGCAGTGTGTGCCCTGGAGTGATGGACTTTGCAAGAGCAGGAGTCTTGCCTCCAGATTCCATGACATCACAGTGGCGACGGTTTGCTAGAGAAAGAATGTGCTTGGTGATCCTCGTTGAGGGGAGCAGGTTCCCACTTCAGGGCCTGTTGCCTCAGGGGTGGGTGTGAATTCAGTGAGGTGGGAGGTGACCACCTTGGCAGCATTAGGGCCAATGGAACCCAGATCCAAGGTACTGTGTGTTTCTTTCCTGGGACATGGTAATAACCCTAGTTGACTGATGGAGAAAGCGATTCACATCCTTCCCACCACATTGACTCTGGATCCTGTTCCTGTGCTGTACTGTAAATAAATTCCTAGAAAACAGGGGCTCTGGGAAGATTGCCAAATTGCAGCTCTCTGAGCTGAACACTACCCTTGGCAATCTGGATATGGGAAAGTTTGACCTGAATACTTACACCTCACCCTCACCCTAAATATGTCAGTTCTCCCCTCACTTTAGAGGCCTCACCTACACTTCATTGAGGACACAGTCTAAATGGAACCCTGACAGTAACCCTATGTCCTTAAGCTAACTCCCAGCAATGCCTTAATTTGATGGTGCACCTAATGGCATGCCTAGACCTGACCCCTATCTTTGCCCTCATTTGATATCTACACTGTTATGTGAAAGACTCAACACATCATCTCTCACATAATACAGAATCCTAGCTATAACCAAAACAGAATCCCACACTAAATCTAACCACTCATCAAGCACTAATTCAATGTACCCATAACCCTGCACACATGAACACCCTAACTGTAATGCACAGATGACCAGATTTGTTTCCTATGTCTCAGGGAAATCCACATTGTAACTTCTCACAAGCACAGCATTAGTTACCTTGGAGGGACTCTTCCTCACTAAAACTGGTTCCCCTCATTCTAAAACTGGGCCAAACTCACCCTCTAATCCTAATTTTTATCCCAGTCACAGACACCAACCTTCATCCCACATGTAATTTAAACAACACACACACAGACACACACACACACACACACACACACACACACACACACACACAAATCCCTAACTCTTGTACTGTAAACCTTAGTCCTTATATTCAGCCTAACCATCAAAACTACCTTGACTATTAACCTTAACCATTCCCTGCACACTGTCACTGTAACCCTAACCTAGAAACCCTTGGTCTGAAACCTGATTCCACACCATGAAGCCCTGGAGGGAAACCCAAAACCGAATAACTACTGCAACCAACGCAACCACAGATCAGACACCCTAAGCATGAGCCTCACACATAAAACACAGCATAAATCCATGAGCATACCCTAAAAATTAACCCAGCACCCATCAGAACACTGAGAGTGAGCTAACCTTTTGATTACATCCTAACACGTGGATCAGGACCCGGGGATGGAGGACTGTGAGGCTGTGTTGAGGTTGGGCCGAGGCCTCAAACATTTTGACGTAACGTGGCAGAGCTCTCCATATGTATACATACATGCCTGAACCCCGAATGTTTGTCATCTAAGACGATGCAGTTTCCCAGAGGTGGGCACCGCGCGCCCTCTAGTGGAGGACATTGCAAGAGCAGCAGTGTTGTCTCCAGATTCCATGACTTCACAGTGGCAAAAGTTCCTAGAGACAGAATGTGCTTGGTGAAGCTTCGTGAGGGGAGCAGGTCTCCCTTGCAGGGACTGGTGCCTCAGCAGTGGGTGTGATTTTGGTGAGGTTTAAACTTATCACCTTGTCTACATTAGGGCAACGGAAACGAGATGCATGGTAACCTGTGTTTCTTTTCTGGGACATGGTAATAAACCAATTGGCTAATGGAGAAAGCCTATTAGGTATTTTCCAACCCCATTGGCTGTGGGTCCTGCTCCTCTGCTGTTCTGTAACCAAATTCCTAGAAAAGCAGAGGCCCTCGAAGAATGCCAAATGGCAGCTCTCTGAGCCCAGCAGTACCCGTGGGAATATGGGTGTCACATTGTTTTATCTGAAGACTTAGTCCTCACCCTCACCCTAAATATCTCCGTTTGCCCCTCACCATAGAGGCCTCACCCACACCTCACTGAGGACATACGTCAAATAGGAACCATGACAGTAACCCTATCCACTTAAGCTAACTCCATGCAATGCCTTAATTTTACCCTGCACCTAACCAGAAGCCTTGCCCTAACCCCTAGCCTTGCCCTCACTTGATATTTTCAACATTAACTGAAAGACTCAGATATCATCCCTCACATGAACCAGTATCCCAGCTCTAACCAAAACAGTAGTCCACACTAAATCTAACCACCTATCAAACACTAATTCAAGATGTACCAAAAAACTTCACACACAATCAACCTAACTGTTACCCATAGACGACCTGTTTTGTTCCCTATGGCTCACAGAATTCCACGTTGTAATTTCATCTCACTGGCATTATCATGTATAAGTTACCTTGGAGAGAATCTTCCCCATTAAAATTAGTTCCACTCATTCTAAATCTGCACCTAACTCAGAACCTATTCCTAACTTTTACCTCTATTGCAGACACCAACCCTCCCCACACATTTAACTTTAAATCTAACACACACACACAAACACAAAAGAAATCCCTAACTCTTATACCCTAAACATTATGCCAAATTCTCAGCCTATCAAAACTGCCTTGAATATTAACCCTAACACCTTGCTTTCACCCTGTCAGTGTAACATAGCCCAGAAACCCTCACCCTGAAACCTGCTTATGCACCACGAAGCCCTGGAGGGAAACCCTAAACATACTAACTTCTGCAACTGAACTCAGCCCCAGGTCAGACCCCTTAATCATGAACCTCACACATAAACCACAACATAAATCTCTGAGGAAATCCAAAAACAACCCAGAACCCATCAGAACGCTGAGAGCAAGCTAACCTGTTGAATTTTATTCTGATCCCTGGACCAGGACCCTGGGAACTGGAGGCCTGTGAGGCTCGGTTGAGGTTGTGCCATGGACTCACACGTTTGCACTTGCCATGGTAGACCTCTCCATTTGACACGTAAGTGCCTGAACACCTAATGTTTGTTTATTGTCTAAGAAGATGCAGCTTCCCAGGGCTAGGCAGTGCGTGCCCTCGAGTGGTGGACTTTGCAAGAGTAGGAGTCTTGCCTCCAGATTTCATGACGTCACAGTACCGGCGGTTTCCTAGAGACAAAATGTGTTTGGTGATCCTTGGTGAGCGGAGCAGCCTCCCACTTCAGGGACTATTGCCTCAGACGTGAGTGTGATTTCAGTGAGGGGGGAGGTGACCACCTTGGCAGCATTAGGGCCAATGGAACCCAGATCCAAGGTACTGTGTGTTTCTTTCCTGGGACATGGTGATAACCCTACTTGGCTGATGGAGAAAGCCATTCTGGTCCTTCCCACCCCGTTGACTCTGGGTCCTGCTCCTCTGCTGTACTGTAACTAAATTCCTAGAATACAGGGGCTCTGGTAAGAATGCCAAATGGCAGATCTCTGAGCCCAGCACTACCCTTGGGAATATGGGAATGGGAAAGTTTGACCTGGTCACCCGAAATATGTCAGTTCTCCCTTCACCTTAGAGGACTCATCCACCCCTCATTGAGGACAAATACCTAACTGGAACCCTGACAATCACACTGTCCCCTTAAGCTAACCCCAAGCAATGCCTTAAGTTGATGCTGCTCCTAATGCTGAGACATGCCCTAACCACTAATCTCACCCTCATTTCATATCTTCACTGTTAACTGGAAGAAACACTCAACACATCATCCCTCACATGAACCACTATCCCAGCTGTAACCAAAACAGAAGTGCACACTAAATCTAACTACTTATCAAACAGTAATTCAAGATGTACCAAACCCTGCACACACAATCACACTAACTGTAACCCACAGGTGACCCATTTTGTCTCCTTTGGCTCAGAGAATTCCACCTTGTAATTTCATCTCACTGGCACTATCATGCATAATTTTCCTTGAAATAAACTTCCATATTAGAATTGTTGCCCCTCATTCTAAAATTGTGCGTAACTCAGTCCCTAATCCCACCTTGAACCCCTGTCACAGACACCAAACCTCAACCCACATGTAACTTTAAACCTAACACAAACACACACACACTTCAAACACTAAATCTTAGGCCTAATCCACAGCCTATCAAAACTACCTTGAATATTAACCTTAATCACTTGCTTACACCATGTCACCATAACCCTAGCCCAGAAACCCTGAGCCTGAAACCTGATTATGAACCATAAAACCCTGGAGGGAAACCCAAAACCAAATAACTTCTGAAACGAACCCCACCCCAGGTCAGACCCCCTAATCGTGAGCCTCACACATATACAACAATATACATCCCTGAGGGAATCCCGAAACATTAACCCAGCACACCTCAGAACCCTGAGAGTGAGGTAACCCTTTAAATTTCATCCTGATCCCCGGACCAGGACCCAGAGAACTAGAGGCCTATGAGGTTGGGTGGAGCTTGTGCCTTGGGTTCACATGTTTGGATGTGTCAGGGTACACCTCTCGATATGTGTATATATATATATGCCAGAACAACTAATATTAGTCTGTTGTCTAAGATGACGCAGCTTCCCTGGGCTGGTCACCACGTGCCCTCTAGGGGTGGACATCGCAAGAGCAGCAGTGTTGCCTCCAGAATCCATGACGTCACAGTGCCGACCATTTCCTAGAGACAGAATGTGCTTGGTGAGAGAAACAGGTTCCTACTTCAGAGCCTGGTGCCTCAGACATGGGTGTGATTTAAGTGAGGTGGATGCTGACCACATGGGCAGCATTAGGGAGAAAGCTCATTATATCCAAGGTACTGTGTGTTTCTTTATTATTATTTTTTTTGGTGTCAGTAATATACAGTTACAGGAGCAACATTATGGTTACTTAGACATTCCCCATTATCAAGTTCCCACCACATAACCCATTAGAGTGAATGTCCGTCAGCGTAGCAATATGCTGTAGAATCACTGCTAGTCTTCTCTGTGTTATACTTCCTTCCCCATGCCACCCCATAAATTATGTGTGCTAATCGTAATGCCCAACTTTTCCCCTTATCCCTCCCTTCCCACCCATCCTCCACAGGCTCTTTCCCTTTGGTAACTGTTAGTCCATTCCTGGGCTTGGCGAGTCTGCTACTGTTTTGTTCCTTCAGTTTTTCTGTGTTCCTAAACTCCACAGATGAGTGAAATCATTTGATTCGTGTCTTTCTCCATCCTGATCCTTTCCCTGAGCATAATATCTCCTGGCTCTATCCATGTTGCTGCAAATGGTTGGAGTTGTTTTCTTCTTATGACTGAAAAACATTCCACTATATATATGTGCTACCTCTTCTTTATCTATTCATCTACTTATGGACACTTAGGTTGCCCTCATTTCTTGGCTATTGTACATAGTGCTATGATAAACATAAGGGTGCATATGTCTTTTTCAAACTGGGCTGCTGCGTTCTTAGGGTAAATTCCAGAGAGAAATTCCAGGGTCAAATGTTATTTCTATTTTGAGTTTTTGAGGCACCTCCATACTTCTTTCTGCAATGGTTGAACTAATTTACATTCCCACCAGCAGTGAAGGAGGGTTCGCCTTTCTCTACATCCTTGCCTGCATTTGTTGTTGCTTGTAGTAGACAGGGTATAGGTCTTTCATTTCCTGGGTTAGGTTTATCCCTAGGTATTTTATTCTTTTTGGTGCAATCGTGAATGGAATTGCTTTCCTGATTTCTATTTCTGCTAGTTCACCATTAGTGTATAGGAATGCAACAGCCTTCTGTGTATTAATTTTGTAGCATTCAAGTTTGCTGAGTTCAGGTATTAGTTCTAGTAGTTTTGGAAAAATTTCTTTAGGGTTTTCTTATGTATAATGTCATGTCACCTAGAAATGGTGACTGTTTGTTTTGTCCCTTACCAATCTGGATGCCTTTTACTTCTTTGTGTTGTGTGATTGCCGTAGCTAGGACCTCCAGTACTATGTTGAATAACAGTGGGGCGAGTGGGCATCCCTGTCTTGTTCCCGATCTTAGAGGAAAAGCTTTCAGTTTCTCGCTCTTAAGGATGTTGTGGGTTGTGGGCTTGTCATATATGGTCTATATTATGTTGATGTACTGCCCTCTATACCCATGTTGTTGACAGTTTTTATCATGAATGATGTTGAATTTTGTGTTTCTTGTGTGCAACATGGTAATAACCCATGCGTGTTTCTTGTGTGCAACATGGTAATAACCCATGTGACTGATGGAGAAAGCCTTTCAGGTTCTTCCCAACCCTGTTGAATGCGTGTGCTGATCCAGTGCTGTACTGCAGCTACATTCCTCCAAAAAGAGGGGCTCTTGGAAGAATTCCAAATGGCAGCTCTCTGAACCTAGCACTACACTTATGAATATGGGTATGGGAATGCTTGACCTGAAGACTACTTCTCATCATCACTCTAAACATCACTGTTCACCCCAGACATTATATACAACACCCACACCGAATTGATGACATAGGTCTAAACGGGACCCTGTCACTAATCATGTCCCCTAATGCTAACTCCTAGCAAAGCTATAAATTGATGCTACATATCATGCAAAGACTCTCCATACCGCAAACTTCATCCTCATTTGATCTTCAATATGAACTAAAGGAAATACTCAACCCATTAACCCTCATATAAACCACTACTCTAGCTCTAAACAAAACAGAAGTCCTCCTTAAATTTAATGTCTTATCAACACTAATTCAGGATATAACCATAACACAGCACACAGGATATCCGTAATTGTGACCCACAGGCAACCCGTTTAGTTTCCTAAGGCTCAGAGAATTTCACATTGTAATTTTGTCTCCCTGGCTATGTCATGCATAGGTTACCTAGAAGAGAGTCTTCCCGATTAAAATTGGTCCCCTCATTATAAAACTGTGCCTAACTCTATCCATAATCCTTACTGTTACCCCTATGGCAGACCCAAACCCTCACCCACATGGCTCTTTAACCCTAACACAAACACAAACACACCCTCAACACACAAAACACACAACCATACACACACATAACACAACACACAGAAAATATACAACACACAATACTCTCTACACACAACACACACAACTTGCAACACAGCACACTCACACAACTCTTATAGAACCCAAAACACTCACCTCACACAACATGCATAGCCACACAACACAATCCTCAAAAAACACACAATATAAATAACCGCACACAAATCACACAACCACATACAACACCGAGAACACACACAAGGCACACCAACACAACACAAATAGTACAGCAACACACATAACAACACAGCACCAATAATGCAACACAACACACAACATGCTCACCTGCCACTACCGCCTACTGTTTGACCCCCACCACCTGCCGGTTGACAGGGCACTGCCACCAGCTGCTTGGCCCCTGACACCTGCCGCTTGCCTTGCACCACCTGGCACTGCCACCTGCCACTTGGCCCCCACCGCCTGCTGCTGCCACCTGCCTCCTGATGCCTGGTCCCTGTTGCCAGCCTCTGCCACCTGCCGCCTGTCACGTGTCTCTTACTGCCTTCCATAAACACCTGCCGCCTGACCCCTGTTACGTGACGCTGCCACCTGCGGCTTGGCTCCTGCCGACTGGTGCTGCCACATGCCACCTGTCGCTTGGCTCCCCGCCTGCCATTTGCCACCTGCCGCCTGCCACTTGCTGCTGCCACCGTTTGCAAGTTTTTCTATTTGCAGGAAGGATGTTTGAGGAGAGGTGGATATGCTTATTTTCGTCATAATCCTGTGCTGACCCTGGCTGCCATTAGCGGTGACCACGGACGCCAGAGTGATCTCCGGGGCCCTGCGGGTTCCCCCGTGGCCAGGAGGTGGTGTGAGAACCCAGTCTCTGTGAGTCAGGTAGAGGGCATGTGCCTTGGTTCAGGGCTTTCTCTGCATTCCAGAAGGACCCAGTGAGGATGCGCCTGCAGGGTCTTGGCTCTGGGACAGGACCGCGTGCAGCACGGTCCCCGAGGAAGACCCCCCTTTGCTGCTGCAAGTGCAGAGGAGGAGGCGGCTGGGCTGCTGCTTCTCCAGGCTGTTTACCATCAATGGCAGACCAGAGCCTTCCTCTTCTGCACCAGCCCCCCTGGCGGACTCTTGCTTTGTCAGGTAATGAGACTTTCACACAGCAGGCGAAAAGTTGTTCTTTATTTTGTTCTGCAGGCACCACAGTGAAGGGGCTCTGTGCGTCTGACCGACTGGATGGTCTCATGTTTGTTAGGGACTCAAGGGTTTTTGGGAGAAATCCCTGCCCAGTTTCAGAGAGAGGGAAACACAGGATAGTAGTGTAACAGACGTACAAGATGCAGGGAAATTGCAGTTTAAGGTGGAGGGAGGGGACGTCCCTGCCTTGGACATACAGAATCCCACAGAGAAAAGGAAGGTTTTAGTATTCTGCACGTGGCTTCATTCATTGTTGATAGTTTATATTTCCTACAATTTGAAAAAATATGGACAAAGAGATGTTGTAGTAAAACATCATTTGAAGCTTCAATATTCTAAATTTCTGAAATCAAGAACTTATTATAATTTTACTTTCCTGGCTTTCAAAGAAGATAAATGATGTATTATGTCATTAAAATATGCTTCTGTTCTTTCTAATAATGTGGTGACAATGAAATACTGGAAAGTGTTATCTCATAGAACATTATTGCAGAACTCCAATGGGGTTAGTACGGTTAAAAAAATAATGAGCCCAGGACTCTACCAAATTTTTATAATAGTGTACTAAGAAAATATCCTTAATCATGCTTAGGAGATCAAAAGTCAATGGTGATTCTTATAACACCAACCATCGCATGCTGCTGAAAACCCCAAAAATGGAACATCTGAAAACTGAAACATTCAGAATAAATAACCAAATCCATGACTGCTTTTTGTCAATGAGAGGCTTTCATTGCACGTTTTATCCTATTAAAAATGCAAAATTTGGTGTCATTTAGTTGAATTTTATGTCTCCATTCAAGACATGGAATTAATATATGTTATCCCCTTATTTTTTATTATGATCCTCTTTCCACTAAGGTTTGATATATTTTGGGAGATTTTTCATTTGTTATTTTTGTTTTTTTGTACTTTTGTTTTTGTAAATCAAAGTATAATCCTATCTCCTGTTAAAAGTTTAGCGTTCCTTGAACACATGCAAAATCACCTCCTCTCTTTGTCAGCAAAGGGAGAGGCCGCCTACAAGCAGGCATCTTCACGTAAAGTGGGGATGTTTCCTTGGAGAACATCCTTAACACTCTTCCCTTGGTTCACAGTGTCATCCCATCATGATAAATGCCTTAAAAGGTGCCGTCTGTGTGCCACAGATGCTTCTGATTTCAGGATGGTGCATTTTCTAGTCTGACTTTCTATCCCATAAAATTCAAACATATGAATATTTGAATGCAAAAAATGTATGCTCTTGATTCATAGATGCTTATTTGTATATGCACACTTCTAGTTAGGTTTGCTCAATTTAATTATTTTGCATGGGGCTGATGCATTTGATTTTGATCACCATTGGGTATTTGTATCTATACTTAAAAGTCTGTTCTAGAACAGATCTGAGAATATCCCATCTGGTGATTCAATTCACAACACGTTTTTATCCATTGTGTATTATTTTTAAGCTTATCCTAGTCCATGTCTTAAGATGATATGCCATACAAGGTACAGATTGGGCGTGATGACGTACACAGGGGAGGAATAATGCCCTCTGTCTCTTGGTACAACCCCTGTAGTTGCTTGTGTAGAAAAACTGTGACCATGAGTGTTTTTCTGTCAGTATTATCCTTTTCCAATTTTCTAATAATTACTGCAGGTACATTCTATCCATTTTTTATCTCCTTTCACGCAATCAGTACAACTTGTTTGGTGATGGCAGGGTTCTTACTTTGAACATAGCTTGTCCTGTGATGTATTCATGCTGGGTTACTTCCCTTGTGCAATCAAAAGTGTAGGAAAAATATCAGCTTTTTATATTCTCAATTGCATTTCAGATATAACCCAGTTTCTTAGGCACGTTAAATATTCTTTTTGAATTGTAAGCACAAAGCAACAGATCACTTTTTACCTTTACACACATCACTAGCTATAAGGAATTACATCAACATACAAGTTTTATCAAATTGTAAAGCATACCAGTGTTCTAACTTTGAATCACTCTGTGTGATCTCTTAAGAATCATGCATCTGGCACACAGTGTAACAACACCCACCATCACTTGCAGTAATGTCTGTCACTTTTGATTCTTTGAGTTTTTTCACTGTCTCCTCACTTTCATCTATGAATTGATTGAATATGTTTTAGACTTTTTCTGATCAGAAAATATCAAAATGAAACACTGAATCTCTTCATGGTCACACATTCTGTTCTCATTATTGTAATCTGAGTACATGAGTTACAGACACTTGATTTCATTCATCGAAATATAGAAATTCATGCGATTCACGAGCCAGTCCTACTGGAACATTTTATTCTCTGTTCTTATAAGCAGTCTTTCGAATGTGTTCAGCCATGGAGTGAAATAGGCACATAACATCTTAATCTCTACACATATTTATGATGACATTTTTTTAGAGGGACGCTAGGACACAGCCATACCCAGTGAAACAATGACTTAAAAAGACCCTGCCAAATAAAATTATATATAATAAGTAAATATGCACATGTATCCTCCATTGAACAGGAAAATTATAACATAGTTTGGAAATTATGTATCTTCCTGAGTTAATGATTTCTCTGTGACATAAATAGTATCCTTAAAAAACAAAACAGTGGAACTAGTTGACAATCAATATTAATAGTAATTTCTAGTAGATAGTTTAAAGATAATATATATTGTTATGAAAAGTGTTTTTAATACATTTTAATTTTGAGGTAGTTTCAGATTTATAGGAAATTTGCAGAGATAGTGCAGGGTTTCACGATTTGCTCAGATCACTCCCCCTCTTACTACCATCATTATAGTTCATTGTTACAATTATTCAAACAGTGATGCTGCACTGCAACCATCCACCACCCATTATTTTCCTCAGGTATTCATAGTTGGACACTTTCTCCTCAAATATAAAGTGCAGGATATATCATTTGAATTCAGTGATCTCATCTCCTTCGGACACTCTTTGTTAGCATTTCTGAGACATTCTTTGTTTTGGATGATATTTCCTATTTTAT
The DNA here is from genome assembly GCF_040802235.1 of Manis javanica. Lineage (NCBI taxonomy): Eukaryota > Metazoa > Chordata > Mammalia > Pholidota > Manidae > Manis > Manis javanica. The sequence goes on along the minus strand of NC_133169.1, from coordinate 31,893,873 downwards.
ATATTCTTTTCTATTAATATTGTAGAATTTTTTTACAATTGCATTTAACATGATGTTTCTCTTGTGATTACTTAGAGTTGTGTTTTATGGGGAAAGAAGGCCACAGAGGGCAAGTACCATTTACACGACTTCTTATCAAGGGCAAGTGGCTTATATTGTTGATGTTGTCCCAAAAGGCAGGATATTCTTTCTTTCTTAAGACTGAGTACTATGCCATTGTATGTGCACTGTGTGTATGTGTGGTGTGTTTGTGATTGTGTGAGTGTGTGTGTGTTTCACATGTTTATCCATTCATGTATTTGTGGACATTTAGGCTGTTTTCATATCTCGGCTTTTTAAAATAATGCTGCAGTGAACAATGATATGCATATACATTTTCAAATTAGTATTTCCACTTTTATTGTGGTAAATACATAAAGCAGAATTGCTGGACTCAATGGAGTTTTATTTTTTATTGTTTGAGGAGCTCCGTACTGTTTTCCATTTTGGATACACCAATTTCCATTCCCACCAGTAGTGTAAAACATTTCCCTTCTCTCCACATCATCACCAAGTTATTTTCATCTTCAGTTCGAACTTGCCATTCTAACAGATTTAAATTGAGTTCTTATTGTAGTTTTGATTTGCATTTCCTTGATGGTAACTGATACTGAGACTCTTTTTCTGTGTAAGTTGGCAATCTACATGTCTTCCTTGGAAAAATGGCTGTGCAGGTCCTCTGCCCATTTTTATAATTGGATTGTCTTTTTGATAGTGAGTTGTATGAGTACTTTGTACATTTGTATATTATCCCCAAATTGAGTGTGTTGTATGCGTACATCTTCCACTATTCAGTATGTTATTCTCTATGGCTGATAGTCCTTTGCCATAAAGGGTGTTTAGTTTGATATAGTCCCATTTGCTTATTTTAGCTTTTGTTGTCCTCGACTGAGGCAGGAGATCAAAAAATACTCTAAGCCCAGAGTCAAAGAGCTTGCTGCCCATATGTTCTTCTAGGAATTTAATGGTTTCAGGTCTTACATGTAAGTCTTTAAATCATTTTGAGTTTATTTATGTATGGATTTTAGGAAAGTGGTCCTCCTTTTGATGTAACTGTCCAGTGTAACCCACACCACTTACTAAAGAGACTTTTTCCCATTATACATCCTTACCTCCTCTGTCATAGACTAACTGACCATATAAGTGTGTGTTCAACACTGGGCTCTTCATTTTGTTCCACTGATGCAAGGAACTGTTTTTGTGCCAATACCATAGTCTTTTGATTACCATAGCTTTGTAGTATAATTATAGATGGGGGAGCATAATACTTCCACCTTTGCTGTTTGCCAATATTGCTTAGGCTGTTTGGGGATTATTTTTCCTATGTGTGTTAAATGCAATTGGTAATATTTTTCAGAATTCCAGCCTTTATTCTTTTTATATTCATTTTATCAGTGAATTGGATAAGTTGGTACAGTCTTCAAGTTATAAAATAATTTAGTCACAGGGATGGAAATATAGCATAAGTAATGTAGCTCATAACATTGAAATATCTTCTTATGCTATGAGAACTTTGACAGAGATTATACTGAATCTGTAGATTGCTTTGTGTATTGTGGACATTGTAACAATGTTAGTTCTTCCAATCCGTGAGTGTGGTTTATCTTTTCACTTGTGTAGTTCTCAATTTCTTTCTTTCATCAATACTTTATGATTTTGAGTATGTAGTTCTTTTACTTCTGTGGTTAACTTGATTCCCAGGTATTTTATTCTTTTGGTGCATTTGTAAGTAGGAATGACTGTAATTTCTTTTTCTTGTAATTCATTATTAGTGTATAGGAACACAGTAGACTTTTGAATAGTGATTTTGTATCCTGCACCTTTATTGAGTTAATGCATTACTTCTAATAGTTTTTTAGGTGAATGCTTTAGAGTTTTCTATATGTAGCATCAAGCCATCTGCAGATAGTGACAGTTATACTACTTCCTTTCCCGTTTGGGTATCTTGTGTTTTTCTTGCCTAATTGCAATGTCTAGGGCTTTCAGTATAATGTTGAGCAAATGTGGCAAGAGAGGGTATCCTTAACTTGTTTCTGTTCTCAGAGGAAAATTTTCAACTTGCACTGCTGAGTATGATAGCTGTCGCTTTGTCATATATGCCTGTTTATATGTTTAGGTATGTTCCCTTAATACCCTCTTTGTTTTGAATTTTTATCATAAATTGATGTTGAAATTTGTCAAATAATTTTTCTGCATCTGTTGAGATTATCATATGATTTTCCTTCTTCATTTTGTTGATGTGATATGTCTAATTGATTAATTGTGGAGATTGAACTATCCTCCTATCCTCAAAGTAAATCCCACCTGATTATGATGACTGACTCTTTTATTGTACTGTTGAAATTCCCTGTCCAGTCTCAGCTTATGTGTGACATCTTGGAAATGGCCTCCTGTAGCCTGTTCCTCCTGCCCATCATGAATTGCTGTCTAAGTGCCCTTTTTAGTGATGTGATGTGACTGGTTACAACTGGAGTCTGTCTGTATATCTGTTTTCTTACTTTGTTAACTTTGGTCTTCTTTCCATGCTGAAGACTGGTTTTGCATGATTGTATCCCCGAGGCATGGCATAGCAGTGGCATAGCACAGTAATGAAATTTAATTTGAATATTGCAATAAAATGAATTCTCCAAAATACTTACTTGGTCATTCAATAACCCAAATATATAATTCTAAGGTATATTTCTAACTGTTACACACTTCCTGAAAACACTGCAGAGCCTTAAAATTGAAGTGCCTGTCTAGTCCTGTTAATGAGAGACATTTGGACCCCACCCAAATGGCAAGAGATGGAGGCTGAATCAGCAAATAGCAAAATGATACAGTCAATCATGACTATACAATGAAGCCCTCAGCAACGACCACCAGATGAGGGTCTCTCTCTCTCTCAGATCATGATTCTCTGTTAGAGAGAGCTTCCACACTTGGGGAACCAAAAAATTTCCATGTGTAACAGAGCCAGACCCCAATCCCCTAGCACCACAAGGATAGAAGCTCCTTTATTTTGGAGCTTGTCCTGGGCAAGTGGTACCTATACAAATAGATGTTACAGTGATACTTTAAGAACACAGAAGAGATGTTGCTGTGCTACATAAAAGACTTCAGGGATTTTCCAACAACTATGGAAGGCCCTTTGCATGAGACACAAGGCCATCAATGACTGTCTTCTGCATAACCCTCTGCCTTACTTTGCCTCTCTTTCTTTGAACTTTATGTACTAGCATTTTTGAACCAGTAGTATTTCTTTGCATGTACTGTGTTATCTCTTGCTTCTCTGTCTTTGATCACATTATCTTCTCTCCTTCTGATGCTCTCCCTGTCACACTTCTCCTTGGTTATTTCCTATTAATTCTATATAACTATTGCTGTGTCTACCTTATGCAAAGGATCCCCTTCTCTCATCTATATTCTCTTAATGCCTCGTGATTTCCTGGAGTTCAAAGATTGCATATTAATATTTTATCATACTGTAGCTACTTAAACGTTTGTTTTGTAAAAAACCACATGATGTGAATGTTTCATTGACTTTTGAACTTAGCTGCTGCTTCTCCTCTTACTGATTTCTCTCTTCTGCATCTACAGACCTGTGGCAAATGCAGTCTTTTGTCTTGTTAAGCCACTCAGGTCTACCATAACTTTCTCGCTTTGTTATCTTTGGTCTTCTTTCCGTGCTGAGGACTGGTATTGCATGATTGTGTCCTCAAGGCCTGGCACAGCAGTGGCATAGCAAAAGCAATGAACATTATTTTGAATATTGTGATACAATGAATTCTTCTGAAGTTTACTGAGCTCACCAGATATATCATCTTCTCATTTAATACTTACAATATACATTTCACATTTAAATTTTATCACCCCTGCTTTTATTGTACCTGGGTCTTTTCCTAACATGTCATGAACTTTTTGAAGGAGGAGATATTTTTAGTTCACCATCATTGGCTAACATAATGGGAAATGATTAAATTAATAGAACTTTTGGATGTTCACTCACAGTGACATTTGTGGATGCAGAAAAGCACAGTCATAATGGTCAAGGAAGCTCTGATGTATCTTTGAAACTCAGAATTCCACAAAGTTACACAGATAACTTGGTATTTTATTTTCCTTTCAGTGCCAATTTTTTTTCTTTTAACTGTTCATTGGTTTAAAACGTTTTCTTTCTATTGTTTATCCTAGGAAAAATGTCATCTGCATTTTAGTAGTTTCAGGGATCAGAATTACTTTTCATCAGAGTTCCTTAACCTCAAACGTAGAAATAAATGGAATACAGCTCTTCTCTTTCCAACACCATCTTCTCCAGGATCCAGGAACCTGGTTCAAAATGATTAGAAATATCCAGGTGAGGAGATCCTTAAGTATACTTATATTATTATTTAGGTTGCTAGCTAGCAGTCACATTACCATGGTGGAATTTTTTCAACATGTGGAAAGTAGTTAGTTCATTCATTGTGACAGTATTTTTTAAATTTGGTTTTTATTGTAAAAACAATACGTGACAAACCTTACATGTTTGGACAATAATCTTTATCTTACCTTAGATCATCTCCTGAACTTTGTCAGTGTATATCCTTGCATTTATACAGACTTAGTTGGTAACATTTACTCTGTAGGCTTAACAGACATGTCTTCATATACCAACATTGCATACATACTTGCACTGTGGGTTGATGAGTGAGTTTAATTATGCGATGGTTATCTTAATGTCTTATTTTTAAATATGTAGGTTACTTTGGAAGGAGAAAACCAATAAAGGCCTTGAATTAAATAATGATCCTGAGAATTTATCTTTAGGAAATTACTAAATAGAATTAAAAAGCTGTGTGGAATTCACCACTCTCAGTGAAGTTTGGAAACAAAATAACCTGTCTTAAGTTGCATGGTTAAGAATATGATGATGTATCAGTTTGACAGGCTGTTGTGTAGTGGTTAAAAATAATCATTTTCAGCACTAATAAATATAGAACCATAGAATGACAGCTACTGATAATATATATGGATGACACAGCTATCCAAAAATAAACATAGTTAAATTAGAATGTGTTCTGTCTTGCCATATTATCAAAAACGTTTTGAATATTTATCCAATGAGAAATTAAGAAGGAGTGTTGCCTTCTTTAAAATTAATGTGCTGCATCCTAAGTGTAGTTTGTGTGAGTAGAATAACTGAAAATGGTATGTCTTCATGGAAAAATAGTAATTTAATGCCAAAAAGAAGAGTTGTTTCCATGAGAATACTTAAATGGAAACATTTTTCCTGGAGAGAGGTTTTTCCTTGAAAAGACCATGCTCTACAAAACAAGAAAGGTAATTAGGCAAATTCCAACTTTTGAATGACACAATACAGCATGTTCATATTTAAAAATTGGTGTGAAGAGACAGTCTTTTGTAAGTAATGTTATAGTGTATCGACTGAGAATCAGAGGACTTGATGTTTTTGCTCAGATTCTGCTAATCTGCAGCTTTATTAAACACACCAGGCTAAGTTTATTCATGTGAGAAATGAGTGTTTGGAGTAAGTGACCCGTTAGGTCTCCTTCATAAGATTCTATAACATTAATTAGTATTAGGAATTTGGTCAATTAAGTGAGTTGAGCTTAGGTTGTGGGAGAGAACAGAATTAGTTGAGTGAAATTCAAAAGGATTTTTTAATTGTAAGACTACAGCCTGTGAGCATGTCCCAGAAAGGAAACTAGCTCTCCAGGGCCAGGCAGGAAGCACCTAACACTCAGTCACTATGCATGACATATGCCTTCCCAGATTTTCAAGTGCATGATACAATATTGTTCACTGTAGGCATATTGTTGCTCAAGAGAGCTCTAGAACAGTTTAATCTTGCAAAACTGAAACTCTGTGCCTATTAAGAAATAAATTCTTGTCCTCCCTTCCTTCCACTTCCTGGAAACTACCACTTTACTTTCTGTTTCTATGAATATGACTATTTCAGATAATGAATAGAAGTGGAATCAAGCATTGTCTGTTCTATGAGCATACTGTCTTCAAGGTTCATCCATGCTGTAGCATATGAGAGGATATTCCTTTCTTTTAAGACTAATATCCATTGTATGTTTATACTGTATCTTGTCTATCCTTTCATGCATGCAAGGATATTTAGGTTTTCTTCACCTCTTAGCTACTGAGAATGCTGCTACAGTGAACAAGAAGGCTATCTCTTCAAGATTCTCTTTTCAGTCCTTTGGGGGTATATATCAAGAAGTGGGGTTGCAGGATCATATGGTAATAATTTGTGGAACTTCCATACTGTTTTTCCATCACAGGTGCAATATTATGTCTTCCTACCTGAAGTCCAAAAGGATTCCAGTTTCTTTCCTGGGAACAGCCTGCATGGCTAGGAGAGCACTTTCACTGAATAGGGCCTGGGGCCTCAGTTGTGCATGTGGACCTTTGAGCGGTGGGTAGTGGTTGACATGGCAGCATTCAAGAAAGTGGAATACAGATCAAAGTCCCCTACTGTGCTTTGGGGCACCGTGACTTATACAACTCATGGAGAAAGCCGTTTGCCTCCTGCCTGGCCCTGGAGAGTGAGTTTCTTTTCTGGGACATGTTCACAGGCCGTGTTTAAAACAATTTCCTACAAAAGGCTAGAGGTGGGCATTCTGCTCATCATACTCAGGATTACAATGCTCAACCTGCAGCCTAAAACTCACCCTAACCCTCACAGTACCCTGCAGTCCTCACTCCTCACCCTCAGCCTCACCCACAGCTCACTGAAAACCTGAACCTAAACTTACCCGAGTATATGAACGCCAATGAAGGTCATCACTTCACCCTAAATCTAACCTGAACCCTGCCCTAAACTGTAACCTCACTCTCATCCACAGGGATTTGCAGTGGATACATCCAAAGAAAGACACTTTGATGATGGAGCACTTTCATGAGCACTGGTGTTCCATAGACCCACGAGGCCACAGTGGGAACTGTGAGTACTGCTTCCTAGAGACAGAATCTGCTTGGGAGGAGAGCAGGTTCCCCCTTCAGGGCCTGGTGCCTCAGCCCTGGGTGTCATTCAGGTGACGTGGGAGCTGACCACTTTGGCAGCATTAGGGACAATTAGTCCCAGACCAAGGTTAGGTGTGTTTCCCTTCTGGGACATGGTAATAACCCACATGACCCATGGAGAAACCAATTCAAGTCATTCCCGTCCATTTTCCTTGTGGGTCCTGCTCCTGTGCTGCACTGTAGCCTCATTTCTAGAAATTCAGGTACTTAGGGAGAGCGCCAAATGACAGCTCTCTAAAGCCCAGCAATACCTTTGGTAAGACGGGTATGGGAACAGTTGTCCTGAAGACTACTCCTCACCCTCACGCTAAACAACACCATTCTCCCCTCACCCTAAGCCTGGCTCACACCTCACTTATAACATGGAGCTAATCTGAACCTGCCACGAACCCTAACCCCGTGAGCTAACTCTGAGTAAAGCTGAATTTCATGCTACAGTTAACCCTAATGTGACCCAAAGCCTTGCCCTGAACCCTAACCACACCTTAAGTTGACCTTCACTATTAACTGAAAGACTTAACACTTTCTTAACCTAAACTACTTTCCTAACTCTGACCAAAACACACATCCAAATTAAATCTAACCCTTATCAGACACTAATTAAGGAAGCAACCATAACCCAGCACACAAGATTTTCCTCCGCATGACCCACAACAGACTCGTTTCGATTCATATGGTGAAGGGAACTCCACAATGTAATTTCATCTCACTGACAATATCTTTCATAATTTACCTTGGAGAGAGTCTTCACCATTTAAACGGGGTCCCCTCATTCTAAAGCTGTACCTAACTCTATCCCTAATCCTACCTCTCATGCCTATCACTGACATGAACTCTTACCCACGTCACATTAACCCTAACACACACACACACTCAAAATCATTACACTTATACTCCACATATGAGTGAAATCATTAGGTACTTGTCTTTCTCCACCTGGCTTATTTCACCGAGCATAATACCCTCTAGCTCCATCCATGTTATTGTAAATGGTAGGATCTGTTTTTATCTTAAAGCTGTGTAATATTCCATTGTGTATATGTATCACACCTTCTTTATCCAATCATCTACTGATGGACATTTAGGTTGTTTCCATATCCTGGCTATTGTAAATGGTGCAGCGATAAACATAAAGGTGCATCTGTCTTTTTCAATCTGGAGTGATGCATTCTCAGGGTAAATACCCAAAAGTGGAATTCCTCGGTCACACGGTATTTTGTATGGTGTGGGGGAGCACAGGGAGGGCTTTGCAACACAGAGAAGACAAGTAGTGATTTTACAGCATCTTACTAAGCTGATGGACAGTGACTGTGAAGGGGTATGTGGGGGGGTACTTGGTGAAGGGGAGAGCCTAGTAAACATAATGTCTTTCATGTAATAGTAGATTAATGATACGAAAAAAAGTCATTACATTTATAACCTAAACCTTAGTCCTTACACTCAACCTAACCATCAAAACTACCTTGAATATTAACCTTAACCATTGCCTGCACCCTGTCACTGTAACCTTAACCCAGAAATCCTTAGTTTGAAACTTGATTCGGCACCATGAAGCCCTGAACGGAAACCCAAAATATAATAACAACTGCAACCAAAACCAACCCCAGGCCGGTCTCCTGAAGCATGAGCCTCAAACTTAAATGCCAGCTTAAATCCCTGAATGAATCTAAAATATCAACACAGCCGACATCAGAACCCTGAGAGCTAATCCTTTCAATTTCATCCCTTTCCAGACAAGGGCCCAGGGGAATAGAGACAAAGAGGCTGGATGGTTGCAGGAGGTTTGGGTGCAGCTTGCACTGTGGGCTCACACAATTGGGCATGCCATGGCATAGCTCTTTGTATGCCTGAACCCCTAATGTTTACTGTCTAATATGATACAGTCCCAGGGCTGAGCCTTGCATGCCCTCTTGTGGGGTACTTTGAAACTGCAGCAGTTTTGTCTGCAGATTCAGTGATGTCGTAGTGGCGACTGTTTCCTAGAGACGGAATGTGCTTGGTGAGGGCAGCAGGCTCCCACTTTAGGGCCTGGTGCCTCTGCCGAGGGAGTGATTTTGGTGAGGTCAGAGCTGAGCACCTTGGCAGCATTAGGGAGAATGGAACCATAATCCAAGGTACTGTGTGTTTCTTTTCTGGGACATGGTAATAACCCACGTGGTTGATGGAGAAAGTCAATTTGTTCCGTTCCATCAAAGAATGCTCCATGTGCTTCCAAACCACTCAGGAACTCTCAATTTCTTCACATTACATCCCATTCCATTCCATTCCACAACATTCCACTCCAATACTCAGCATTCCACCATGTTCTATTGCATTCCATTCCATCAAAGAAGGCTCCATTCTCTAACAAACTGCGTAGGAACCTTCTATTGTGCACACCACACTCCATTCCACTGTATTCCACAACACTCCATTCTGTTCCACAACATTCCACCATGTTCTGTTGCCCTCCATTCCATCAAAGTAAGCTCCATTCACATCCAAAACACTCAAAACCGTCTACTGCATCACATTACACCACATTACACTCCATTCCACAACATTCTACTCCATTCACCAACAATTCGCCACGTTCTGTTGCATTCCATTCCGTCAAAGAAGGCTCCATTCACTTCCAAACCACTGAGGAACCCTCTATTGCATCACATTACACCTCATTCTACTCCATTGCACAACATTCCACTATATTATGGAACATTTCAACATGTTCTGTTGCATTCCATTCCATCGGAGAAGGCTGCATTCGCTTCCAAAACAATCAGGAACCCTCTATTGTGTCACATTACACACCATTCCATTCCATTCCACAATACTCCACTTCAATTCACAGCATTCCACCACATTCTCTTGCATTCCATTCCATCAAAGTAGGCTCCATTCACTTCCAAAGCTTTCAGGAACCATCTATTTCATTACATTACACCCCATTCCACTCCATACCACAACATTTTACTCCATTCCCCAACAAGCTACCATCTTCTACTGCATTCCATTACATCGAAGAAGGCTCCATTTGCTTCCAAACATCCCAGGCACCCTTTTTTTGCATCACATTTCACCCCATCCATCTCTATTCCACAACATTCCACTCCATTCCACAATATTCCACCACGTTCTATTGCATTCTGTTCCGTGAAAGAACACTTCATTCACTTAAAACCACTCATGAACCCTCTTTTGCTTCACATTACCCAACATTCCACACCATTCCACAATATTCTACTGCATTCTGCAGAATTCCACCATGTTATGTTGTGTTCCATTCTATCAAAGAAGACTCCAATTGGTTCCAAACCACTCAGGAACCCTTTACTTCGTCACATTTCACCCCATACCTCTGTATTCCACAACATTACACTCCATTCCGCAATATACCACCATGTTCTATTGCGTTCTATTCCATCAACAAAGGCTCCATTCGCTTCCAAACCACTCAGGAATCCTCTATTTCATCACATTACACCAAATTCCACTAAATTCCACAATATTGCACTCCATTCTGCAGCATTACACCATGATCTACTGCAATCCATTACTTCAAAGAAGGCTCCATTCACTACCAAACTGCTTAGGATCTCTCTATTGTGTTACACTACACTCCATTACACTCCATTCCACAACATTGTACTCCATTCTCCAACAATCCACCATGTTCTATTGTGTTTCATTCCATCAAAGAAGGCTACATTCGCTTCCAAACCACTTAGGAACACTCTATTGCATCACATTCCTCCCCATTCCACTCAATTCCACAATCTTCCACTCCATTCCACAGCATTCCACCATGATTTATTGCATTCCATTATGTCAACGTATGCTCCATTCGCTTCCAAACCATTCAGGTACCGTCTATTGTGTCCCATTACAACCCATTCCGCTGTATTCCACAATATTATACTCCATTCCCAAACAATCTCCCACGTTATATTGAGTTTCATTACATCAAAGAAGGCTCCATTCACTTCCTAACAACTCAGACATCTTTACCGTGTCACATTTCACACCATTACACTGTATTCAACAAAATTCCACTCCATTCCGCAACATTCCCCACATTCTATTGCGTTCCATTTGATCAAAGAGGGTTCCGTTCGCTTCCTAATTACTCCAGCACCCTTTATTCCATCACATTTATCCACATCCCCTTGCATTCCACAACATTACACTCCATTTTGCAATATTCCACCATGTTCTATTGCATTCTTTTCCATCAAAGAAGGCTCCTTTCACTTCCAAACCACTCAGAAACCCTTGCATCACATCCCACACCACTACACTCCATTCCACAATATTCCACTCCATTCAGCAACGTTTCACCACGTTCTATTGCATTCCATTCCATCAAAGAAGGGTCTAATAGCTTACAAACCACATAGGAACCCTCAGTTGTGGCACATTACACACAATTCCATGCATTCCACAACATTCCATTGAATTCTGGGAAATTCCACCACGTTCTATTGCATTAAATTCCATCAAAGTAGGCTCCATTTGCTTCCAAACCACTCAGGAACTGTCTATTGTGTCACATTACTCTGCATTCCACTCCATTACACAACATTATACCCCATTCCCCAAAAATCTACCACGTTCTATTGCATTCCATTCCATCAAAGAAGGCTACATTCACATCCAAACCACTACGGCACCCTTTAATGCATCACATTTCACCCCATACGCCTGTATTCCACAACATTCCACTCCATTCTACAACATTCCACCTCGTTTTTTGTGTTCCATTGCATCATAGATGGCATCATTCGCTAACAAACCACTCAGGAAATCTCTATTGTGTCTTGTTACACAACATTCCATGCCATTCCACAACACTCCACTGCATTCCGCAAAATTCACCCACATTCTATTGCATTCCATTCGGTCAAAGTAGTCTCCATTCAGTTTCAAACCACTCAAGTATCCTTTATTGCACCTTATTTCTCCCTATAATCCAATATGCCACAACTTTCCACTCCATTCTGCAACATTCCACCACGTTCTATTGTGTTCCATTCCGTCTAGGAAGTCTCCATTCACTTCCAAACCACTCAGGAACTCTCTACTGTGTCACATTACACCCCATTCCACTCCATTCCACAATATTCCACTCTGTTCTGCAACATTCCACCACGTTCTATTGCATTCCATTAGGTCAAAGAATGCTCCATTGGTTTCCAAACCACTCAGGACCCCTCTATTGCATCATATTATACCCCATTCCACGAAATTTCACTGCATTCTGCAAAATTCCCCCACGTTCTATTGCGTTCCATTACGTCAAAGAAGGCTCCATTCGCTTAAAAGTCACTCAGGCACCCTTCATTGGGTCACATTTTACCCCATTCCCCTATATGCTACAACATTCCACTCCATTCTGCAACATTCCAACACGTTCTGTTGCGTTTCATTCCATCAAGGAAGGCTCCATTCGTTTCCAAACCATGCAGGAACCATCGCCTCTGTCACATTACACAACATTCCACTCCATTCCACAACATTCTACTCCATTCCCCAACAATCCATCACATTCTTTTGCATTCCATTCCATCAAAGAAGGCCCCATTCACTTTCAAACCAGAGGCAACCTTTATTGTGTCACATTTTACCTCATTCCACTGTATTCCACAAAATTGCGCTCCATTCCGCAACATTCCACCATGTTCTATTGCATTCCATTCCATCAAAGAAGGCTCCATTCGCATCCAAACCACTCAGGAACCATCTATTGCAGCATATTCCACCACATTCCACTCCATTCTACAACATTCCACCTCGTTCTTTTGCATTCCATTGCATCATAGAAGGCACCATTACCTACCAAACCGCTCAGGAAACCTTTATTGCATCATACTACACCCCATTCCATGCCATTCCACAACATTGCACTGCATTCTGCAAAATTCACCCACATTCTATTGCATTCCATTCGGTCAAAGTAGTCTCCATTAGGTTTAAAACCACTCAGATATCCTTTATTGCAACTCATTTTTCCCTATAACCCAATATTCCACAACTTTCCACTCCATTCTGCAACATTCCACCTCATTCTCTTGCATTTCATTCCATTTGGAAGTCTCCATTCACTTCCAAACCACTCAGGAACCCTCTTTGTGTCACATTACACCCTTACACCCCATTCTACACCATTCCACAACATTGCACTCTGTTCTGCAGCATTCCACCATGTCCTATTACATTCCATTCCCTCAAAGGAGGCTCCATTCCCTCCAAACCATTTAGAAACCCTCTATTGCATTACATTAAACTCCTTTCCTCTCCATTCCAGAACATTCCACTCCATTCCGCATCATTCCACCATGTTCTACTGGATTCCATTTGGTCAAAGAATGCCCCCATTGGTTTCCAAACCACTTAGGAACCCTCTATTGTGTCACAATAAAATCCATTCCTCTCCATTCCAGAACATTCCACTTTGTTCCACAACATTCCACCACGTTCTACTGCATTCCATTTGGTCAAAGAATACCCCATTGGTTTTCAAACCACTCAGGAACCCTCTGTTACATCACATTATACATCATTCCACGCCATTCCACAACATTCCACTGCATTCCGCAAAATTCCACCTCGTTCTATTGCGTTCCATCCCATCAAAGAAGGCTCCATTCATTTCCAAACCACACAGGAAGCATCTCTTGAATAACATTAAACAACATTCCACTCCATTCCACAGCATTCCACTCCATTCCTAGACAATCCACCACGTTCTTTGCATTTCATTCCATCAAAGAAAGCACAATTTGCTTCCAATCCACTGAGGTAACATTTATGGTGTCACATTCCACTGCATTCCACAAAATTCCACTCCATTCCGCAACATTCCACCACGTTCTTTTGTGTTCCATTCTGTCAAATAAGGCTCCATTCCCTTCCAAACCACTCAGGAACACTATTGCATCACATTATACCCCACTGTAGGCCATTCCACAACACACCAATGCATTCTGCAAAATTCACCCAGGTTCTATTGTGCTCCATTCCATCAAAGTAGTCTCCACTCAGTTCCAGACCACTCAGGAATCCTTTATTGCATCAGATTTCACATTATAACCCAATATTCCACAACTTTCCACTCTATTCCACAACATTGAGCTTCATACCACAACATTCCACAACATTGTATTCCATTCCATTTGGTTAAAGAAGGCACCATTCGCATCTGAACCATTCAGGAACCCTCTATTGCATCACATTACACCACATTACACTCCATTCCACCACATTCCACTCCATACTGCAACATTCCATCACATTCTCTTGCATTCAATTCCGTCAAAGCAGGCTCCATTCTCTACTAACCACCAAGGAAGAATGTATTGCATCACATTGAAACCCATTCCACTCCATTACATACAATCCACACCATTCTGAAACATTCCACCACGTTCTGTTGCATTCCACTCCATAATAGAAGACACCAATCGCTAATAAACCACTCAGCAACCTTCTATTGCAACACATTATACCCCATTCCACGCCATTCCACAATATTCCACTGCATTTCTCAAAATTCCACCACAGTCTATTGTGTTCCATTCCATCAAAGAAGGCTCCATTCCCTTCCAAAACACTCAGGAACCCTAAATTGCGTCACATTACACACCATTCCACGGCATTTAACAACATTCCACCGCACTCCGCAAAATTCCACCAAGTTCTATTGTGTTCCATTTGGTCAAAGAAGGCCCCATTCGCTTCCATGCCACTCAGGAACTGTCTATTTCATCACATTACACCTCATTCCACTGAATTCCACAACATTGGACTCCATTACACAGTATTCCACTACGTTCTATTGCACTCCATTTACTCAAAGAAGGCTCCATTCACTTTCAAACCACTCAGGAACCCTCTATTGCATCATATTAAACCCCATTCCATGCATTCCACAAGATTCCACTGCTTTCTGCAAAATTCCACCACGTTCTATTGCGTTCCATTCTGTCAAAGGATCCATTCCACCGCATTCTACTGGGTTCTGTTACATCAAATAACGCTCTGTTCCCTTCCAAACCACTCAGAAACCCTCAATTGCTTCACATTACACCCTATTCCACTCCATACCACAAAATCCTACTCCATTCTGTAAGAATCCACCGCGTTCTATTTCATTCCATTACATTAAGGAAGGCTCCATGTGCCTCTAAGCCACTCAGGATCCCTCTATTGCATCACATTCCACTCCATTCCACAACATTCTACTACAATTCCCAACAATCCACGATGTTCTATTGCATTCCATTCCATCAAAGAAAGCTCCATTCACCTCCACACCACTCACACACCCTTTATTGTGTCACATTTCACCACATTCCCCTATATTCCACAACATTCTACTCCTTTCCACAACATTCCACCATGTTCTACTGAATACCTTTCATCAAAGAAGGCACCATTCGCTTCCAAACCACTCAGGATCCCTCTACTGTCTCATATTGCACCCGATTCCACACCATTCCACAACAATACACTGCATTTTGCAAAGTTTCACCACGTTCTATTGCATTCTACTCTGTCAAAGTAGGCTCCATTCACTTCCAAACCACTGAGGAGCTGACTATTGCATCACATTACACCCCATTGCACTCCAGTCCACATTATACTCCATTCCCCAATAATCCACTACATTCTACTGTGTTCCATTCCATCAAAGAACCTCCATTCCAATGCAAACAACTCAGGCACCTTTCATTGCATCATATTTCACCCCATTCCACTATGTTTCACATTCTACTCTTTTCTGAAACATTCCACCATGTTCTACTGCTTTCCATTCGTCGAAGAAGGCTCCATTCCCTTCCAAAACACTCAGGAGCCCTAAATTGCATCACATTCCACACCATTCCACACCATGCCACAACATTCCACTGTACTCCGCAAAATTCCACTACGTTCTATTGCTGTCCATTCCATCAAAGAAGGCTCATTTCATTTCCAAACCACTCAGGCACCCTTTATTGCATCAAATTTCACCCCATTCCACTACATTCCACAAAATTCCTCTCCATTATGCAACATTCTTCCACGTTCTATTGCATTACATTCTGAAAAAGATGGCTCCATTCGCTTACAAGCTACTCAGGAACCCTCTATTGTTTCACATTACACACGAATTCACGCCATTCCACAACATTCTATGGCACTCCATGCAATTCCGCCACCTTCTATTGCATTCCATTCCATCAAAGAAGGCTCCATTCCCATCCAAACCCTCCAGGAACACTCGGTTCCATTACATTATACCCGATTCCACTTCATTCCACAACATTCCACTCCATTCCACAATATTCCACCACATTCTATTGAGTTCCATTCCTTCAAAGAAGGCTTCATTCACTTCCAACCACCCAGGAACTGCTACTGCATCACAATTTCATCCCACTCCACAGCATACCATTCCATTTCACAACATTCCACTCCATTCTACAACATTCCACCTCGTTCTTTTGCGTTCCACTGGGTCATAGAAGGCACCACTGTCTAACAAACCACTCAGGAAACATCTATTGCATCATATTACACCCCATTTCATGTAATTCCACAACACTCCACTTCATTTTGCAAAATTCCCCCTCTTCTATTGCATTCCATTTAGTCAAAGTAGTCTCCATTCAGTTCCAAACCACTCAGGAATCCTTTATTGCATCACATTTCACACAGTCATCCAATATTCCACAACTTTCCATTCCATTCCACAACATTGCACTCCATTCTGCAGCATTCCACCATGTTCTATTGTGTTCCATTTCTACAAAGGAAGCTCCATTCACTTCCAAACCACTTAGGACCTCTATTGCATCACATTACACTTCATTCCTCTCCATTCCGGAACACTTCACTCCATTCCACAACATTCCACCATGTTCTATTTTCTTCCATTCCATCAAAGAAGGCTCCATTCGCTTCAAGACCATTTCAGAACCCTCTACTGCTTCACATTACACCCCAGTCCACTCCATTCCAAAACACTCCACTCCATTCCATAGCATTTCACCACGTTCTATTGCATTCCATTTGGTCAAAGAAGGCTCCATTCGCATCTGAACCATTCAGGAACCCTCTATCGCTTCACATTACACCATATCCCACTCCATTCCACCACATTCCACTCCATACTGCAACATTCCACCACATTCTCTTGCATTCAATTCCATCAAAGCAGGCTCCATTCGCATACTAACCACCAAGGAACAATCAATCTATTGCATTACATTGCAACCCATTCCACTCCATTACATACAATCCACACCATTCCAAAACATCCCACCACGTTCTGTTGCATTCCACTGCATCATAGAAGACACCAATCACTAGCAAACCACTAAGCAGCCCTCTATTGCATCACATTACACCTCACTCCATGCCATTCCACAACATTCCACAACATTCCACTTCATTCCTCAAAACTCCACCACATTCTATTGTGTTCCATTTCGTCAAAGAAGGCTCCATTCACTTCCATGCCATTCACGAACCATCTATTTTGTCATATTACACCTTTTCTTCTCCATTCATGAACATTTCACTCCATTCCCCAACAATCCACCAGGTCCTATTGTGTTCCATTCCATCAAAGAAGGCTTCATTCGCTTCCAAAACACTCAGTCACCCTTTATTGTGTCACATTTTACCCAAT
Organism: Manis javanica; assembly: GCF_040802235.1. NCBI lineage: Eukaryota > Metazoa > Chordata > Mammalia > Pholidota > Manidae > Manis > Manis javanica. The sequence continues at coordinate 31,876,166 of NC_133169.1, read as the reverse complement.
TCCACAATATTCCACAAAATTCCACTATATTCTGAAACATTCCACCACGTTCTCCCGCATTCCATTCCATCAATGTAGGCTCCATTCCTTTCCAAAAAAGTTAGGAAACCTCAAATGCATCACATTACAACCCAATTCACTCCAATCCATAACTTTCTCCTCCATTCCACAACATTCCACCACGTTCTGTTGCACTCCATTCCATCAAAGAAGGCTGCATTCACATCCAAACCATTCAGGAATGGACTATTGCTTCACTTTACATGCCATTCCTTTGCATTCCACAAGATTCTACTCCATTCCCCAATATTCCACCACGTTCTATTGCGTTCCATTGTTACAAAGAGCGCACCAATCACTTCCACACCACTCAGAAACCTTCTACTGCATCACATTACACCCCATTCCACTCCATTCTGCAACACTCCACTCCATTACACAGCATTCCAGCACATTCTCTTGTGTTCCATTCCGTCAAAGAAGGCTCCATTCGCTTCCAAACCTCTCAGGAACCCTCTATTGCATTACATTACCACATTCCAGTCCATTCCACAACATTCCACCATGTTCTCTTGCATTCCATAACATCAAAGAAGGCTCCAGTCGATTACAAACCACTCAAGAACCATCTTTTGCATCACATTAAATCCCATACCACTCCATTCCACAACATTCCCCTCAATTCTGCAACATTCCACCGCCTTCTGTTGCATTCCGTTGCATCATAGAAGGCACCATTCGCTACCAAATCACTCAGGAACATTCTATTGCATCATATGAAGCCCCAATCCTAACTATTCCACAACATTCCACTGTATTCTGCAAAATTCCACCATGTTCTATTGCATTCCATTCCATCAAAGAAGCCTCCAATCGCTCCCAAACCACTCAGAAACCCTATATTGAGTCACATTACACACCATTACACTCCATTCCACAACACTCCACTCTATTCCGCAACATTCCACCACGATCTATTGCATTCCATTCCATCAAAGAAGCCTCCATTCGCTTCCAAACCACTCCAAAACTCTTTATTGTGTCACATTACAACCGATTCCAGTCCATTCCACAACATTCCACCATGTTCCATCGCGTTCCATTGGGCAAAAGAAGGTCCTCTCTTTTCCAAAACAATCAAGAACCCTCTATCGCATCACATTACACCCCAGCACACTCCATTCCACAACTCTCCACTTCATTTCACAACACTCCACCACGTTCTCTTGTGTTCCATTTCTTCAAAGAATGCTCAATTCACTTCAAAACCACTAAGGACTGTCTATTGCATCACATCAAATGCCATTCCACTCCATTCTGCAAGATGCTATTCCATTCCACAACATTCCACCATGTTCTATTGCATTCTATTCTGTCAAAGAAGGCTCCATTCTTTTCCAAAACAATCAGGAACACTCTTTTGTGTCACATTACACACGATTCCAGTCCATTTAACAACATTGCACTCCATTCCTCTACATCTCACCATGTTCTGTTGCATTCCATTCCATCAAAGAGAGCTCCATTTACTTCCAAACCACTCAGGAACTCTGTATTGTGTCACATTACACTCGATTCTACACCAATCCACAAAATTGCACTTAACTCTGCAACATTCCACCATGTTCTATAGCATTCCATTCTGTCAAAGAAGGCTCCATTCATTTCCAAAACAGTCAGGTACCCTCTATTGCATCCCATTATAGCCGATTACAGTCCATTCCACAACACTCACTCCATTCCACAATATTCCACCACGTTCTACTGCGTTTCTCAACGTCAAAGAATTCTACGTTCACTTCAAAACCATGCAGGAGCACTTGATCACATCATAGTACACCCGCTGCACTCCATTCCACAACATTGCACTATATTCCGCAACACTCCACCATGTTCTATTGCTTTCCATTCTGTCAAAGAAGGCCCCATTCATTTCCATAACAATCAGGACCCTCTATTGCATCACGTTACACCCCATTACACTCCATTCCACAACTATCCACTCCTTCATGCAGCATCCCACCATGTACTACTGCATTCCATTCCGTCAAATTGGGCTTCATTCACTTCCAAACCCTTCAGAAACTGTCTATAGCATCACATCAAATGCCATTCCACTCCATTGCACAAAATTCTACTCCATTCCCCAACATTCCACCACGTTCTATTGTGTTCCATTGTGACAAAGAATGCACAATTCGCTTCTGAACCTCTAAGGAACCGTCTATTGAATCACAGTACACCTCAATCCACTCCATTCCACCACATTCCACTCCATTCTGCAACATTCCACCATGTTCTATTTTGTTCCATTCTGCCAAAGAATGTTCCATATGCTTCCAAACGATTCAGAAACTTCCTATTGTGTCACTTCACATGCCATTCCACTTAATTCCACAAGATTCTACTCCATTCCCCAGCATTCCACCATGTTCTCTTGCATTCTATTTTTACAAAGAAATCACCTTCCGCTTCCATACCCATCAGGAACACTCTGTTGCATCACATTACTCCCCGTTCCACTCCATTCCATAACATTGCACTCCATTCTGCAACATTCCACAATGTTCTATTGCATTCCATTCTGTCTAAAAAGGCTCCAATTGCTTCCAAACCATTCAGGAATGGCCTATTGCGTCACTTCACATGCCATTCCCCTCCATGCCACAAGATTCTACTCCATTCCCCAACATTCCACCATGTTCTATTGTGTTCCCTTGTGACAAAGAAGGCTCCATTCACTTCCAAACCACTCAGGAACCCTCTATTGCATCACATTACACCCCATTCCACTCAATTCCTCAAATTTCCACTACATCCCTCAACATTCCATCACGTTCTCTTTCATTCCATTGTTACAAAGAGTGAAGCATTTGCTTCCAAACCATGGTAGAACCCTTTATTGCATTACATTACACCCAATTACAATCCATTGCACAACATTGCCCTCCATTGTGCAACATTCCACCACGTTACATTGCATTACATTCTGTCAAAGAAGACTCCGTTAGTTCCTAAAGAATTAGGAATACTCTATTGCATCACATTACCCCCCATTACACTCCATTCCACAACTCTGCACTCCATTCCGCAGTATTCCACCATGTTCTATTGCATTCCATTCCGTCAAAGAAGGCTCCATTCGCTTCCAAACCACTCAGGTACCCTTTATTGCATCACTTTTCACCCCATACCCTTATATTCAACAACACCATTCCACAGCAATTCACCACATTCTATTGTGTTCTATTCCATCAAAGAAGGCTCCATTCCCTTCCAAGCCACTGAGGAACCATCTCTTGTGTCACATTACACCGCATTCCTCTCCCTTCCACTACATTAAACTACATTCTGAAAGATTTCTCCAAGTTCTATTCCATTCCATTCCATCAAGGAAAGCTTCTTTCGCTTCCAAACCATTCAGGAACCCTCTATTTTGTCATATTACACCCCATTCCAATACATTCCACAATATTAAACTCCATTCTGCAACATTCCGCCACTTTCTGTTGCATTCCATTGCATCATTGAAGGCACCATTCGCTACCAAACCACTCAGGAATATTCTACTGCATCATATTATACCCAATTCCACAAATTTCCACTACATTCCTCAACATTCCACCCCATTCTATTGCATTCCATTACATCAAAGAAGGCTCCATTCACTTCCAAACCACTCAGGAAACCTTTATTATGTCACATTACAGCCAATTCCACTCCATTCCACAACACTGCACTCCATTCCACAACATTCCACCACCTTCTATTGTGTTCCATTCTAACAAAGAATGCTCTGTTTGCTTCCAAACAATTCAGAAACTGCCTATTGCGTCACATCACAGGCCATTCTACTCCATTCCACAAGATTCTATTCCATTCCCCAACATTCCACCATGTTCTATTGCATTCTATTTTTACAGTGAAGGTACCTTTCGCTTCCATGCCCATCAGGAACCCTCTACTGCATCACATTACTCCCCATTCCACTTCATTCCATAGCATTGCACTCCATTCCACAATATTCAACCATGTTCTATTGCATTCCATTCTGTCAAAAAAGGCTCCAATCGCTTCCAAACCATTCAGGAATGGCCTATTGAGTCATTTCACATGCCATTCCTCTCCATGCCACAATATTCTACTCCATTCCCCAACATTCCACCACGTTCTATTGCAATTCGTTGTTACAAAGAAGACACCATTCAGTTAGAAACCTCTCCGGAACCCTGTACTGTATCACATTACACCCTGTTCCACAAATTTTCCCTACATTTCTCAAATTCCACAACGTTCTATTGCGTTCCATTATGTAAAAAAGGCTCCATTCACTAAAAACCACTCAGGAACTCTATATTGCCTCACATTACATCTGATTCCACTCCATTTCAAAACATTGCACTCCATTCTGCAACATTTCCCCACACTCCATTGTGTTCTATTCTATCAAAGAAGGCTCCATTCGTTTCCAAAACAATCAGGAACCCTCTATTGCATCACATTACACCCCATTACACTCCATTCCACAACTATCTACTCTGTCATGCAACATTCCACGACGTACTATTGCATTCCATTCCGTCAAACTGGACTCCATTCACTTCCAAACCCTTGAGGAACTCTATATAGCATCACATCAAATGCCATTCCACTCCACTGCACAAAATTCTACTCCATTCCCCAACATTCCACCACGTTCTATTGTGTTCCATTGTGACAAAGAATGCACAATTCGCTTCCGAACCTCTAAGGAACCGTCTATTGAATCACAGTACACCTCAATCCACTCCATTCCACCACATTCCACTCCATTCTGCAACATTCCACCATGTTCTATTTTGTTCCATTCTGCCAAAGAATGTTCCATATGCTTCCAAACGATTCAGAAACTTCCTATTGTGTCACTTCACATGCCATTCCACTTAATTCCACAAGATTCTACTCCATTCCCCAGCATTCCACCATATTCTATTGCATTCCATTTTTACAGAGAAGGCACCATTCGCTTCCATACCAGTCAGGAACCCTCCATTGCATCACATTACTCCCCATTTCACTTCATTGCAAAGCATTGCACTCCATTCTGCAGCATTCCACCATGTTCTATTGCATTGCATTGCATCAAAGAATGCTCCATTTCCTTTTAACCCTCTCAGATATCCTCTATTGTGTCACATTACAACCATTTCCACTCCATTTCACAACATTCCACACCATTCCACAATATGATATCACATTCTATTGTGTTCCATTCCATCAAAGTAGGCTCCATTAAATTCCAAACCACTCTGGTAAACCATATTGCATCATATTCCACTACTTTCCACACAATTCCACAGCATTCCACACCATTCCAGAACATTGCACCACATTCTATTGTGTGCCATTCCATCAAAATCGGCTTCATTCCTTTCCAAACCAGTCACGTACCCTCTTTGCATCACATTACACCCATTTCCACTCCATTCCAGAACATTGTACTCCATTTTGCCACATTCTACCATGTTCTGTTGCATTCCATTCCATCAAGGAAGGCTCCACTCCCCTCCAAACCACACATGTTGCATATATTGTGTTATATTATATGCCATTACACTCCATTCCACAACATTCCTCTCCATTCCACAACATTGCACCATGTGTGTTGCTTTGCAGGCCATCAAAAAAGACCCCATTCCCTTCCAAACAACACAGGTACAGTCTATTGCATCACATTCCACTCCATTCCACAACATTGTACTCCATTCTACAACTTTCTATCACGATCTATTGCATTTAATTCCATCATAGAAGGATCCCTTGCCTTCCAAACCACTCATGTACCATTTATTGCATCACATTACACAGTTTTCCACTACATTCCACAACATTCCGCTCTGATCCACAATATTCTACCACGAACCATTGAGTTCCATTCCATCATAGGAGGTTCCATTCCCTCACAACCCACTCTGGATCCTTCTATTGCATCACATTACACCCCACTACACTCCATTCAAAAATATTCCAAGCCATTACACAACGTTCTATTGTGTTCCATTCCGTAAAACAAGATTCCGTTCTCTTCCAAACCACTCAGGGACCCTCTATTTTGTTGCATTTCACCCTTTTCCACTCCATTTCAAAACATTCCACTGCTTTACAGCACGTTCTATTGTGTTCCATTCCGTCAAAGAAGGCTGAATTCCCTTCAAAATCACTTAGGTACACTCTATTGTGTCACATTACCCCTCATCCCACTCCATTCCACAACATTCCACTACATTCCAAAATATTCCACTTCGACCAAAAACATTCCAACATGTTCTATGGTGTTCCATTCCATCATAGGAGACTCTATTCCCTTCCAAACCGATCAAGTATCCTCTACTGCATCACATTACACACCATTACACTCCATTCCCCAACATTCCACTCCATTCCATCACGTTCTATTGCATTCATTTCCATCAAAAAAGGGCTCCATTCCCTTCCAAACCACACAAGTACCCTCTATTGCATCACATTACACCTTATTCCACTCTCTTCTACAATATTCCACACCATTACACCACGTTCTATTGCCTTCCATTATGGCAAAGAAGGCTCCATTCACTTCCAAACCACTCAGGTAAGGTACCCTCTATTGCGTCACATTACATCCAATTACAGTTCAATCCACAACATTCCACTCTGTTCCACCACAGTCTATTGCATTCCATTTCTTCAATGCAGTCTCCGTTCCCTTCCAAATCACTCATCTACCCTCTATTGCATCACATTAGCCCCTTTTACACTCTATTCCACAATATTCCACTCTGTCACTCCACATTCTATTGCTTTCCATTCTTTCAAAGAAGGCTCTATTCCTTTCAAAACCACTCAGGTACACTCTGCTGCGTCACATTACACTCCACTCCACTCCATTCCAAAGCATTCCCCTCCATTCCCCAACATTGCACCACGTTCTATTGCTTTCTAGTCCCTCAGAAAGCCTCCATTCCTTTCCAAACCACTCATATACCCTCTATTGTGACACTTTACACCCCATTCAACTACACTGCACAACATTCCACTCCATTCCATAATGCTTTATTGCATTCTGGTCCTTCAAAAAAGGCTTCATACCCTTCCAAATCACTCAGGTACCCTCTATTGCGTCACATTACACTCCTTTCCACAACATTCCTCTCCATTCCACAACATTCCACCACTTTCTATTGAGTTCTATTGCATCAAGGAAGGCTCCATACCTTACCAAACCACTCAGACACCATCTATTGCATCATATTACTCCCAATTCCACTCCAATCCACAAGATTCCACTTCATTCCACAACATTAAACTATGTTCTCTTGCATTCCATTCCATCAAATAAGGCTTCGTTCACCTCCAAACCACTCAGACACCCTCTATTGTGTCACATTACATCCAATTCCATGGCAATCCACAAGATTCCACTCCATTCAACTACATTTCACCACGTTCTATTCCCTTCCATTCTGTCAAAAAGGCTCCAAGTCCTTCCAAATCACTCAGATACCATCTATTGCATCATATTACACCCCATTCCACTCCAATCCACAAGATTTCACTCCATTCCACAACACTCAACCACGTTCTTTTGCATACCATTCCATCAAAGAATGCTGCATTCCCTTCCAAACCTTTCCGGTACCCTCTATTGTGTCATGTTAGCCCCCATGCCACGGAATTCCACAACATTCCACAATATTCCTCCCCATTCTATTGTTTTCCATTCCTCAAAAGAAGGCTCCTATCCCTTCCAAACCACTCAGGTACCCTCTTTTCCATCACATTACACTACATTCGACTCCATTCCACAACATGCCACTCCATTCCACAACATTAAAACACCTTCTATTGCATTCCAGTCCATCAGAGAATGTTCTATTCCCTTCTAAATCACTCTGGTACCCTCTATTGCGTCACATAACACCCCATTCCACCACATTACAAAACATTCCACAACATTCCACCACCTTCTATTGCATGCCATTCCGGCAAAAGAGGTTCCATTTCCTTTTAACCCTCTCAGGTATCCTCTATTGCGTCACATTACAACAATTTCCACCCCATTTCACAACATTCCACACTATTCCACAATATGATACCACATTCTATTGCTTTCCATTCTGTCAAAGTAGGCTTCATTAAGTTCCAAACCACTCTGGTAAACTCTGTTGTGTCACATTCCACTCCATTCCACTCAATTCCATAGCATTCCACTCCATTGCACAACATTGCACCACTTTCTATTGCATTCCATTCCATCAAAGAAGGCTCCATTCCCCTCCAAAACGCTTGGTTACCCTTTATTGCATCACATTACACGGTTTTCCACTCCATTCCTCAACATTCCACTCTGATCCACAACATTTAACCACGTTCTCTTCTGTTCTATTCCATTAAAGGAGGCTCCATTCCCTTCCAACCCACTCAGGTACCCTGTATTGCGTCACACTACACCACATTACACTCCATTCCACTGCATTCCGCTCGATTACACCATCTTCTGCTGCTTTCTGTTCCAACAACGTGGGCTCCATTCCCTTCCAAACAACTCAGGTACCCTCTATTGCATAAACATAACACTCCTTTCTGCTACAATCCACAACATATGTTGCATAACAGTACACTCCATTCAACTCCATTGCACAACTTTTCATTCCACTCCACCACGTTCTTTTGCATTCCATTTCGTCAAAGAGTGCGCCATTCCCTGCCAAACCTCTTGGGTTCCCTGTATTGCATCACATTACACCCCATTACACAACACTCCACAACATTCCACTTCATTCCATCACGTTCTATTACATTTCATTACATCATAGAATGCTCCATTCCCTTCAAAAACACTCAGATACCCTTTATTGCATCATATTACACCCCATTCCACAAAATTCCAATCTAATCCACAACATTGTACCACGTTCTATTGCATTCCATTCCATCATAGTAGGCTCCATTCCCTTCCAAAACACTCAGGTACACTCCATTGCATCACATTACACCCCAGTCTTTTGCACTGCTAAACATTCCACTCCACTCAACAACTTTAAACCACATGCTATTGCTTTCCATACTGTCAAAGAAGACTCCATTCCCTTCCAAACCAATCAAGTACCCTCTACTGTGTCACATTACACCACATTACAATTCATTCCACAATATTCCACTCCATTGTACCACACTCTGTTGCATTCCATTGCTTCAAAGAAGGTTCCATTCCCTTCCAAACCACCGTGATGTCCTCTATTGCGTCACATTACCTCCAATTCCACAACAATCCACAAGATTCCACTCCATTACACAACATTCCACCACGTTCTATTGCGTTCCATTCAATTATGGAAGGATCCATTCCCTTCCAAACCACTCAGGTACCTGCTGTTGTGTCACATTTCAACTCCTTCTACTCCATTCCTAAATATTCCAGTCCATTCCACAACATTCTACCATGTTCTATTGAGTCCCATTTTATCAAAGAAGGCTCAATTACTTTCTAAACCTCTCAGGTACCCACGATTGCTTCACAATACACCCAATTACATTCCATTCCACAACATTCCACTACATTCCACATTGTTGTTTCGCATTCATTCCATTCTGCCAAAGAAGGCTCCATTCAATTCCAAACCACTCAAGTACCCTCTATTTTGTCATGGTACACTCCACTCCACTCCATTCAAGAACATTCCATTGCATTCCCTTCCATCAAAGAATGCTGCATTTCCTTTGTACCACTCTGGTACCCTCTACTGCGTCACATTACACCCCATTCCATGCCATTTTACAAGATTCCACTCAATTCCACAATATTATACCACAGTGAATTGCATTCCATTCCATCAAAGAGGGATCCATTCACTTCCAAACCACTCAGTTACCCTCTGTTGCATCACATTGCACCACATCACACTCCATTTCACAACATTTCACTTCAGTCCACAATATTCCAGCACATTCTGTTCCATTCCATTCCATCAAAGAAGGCTCTATTCTCTTCCAAACCACTCATCTACCATCTATTGTGTCCCATTAAACCCCATTACACTCATTTCCACAAAATTCTACTGCATTCTTCCACGTTCTATTTCATTCCATTCTGCCAAAGTAGGCTCTATTCCATTCCAAACCACTCAGGTATCCTCTATTGTGTCACATTACACCCAATTCCACACCATTCCACAACACTCCACTCCATTACACAACATTCCACCATGTTATACTATGTCCCTTTCCATCGACGTAGTCTCCATTACCTTCCAACCCATTCAGGTACCCCCTATTGCATCAAATTACACCCCATTCCAATCCAATCCACAAGATTCCACTCCAATCCACAAAATTAAACCACGTTGTATGTCTTCCATTCCGTCAAAGAATGCTCCATTCTCTTCCATATTCCATCACATTAATGTGACTCTGTTGCGTCAGATTACACCCCATTCAACTGGCAAATCTAGAAGATTCCACTCCATTCCACAACACTGTACTCCATTCTGCAGCATTCCACCATGTTCTATTGCATTGCATTCCATCAAAGACGGCTCCATTCCCTTCCATATCACTCAAGTACCCTCTATTGCCTCACATTACACCACATTACACTCCATTCCACAACATTCCACTCACGTCCACATTCCACCACATTCTATTGCATTCCATTCCATCAAAGAAGGCTCCATTCCCTTCCAAACCATTTAGGTACCCTCTACTGCTTCACATTACACTCCATTACAATTCATTACACAACATTCCACTACATTCCACCACACTCTATTGTGTTCCGTTACTTCAAGGAAGGTTCCATTTACTTCCAAACCACTCAAATATCCCCTATGCGGGGACATTCAAATTATTTTCAATTTCTCGCACTTACAAAGATGTAATAAGCATCTCTGAATAATATTTGTGCTCACTTATCCAATTATTTCCTTAGAATATATCCCTAGAAGTTTCCATCCTAATTTTCTAATACACCAGGATTCCCCATTACCTTAAAGAAGGCTCCCTCATGAAATGAACACCCTGCCAACATATTTGTTTTTAAGTGCTGCAACTTTTCCTCAAAGAACCTGGTGCACAGAAGGGGAAAAGGTGACATAATCAAATCATCAGTGGAAATGGCAACTCTAAAAACGTTTAGTGCCAAGTCCCTTGACATACAGCCTTTCTTGGAAGTTGAACCACACTTGCATGACTATTTCCCACTCTAACTCACACCAAGGAGCAGGCTGCCACCTTGCCTTTAGGAGAATCATGCATCCAGTCAAGGACTATGTGAGTGCCTACAGTGTGACCAGCATTGTTCATGGTGCTGGGCATACAGCAGAGCAGAAAACAGGTAACACCCCATTCCCCTAGAGTTTCCTCTAGTCACAGTATTTGGACATTGACCTATACTTGGTTCTACTCTTTTTGCTTGTCGGCAGTATTCTAGTATTTTTCTACATGTTACAAGGTTTCTTATGAAATAACAATACAAAGAAGAAATACAGAAACACATTCACATATTTCGTTTCAACAGTAAGATTCTGCTTACCTTTCCAGCCCATTTCTGTCTCTCTGCTTCTGCTTTTATTAAATCAACCTACATCTGTGTTCTCATGACCTTCATGGGGCCCTTTATATTCTTTCTTTGAGTAGCAGAGCATATTTCGTTTTGTGCTTTTATTACTTGAGTTTGAGGATAGGAGCAGAGCATGGAGTGCTCCATGACCTGGGAGGGGGCTGCATCTCCCCTGGAGGAACCTTGGTTGCTGAGTCTTTATTTTCTTTCAGGCTTTCCATCAACTTTCAAACTGGGTGGTTTCAACCGAGGAGGGGCTCTCTCCAGCACTCGCTAGGCCTCCACCCCCACTTGTTCATCAAACCTCACTCCTCCATGTCTGGGGCTGATGGCTCCACTACATCACTCATCTGTCCCATGGCACCTGGAAGCCTGCACTCTTGTGCTGCTGCTTCTTGGGCCACTGCTCCTTTTTGTCCTGCTTCCTCTTGGGGCACCATGACATCCTTTACCATTACACAGCAACTCATAGTGACATCATTTCCATCACCAGCAAATTTTTTACCTCCTAAACAGCACCTTGCAGCTCACACTCTCATGATGCCCCTTCCTGTCTCTCCTGTAGGAGGGTGTCTTTTGCCCTCATGGCCTTTCACAATATTGTGATAAAAACACTCCCGTGAATCCTGCCTCCTCACAGACACTTTTCTCTAAGGAATTCCCTATTTTGCTGAGGGCCAACTTCATTGCTTCAGGTGTTGTCTGCACTCCTTCCCAGTCTTGGCTGAATAATATTCCATTGTGTATATGTACCACATCTTCATTATCCAGTCATCTACTGATGGACACTTAGGTTGCTTCCAATTCTTGGCTATTGTAAATAGTACTGCAATAAACATAAGGGTGCATATATCTTTCTCAAACTGGGTTGTTGCATTCTTAGGGTAAATTCTTAGGAGTGGAATTCCTGGGTCAAATGGTATTTATATTTTGAGATTTTTGAGAAACTTCCATACTGCTTTCCAGAATGGTTGAAAAAATGCCATTCTTATAGCATGTTTTTTGGGAAAGGAAGACAGACTTTGCAGTAAGTTGCCCTGAGTTCAGATATCAACCCTGTGTATCCTTTGGAAAATTAATCACTTTGACTGAATTTTAAAGATAGGGCCAGTTTCAACCTCAGAATAATTTCACTAAATGAAATATAAGCAAACCATCTAGCACAGGAAACACACTAAATATCACTTCTTTCATAACAGAGTGTAAACTTTTGTGCAAGAAATAGAGTGCTTCAGATATTCAGTGAAATGGGAGAATGGAGCAAGGTAACCTTCTTAAAACACAGGCCAAGGAGTTTAAATATAGAAGGTAGAGCAAGAAAATGACCTTTTCTTTTGGTGGAAACCTGGTTTTTGTTTTTTTGTTTTTTTGTGTCATTTGGTATGGTAAAACTGGTGATTAGACTACTCTACTCTAGAAGTACAATCTCCTGGAGGGAATAACTGAGGCCAAATCAGATTCTGAGAAAGTAAATGGGGATGGTTACTTGTGATGACATAAGTTGCCAGGACAGACCCATGCTGGCATGGGTCTAAAAGGACTCAAATAATTTGCAAATGTGGCAGGCTTTTATTTTCTGTGTATTGGGGACAGGCATTCTTCCCTGCCCCCCCAACCATACCCCTGTCTCAGCCCCAGAAGTTTGCTGTTTAACAGCTGTAGAATTTACAATGGCTTTTTATGGATTTAAGCAAAGATGCTATAACTGAGTCTCACTGATCACCAGCATCAATTCTCTACTGAGCTTAAATTTTGGTGCCTAACTTTCCAGTCTTCTCAATCTGGCAGCACCCTCACTTATCAAGTCATATTTCCCACTACTCTTCAACATCTATTTGCTTTAGGAAAAAAGGAGTCACTGTCTCCATTTACATATACTCCAATCTAGAAGCTTGAGAAACAGGCTGCAACATAGTAGGAATCAAAACTTTAATTCTCTCTCCTCTTTCAGTGTGAGGGACCATGCTTACAAAGATAAATGAGACATGAGAATACCCTGTTCTCAAGAAGGACAGCAGCCTAGCAAGTGAGACAGACATAAATTAAACCATCATTAAATCAGTACCATAAGTAGGTAACAAAAGCTGTTATGGAACAGAGAAGTGCTACCTCTGCCTGAGGAAGTCAGAAAATGCTTCATAAGCTGCCGTACATAACCATATTCATATGTATCTTTATCTTTTGCCCAGATTTTCTTTAATATTTTTTTCCCCTACCAAACTTTTTTCCCTTTATTACTCTAAATCAATCTAAGCTTAAAGGATCAGTACAAATTTCGGGTTTTCCAAGATAGTCTTTTATTCCTTTCTAAACTACTAGTCTCCTTAGTACCTCAGTTTATGTATTTTTGTTTCAAACACATTAGTTCCTCCCCAGCTATACAATAATTCCCTTGAATATTTGGATGATTCTTAAAATTTCAATATATATTATCACTCTACTGATATTTTAGCAAATAATAAAATTGTGACTGAAGATAATCCTATGTTCTAGTAAAGATGAACTGTCCAGTACTATTACAGACATTATCAGATCTCCAGCTACACTTACTGGCCAATTCAAAAGTTTCACCAATTTCATCCATTATACATTTCCAATCTCATCCGTTCAAGTCTTAAGTGAATTAGTTTTAATATGTATCTACTACTTTCAATTTTAACATGGACTTCACCCACTATGGATACTGACAATGAACTAACATTATAATATAACTTAAACACATTGCAAATTCTCCCTAACCAAGTCTCAGAATATTTCCCTCATCAATTAAATCAAGTCAGGTTTATCTACCTGTTTTACCAGTAAGAGGCAGTCCAGAGCATCTATCAGCCTAACCCTCCCATCTTCAATTTCTACTCCCGAAAAATAGAAATTCTAACAGTTTTCACTCTCTTACATGTCTTTGAGTGAGAAAAAAGGTATATAAACCAGCAAATGATTGGTAAAATGGACAGAGTTAAAATGTGAAATTATATTTTAAGCTTCATTTAGTTCTAAAATCATTAACAGCCTTCTATGCACCTATTAGCTGACCCTCTGGTTATCATGCCTCCATAATTTCTTAAGGTTTACTCTAGTTCTGTTAATGACTGTGAAACTGGCATTTCCAACACAGGAAATAATTAAAATAACAGGAAAATTTTCAAGTTTATTTAAAAACCAAAATTTCAGAAGCAATTATGGAGAAAAATAGAAGAGCCAGTAACAGTATAAGTGGTGCCTCTGAAATGAAGAGAATTGAAATTCCAAGACAACAGTACAAAAATTGTTTCAACTAAATCTGATATTTATACATAATCTCAATTCCAATACAAAGCAAGCAGGAAAAAAACAGAAAAGAAGTAAGTTTAGACAAGGATAGTGGGAAATAAGTTTGGTCTCAGACTTTTCCACTACAACTCTCAAAGCCAGAAAGCAGAGAAGAGGAATGACCAGATAGTTATGATGAGGAAAAATATGAACTAAGAATTTGATACTCAGTTTTCTCCTTACAACAGCCACCCTTATGTATCTAAGATCTTAGGGAACATAGTAATCAAAACCTCTTCTTAAAAATAATTGCTCTGCAATCTATCCAAATAAGAATGGATCAAAATAGTCAAAGAAGAGAGGAAAGTAAAAAGGACTGGTGGTTACAAATAAATCAATTTAAACACAGAACTACGAGTAAAAAGTCTTTGGGATTCAGACTATTGAAGATAATGAAAATGGCACAAGGCACAACAATATGAAAAAAATTGTTTTAACAAAATTGTGGAGGCCAAGAGTGGGAGAAAAAGCGAATGTGTACTGTTACATTAATTTGTCATGTCATGAAAGCAAATGCTGTGGTCTCAAATTAGAACACAGTTTTTAAGTCATGCTAAAACTCAAACTTGTAAGTGATCTTTCTTATTAACTTGAGGGAGGCTTTTAGTAATTAATTTCTTGTAGGAGAGAAATACATTGTTTCAACAATTCCTTTAGGTTCACTTCAGCACTCCTCTCCCATTAAGTATAAATAAAACTAAATGTTTGCACTGAAAAAAGGCTCAACCCAGTTTTTCTAAAATTATATCCATGTGTACACCTAATGAGATGTTTGGAATAATGGATACAAATTGTTAGCAATTAATTTGTGATTCTGGGTACTGGGATTTCCTGCTCCAAACCTCCAGCCTGTCCTTTTATATTTTTAATGTAATGAACAGGCATCATTTTTACAAAATTGTCTATAATTCAAAAAAAGATAAAGGAAAAGAAAAACAAACTTCCTGCCCAATTCACAACATATTTCTTTTTACCTTTGGCTCATTGTCAACATCTTGTCAGCTAACAGAGATGTTGGCTCTTTAATGCCAGATTGCTCTAATATCCCTTTCTGCTCCTCAAAGGAATCATGGTGTTAACATGAGTTAAAATCACCTTTAGTAACTACCTTTTATTGAGCTCTTCTTACTCATGCAGTACCATGCTAAAACCTTCCCACACATTCTTTGATTTACTCATAATCCTGAGGCAAGTGCTTTCCCATTTTAAGGATAAGGTCAAATAATTTGCCTAAAATGTCAAATAGCTATTAGGTGGCAGGGAGATTAAAAATCTACTTCAGTCTATAAAGGTCAAGCTCTTAATCACTAATTTCAAAGTAAGAGAAGCCTAGATTCAAATTCAGATTCTGTAAATTGCAGTATGAGTTTGGACAAGTGACAACTCGCCATTTTCAATTTGAAATCCTCAAAATGGGCATATTACCATCTTACATTAGATAAGGCTCTTGGTCCTCCATTTGGCACATAAAAGTACTCTATTTGGTGGTAAGTTGTAAGTTCTTGTAACACTAAGCACATCAAGGAAAATATGATGTCACAAAACTAAAATTATAGAGAAACTGAAGTCATGTACCATTGAATCTAACTGGAAAGTATTTGTTTCTTTTTCATTGTTTTCAAAACACTCCAATAATGAGTATTTAGTATACAAGTATAAATTAGAGCTTGAACAAATATAATAGTAAAGTAAGACATAATACTAAATAAAATTTGAGCAAACTGGAATAGATCAAGTTCCTGAGCATGGAGGTTACCAATTGGTTCCATACAAAGTTGTCTTAGGCAAACCCACCCTCTTTGAAGGTTAAGTCATCATTTAAAACCATTATCTTAAAAAGTTAAAAATTGTATGCTGTTTTCCTCAAAAAGTGGTTTAACTTTTGATTCTACTCTCAAGTCCTAATTACTTCAAATAAACTTCTCTAAGGCTTCTCTGTTATTTGATATGAAAATTTTGTCCAACAAGGAACTCAAAGAAAATAGGTTAAAATAGTTTTTTAGTAAGGAATCTGGCTGAAATAAAAATATGTCTGCATATTTGCAATAAAGAACATATGATGAAAGATTAATTATGGTGGCATGAGAGATGAGACAGAGGCTTCCTCCTAAAACTGAATATAAAATATTAAAATGTAATTAATACATCTAATCTTCAGAGAACCACAGGAAAGAGGACTGAACCAGACTGCGTACAGCTGGAGAAAAGCGCAAACCTCACAGAAAAGGTAACCTACCAATGCTATGTCCAGGCAGGATCCAAGCCCTTCCTCCACCTCAGATCACTGGCAGGAGGAAGAGAAACTGAGCAGGGAGGGAGTGGAGGCCTGGGACTGCTGAATACCTAATTCTGGAGATCTTCTCTGGGAGCACGAACCTACATTTCATGGTGCTTTCATGATACTCTCATGATTACAGAGTTGGAAAGCTAAGAGAGGCAGAATTCCTGGAGACACTGAGATTCCAGCTGCTTGTGGAAAGCAGGGATCCATATCCAGATGCTCTGGGACAAAAGCTTATACTTGTGTGTGCAGCCCACTGGTTCAGCCAGTGGAGACAGGCATAGCAGCCGGGAAGCAGAAAGCAGCTCTTTCCTCCCCCCATGCACCAATCCCACTCCCCTGCAACCCCCGACATGATAAGCTCCAGATAGTAGAGCTTCTGCAAACTAGAGGGCGCCATATACAAAATATGAAATGCCAAAGGAACCTGGTTCAGAGCAAAATTATTACTACAAGTCCTGAGAAAGATTTAAGTGACATTAAACTCATGAATCTTCCTGAAAGGGAGTTCAAAATAAAAATCATTAACATGCTCATGGAGGTATGGAAAGTTATTAAAGAACTTAGGAATGAATTCTGATCAGACATCCAATTGTTGAAGAACACAATGGAGGGTATTAGAAGCAGATTAGATATGGTGGAGATGATAAAAGGAATGGAAACTAGAGAAGAGGAACACAAAGAAGCTGAGGCATGGAGAGAATAAAGGATCTCTAAGAATGAAAGAATATTGAGAGAACTGTGTGACCAATCCAAATGGAACAATAGTCGCATTATAGAGTTACCAGAAGAAGAAGAAGAGAAAAAAATGGATAGAAAGTGTGTTTGAGGAGGTAATTGCTGAAACCTTCCCCAATCTGGGGAAGGAGATAGTCTCTCAAGCCATGGAGGTGAACAGATCCCCCAACGCAAGGGACCCAAGGAGGACAACACCAAGACATATAGTAATAAAATTGGCAAAGATCAAGGATAAGGACAGATTATTAAAAGCAAGAACAGAGAGAAATAAGATCACATGCAAAGGAAAGCCCATCAGGCCATCATCAGACTTCTCATCAGAAACCTTACAGGCCAGAAGGGAGTGGCATGATGAATTTAATGCAATGAAGCAGAAGGAACTTGAACCAAGATTACTTTATCTAGCAAGATTAGCATTTAAATTTGAAGGAGGGATTAAACAGTTTCCAGATAAGCAAAAACTGAGAAAATTTACCTCCCACAAACCATCTCTACAGTCTATTTTGGAAGACTGCTATAGATGGAAGTGTCCCTAAGGTTTAATAGATGGCACCAGAGGTAATAAAAACCACAGGAAAAAAAGTAGAACAGCTAATTACTAAGCAAATGCAAAATTAAATTAACTATCCCCACAGTCAATCAAGGGATAGACAAAGAGTACAGAATATGATACCTAATATATAAAGAATGGAGGAGGAAGAAAAGGGAGGAGAAAAAGAAAAGAACTCTTAGATTGTGTTTGTAATAGTTCATTAGGTGAGTTGCGTTACACTCTTAGATAGTAAGGAAGTTAACCTTGGACCTTGGGTAACCATGAATCTAAATATCGTAATGTCAATAGGTACATAGCTATCGATAATCACCCTAAATGTAAATGGACTGAATGCACCAATCAAAATACATAGTCACTGAATGCATAAAAAAACAAGACCCATCAATATGCTGCATACAAGAGACTAACTTTAAACCCAAAGACACATACAGACTAAAAGTGAAGGGATGGAAAAAGATATTTCATGGAACTAGGGAGAGAAAAGCAGGAATTGTAGTACTTGTATCAGACAAAATAGACTTCAAAACAAAGAAAGTAACAAGAGATAAAGAACATTACATAATGATAAAGCAGTCATTCCAACAAGAAGACATAGCCATTATAAATATCTATGCACCCAACATAGGAGCACCTACATATGTGAAACAAATACTAACTGGATTAAAAGGGGGAATATAATGCAATTCATTCATTCTAGGAGAATTCAACACTGCACTCACTCTGAAGGACAGATTATCCAGATAGAAAGTAAGTAAGGACACAGAGGCACTGAACAACAGATTAGAACAGATGGACCTAACAGACATCTAAAGAACTCTAAACGCAAAAGCAGCAAAATACACATTCTTCTCAAGTTCATATTTAATATTTTCAAGAATAGATCATATAGTAGGCCACAAAAAGAGCCTCAGTAAATTCGAAAAGATTGAAATTGGACCAACCAGTTTCTCAGACCACAAAGGTGTGAAACTACAAATAAACTACACAAAGAAAGTGAAAAGTCCCACAAACACATGGAGGCTTCACCACATGCTCCTAAATAACCAATGGATCAATACCAAATAAAAACAGGGATCATGCAATATATTGAGACAAATGACAATAATTCAACACCACAAAATCTGTGGGATGCAGTCAAATTCATGCTAAGAGGAAAGTATGCTGCAATACAGGCCCAACTCAGGAAATAGAACGATCCCATATTAGCAGTCTAAATTCAAAATTAATGAAACTAGAAAAATAACAAATGAGACCCAAACTCAGTATAAGGAGGTACATAATATAGATTAGAGCAGAAATAAATAAAATAGGGATGAATAAAACAATAGAAATAATCAAGGAAAGCAGGAGCTGGTTCTTTGTGAAAACAAACAAAATAGATAAATAGATAAACCCCTAGTAAGACCTATTAAGAAAAAAGAGAATCTACACACATAAACAGAGTCAGAACTGAGAAAGGAAAAATCACTATGGAAACCACAGAAATACAAAGAATTATGAGAGTATACTATGAAAAATTATATTGTAACAAACTGGATAACCTAGAAGAAATGGACACCTTTCTAGAAAAATATAACCTTCCAAGGCTGACCAAGAAAAAAACAGAAAATCAGAACAGACCAATTACCAGCAACGAAATTGAACTGGTAAACAAAAAACTACCTAAGAACAAAAAGTCTGGAAGAGATAGCTTCACCACTGAATTTTATCAAACACTTAGTGAAAACGTAAAGCCCATCCTCCTTAAAGTTTTCCAAAGAGTAGAAGAAGAGGGAATACTCCCAAGCTTATTATGTGAGGCCATCACTGTAATACCCAAACAAGGCAAGACACCCTAAAGAAAGATAATTACAGAACAAAACCCTGATGAACATAGATGCAAAAATACTCAACAAAATATTAGCAAACCTAATTCAAAAATATATTAAAAAGATCATCCATCATGATCACATAAGATTTATTCCAGGTATGTAAGGATGGTACAATATTCAAAAATCCATCAACAACATCCACCACATCAACAAAAGAAGGACAAAAGCCTCGTGACCATTTCCATATATTCTGAAAAAGCATTTGATAAAATTCAGCACCGTTCATGATAAAAACTCTCAAGAAAATGGGTATAGAGGGCAAGTAGCTCAACATAATAAAGGCCATATATAACAAATCCACAGCCAACATCAGACTTAACAGTGAGAAGCTGAAAGCTTTTCCTTTAAGATCAGGAACAAGACAAGGATGCCCACTCTCCCCACTTTTATACAAGATAGTACTGGAAGTCCTAGCCACGGCAATCAAACAACACAAAGAAATAAAAGGTATCCAGATTGGCAATGAAGAAGTAAAACAGTCCCTGTTTGCAGATGACATGAGATTGTACATAAAAAACTCTAAAGAATCCACTCCAAAACTAGTAGATATAATATCTGAATTCAGCAAAGTTGCAGGATACAAAATTAATACACAGAAATCTGTGGCATTCCTATACACTAAGAGCAAACAAGCAGAGAGAGGAATCAGGAATAGAATTCTATTCACAGTTGCATCTAAAAGAATAAAAAAAGACCTAGGAATAAACCTAACCAAGGAAGTGAAAGACCTATACCCTCAAAACTACAAGGCACTCATGAGAGAAATTAAAGAAGATACCAATAAATGGAAACTCATCCCATGCTTATGACTAGGAACAATTAATATTGACAAAATGGCCAGCCAGCCTAAAGCAATCTATAGATATAATGCAATTCCTATCAAAATACCAACAGCAGTCTTCAACAAAGTAGAGAAAATCATTCTAAAATTCATATGGAACTAGAGAAGACCTCGAATAGCCAAAGAATTTCTGAGAAGGAAGAATAAAACCAGAGGCATTACACTCCCTGACTTCAGGCTGTACTACAAAGACACAGCAGTCAAGACAATTTGGTACTGGCACAGGAATGGACCCATAGACCAATGGAACAGACTAGAGAGCCCTGATATAAACCTAACCATGTATGGTCAATTAATGTATGATAAAGGAACCATGTATATACAATGGGGAAATAGCCTCTTTAACAGCTGGTGTTGGCAAAACTGGAGAGCTACATGCAACAAAATGAAACTTGATTTTTGTTTAATCCCATGCACAAAAGTAAACTCAAAAGGGATTAAAGACTTTAATGTAAGTCATGAAACCATAAAACACTTAGAAGACAACATAGGCAAACATCTCCTGAATATAAGCATGAGCAACTTCTTTCTGAATGCATCTCCTTGAGCAAGGGAAACAAAAGCAAAAATGAACACATGGGACTACATCAAACTAAAAAGTTTCTGTACAGCAAAGGACACCATCAACAGATAAAAAAGGCATCCTACTGTGTGGGAGAATATATTTGTAAATAACATATCTGACAAGAGTTTCACAGCCAAAATATTTAAATAACTTACATGCCTCAACACTCAAAAAACAAATAAACCAATTAACAAATGGGCAGGGGATATGAAGAGACAGGTCTCCGAAGAATAATTTCAGATGGCCAACAGACATGATAATATGCTCCACATCACTAATCATCAGAGGAATGCGAATTAAATCCACAATGAGACATCACCTCACACCAGTAAGAATGGCCAACATAAAAAAGACAAGAATAACCAATGCTGGTGAGGACATGGATAAAGGGGAACCCTCCTACCCTGCTGGTGGGAATGTAAGGTAGTTCAGCCATTGTGGAAAGCAATATGGAGTTTCCTCAAAAAACTAAAAATAGAAATACTATTTGACCTGGGAATCCAACTCCTTGGAATTTACCCAAGGAATACAAGTTCTCAGATTCAAAAAGACATATGCACCCCTATGATTATTCTGGCACTATTTATAATAGCCAAGATATGGAAGCAACCTAAGTGTCCATCAGTAGATGAATGGATAAAGAAGATGTGGTACATACACATAATGGAATACTATTGGGCCATAAGAAAGAAACAAATCCTACCATTTGCAACAACATGTATGGAGATGGAGAACATTATGCTCAGTAAAATAAGCCAGGCAGAGAAAGACAAATGCCAAACGACTTCCCTCATTTCTGGAGTATAACAATGAAGCAAAACTGAAGGTACAAAATATCAGCAGACTCAGACACTCCAAGAATTAACTAGTGGTTACCAAAGGGGAGGTGAGTGGGTGAGCAGGTGAGGAGGGAGAGAGAAGGGTATTGAGGGGTATTATGTTTAGTAAATATTGTGTGGTGAATCACGGGAAGAACAGTGTAGCACAGAGAAGGCACATAGTGCATCTGTGGCATCTTACTGCACTGATGGACAGTGACTGCATTGGGGTATGGGTGGGGATTTTATAATATGGGTAAATGTAACCACATTATTTTTTCATGTGAAACATTCATAAGAGTGTATATCTATCATACCCTAGGAAAAAAACAACATATGAAAATAAATTTAATTGAAGTTTGAAAGTAGCCATCTCAGTAATTTAAAAAGCCATTTTATAAATGACCATTTTAAATTTGAACATGTAATCAGCACCATTATAATTTCTAAGATGTTTTCCACTGCTTAATTTTGGCAGTAAGTTTTAGTATAATGACATTGCCAGATCTCACAAGTAAAATGCTATATTGAAAGGAATAAACAACTAGGCTAAAAAAATATTGGAGCTCCAATGAATACCAAATAAACTAGTGACACCTAAGAGCAGAAAGTGCTTTTAAGTTTTCCAACAATAATCTGCACCAAAAGGCATACTTGAACATGCATACCTCAAGTTATTGCTTGGTGCTTCTTTTTCTGGAAGATCTATGTGCTTGGAGCCTGTTGACTGGTGCTCTTCAGCAAAGCTGGGCTCATGACTTATCATGTGGATCTCTGCAGTAAGAACTCCCCTTCATTGGAGAATCCAAAGAGATCTGGATCATTGAGAATTACATCAATTAAGAGGAGATAATCTTCATATGCTTTAAGAATATCTGGAAACCCCACTTTAAATTCTGAGAAGTTCTTAGTCACTTCTCTGCCACTAATTTCAAAGGAAACTTGTGTGAATGTTTCTTATTCATTAGAGAATGCAGGAACATAAAAAGAACAGGTAACACACAACCCACACAGAAACACGTAAAACACAGAAACAAATTGACACACAGCACACACAAAAACATACATCACAACAGATCATACAAAGAATGCTACAGACAACACAAACAATACAACACACACAAAACACACACAGCCACACACAATACACAGAACACACCAACACAACACATACACACATGCAAAACACCCAAAGCACGCAAAACCAGAGTACATACACAATCTCACAACACACATGTAGCACATCACCCTAAACAACACAACCCACACACATTGAGCACATCACCACACACAATACACATGAACCACAGTTCACAGAGTACACACACAACCACACACAAATCACAATCACCAATGCAAAACACACACAACACATACAAAAGCACACAGAACTGACAAAAACACACACAACACACATATAACACTGCACACAGAACACACAAACACAAACATACAGTATAGAGCACACACAGTCCCACACCCAGACAGCACGACCCAAAGCACACAACACACACACAATAAAGACACGAACAAAACACACCAGACACAATACAATTAACATCACACACAACACTGAAAATACACAAACCACCCAACACCTACCCCATACATAACACACAGAAAAGCATATACACAGCACTCACACAACCCGTAACACAGTACATAACACAACACACAACAGAAAGTCCAGAAACATTTCACACAAAACATGACACAGGAAGCCATACACCAAACACACAACATATACAACCACCAATAAAAAACTCATCAGAAAAGGCAACATATACAATACACAAAGAACCACTCAATGCACACAGAACACAACTCAGAACCATACACATAACAGATAACATGCCACAGAGGAAAACACATAGATTAACATACTCAACAAGTAGTAAGGAGCCCATGCCATACACATTACATACACAACACAGACAACACAAAACACACAGAAAAAAAACAAGACCCACAGATCACAGGCAACACAACGCATACAAGAACACACAGCACACACAGCATAGCACAATAGAGAATACACATAGAATTACAATACAAAAACCACAAGTCACTCACTACCATATAACAACAACACAAATAGCACACTACACACACAACGAACCCAACAAACACAACACAGATCAAACACATGGAATACAAAGAAAAAAACACATAACACACAACCCACACAGCAACACATAAAATGAAGAAACAAAACGACACACAGCACACACAACTCAACACACAAAAATATACTTCACAGCAGATAACAGAAAACATGCTGCACAGAACACAAGATATACAACACACACAAAACAACACACACAGAACACACAACACACAGAGCTAAACACTACACACACCAAAAACACCAACACAACATATACAGACACACAAAACATCTACAACAAGAAAACCAGAGATACATACAAACCCTGAACACAAAAATACCACAACATAATAAACAACACACCCCACACACATTGAGCACAAACTGAATGCAACACACATGAACCACAGTTCTCAGAGTATACACAGCACAAAGTGAGTCACACTGAACAAGCACAACCAGACACAGTACACACATTACAAATTATACTCATTACTCAAACAGCCAACCACTGACACAACCTGTCCAACACAGCCATACACACAAATCACAATCACACAGGCAAAACACAGAGCACACACACACAATACATACATAAACACATGCAAAACACAAATTACAATACAAAGAACACCAAATTAATGAAACACACTTTTCACACACTACACATGTCACAAAACACACATAAATCATACAGCACACAGAGCCTCACAGTCCACACAATGCAAAACACACAACATATACACAAAGCATATCAGACACAACACACAATTAATATCTCACACAACATGCAAAACACAGAACACAGTACACACAAGCAATATGTAGAAAACAGATAAGCATACACACAACACACATGGAACTGAGAACACAATACATTGCACAACAAACAACACAATTGTGGTCACATCACACACTGAATATGAAACAGAAAACCATTCAAAGAATACACAAGTTTCAGAACCAGGAACACAACATTCTACACAAAAGATACCAAACATACAACATACAAAGACACTCAATGAGCAATGCAAAAGACACAACCACCCACAACCACATGAATCACACAGCATTCCACAGAGAAATACACTCAGATCATACACAACAAACAACAAAGAACACAAACCACACACATCACATACACAACACACACAACACAGAAAAAACACAATACACAGGAAACACACATACAACCACATAAACACCACCACGCACATTAAACAAACAGATCACAGACATCACAACAAGAAAACAGACAATAACAAGGCATGCAAATTGTAACAACACTGTATACACACAGTATCACGCAACAGACACCACAAAACATGCCCTAACATATACACAAAAGACATACAATGCACTACACACATAACACAAAATGCAAAAATCACAAAACACATCACAAAGATTGATGTACAACACAAACATCACACACACAACACACACATTTAAAGAAACATCAAAACATTACCACAACACACACACAAAACACAAAATAACAGAACAATACATCACACAACACACACAAACATCAAACACAAA
This sequence comes from Manis javanica, assembly GCF_040802235.1. NCBI lineage: Eukaryota > Metazoa > Chordata > Mammalia > Pholidota > Manidae > Manis > Manis javanica. Next base: position 31,849,966 of record NC_133169.1, on the reverse strand, counting down.
AACAAAACATCACTACTCAACACACACACTTTGCGTTAACAATGCAACACACACAGAACAATGTAACCATTCCATACTACACATATAGCCACACACAACATACACGAAAGGAATAAACACATGACACACAACAAAAATTAAACAAACACAAAGACATACAGAACACAGAAAACTCATCAACACACACACAGCAAAACATAAGAAACAAAACACACCAAAAAGATCACACACATATAAGCACACAATTCACACAAACCACAGTTCATTGAGTACAAACACACAATGAGGCACACTGAACAAGCGAAAACACACAAAGAAAACACATCTTACATCACACACAAAACTCAGCCATATACACAACCTCTCAAACACAATGAAACACATAACACACACACATGCGAAACACACCCAACATATACAAAACCACATGCAAAACACACAACCAACAATAAATGCACATAGCACACATTTCACATACTACACAACACACAAAACTTCACACAGACACCCAACACACATACACACAGACAGGCACCACTATGCAATGCACACAAACAAAATTAAAAGTAAAAACACAACAGTCAGAGGGCACACAGCAGACACAACAGAGCACATATTTCTCATAAATCACACAAATCACATTTGTGAGAGTACATGCAGCACACACAATGAGGCACACTAAACAAGCACAACCACACATGGACAGCACATCTCACATCACAAACATAACAACCACACACACTCAACCACTCAAACACAACCGTGCACAAATCACAATCACACATGCAAAACACACACAACACTCACAAATCCATAGGCAAAACACACAAAACCAACATTTCACACAATACTCACTACACATACTACCACACAGACACACCATACATATATCCTCAAAAAAGAGCAAAATGCAGAACACAAACAGAACACAGAAACACACAAAAGAAGAGTCACAAGACACAAACCACACCCCTCAAGGCACATAGCTGCTCACAATACACACGAAACACATTGCACAGACTTCATACTGCACACACCATGAGACATACTAAACAAGCACAACCCACACAGTCAACACATCTTACATCACATGCATAACTCAAACAGCCAACCACACACCCAACCTCTCTAACACAAGCACACACAAATCACAATCACACACACAATACAGACACAACAAATACATACAAACCCACATGCAAAACACACACAAAACACAATAAAAAGCACACAGAATTTATGCAACACACATTTCACACACTACACACATCACTCCAAACATACATAAAACATATAGCACACAGAGCCACACAGAATGCACAATGCCAGACACACAACATATACACAAAGCATATCAGTCAAATCACAAAATATCTCACACAACTTGAAAAACACACAGATAACACAACACACACAATACACAACACACAGAGAAGTATACACACAACACATACAAAAATCACAGAACATATCACACAACACACACAAGCATCACACACAGAAATTAACATCACAACTCATAACAAACACAACACGCTGCATTAACAATGCAACACAGAGAATAACACAACCACTACATACCACACATAGAGCCACACAGAACGCACACACAAGAAACAACCACAACACAAACAAGGAAACACCCGAGAACACACAGAACCTCTCAGCATGCACACAGCACAACATAGAAAAGAACATACACCAAATACATCACAGGACTTCAAAACACACAAATCACACAAACCACCATTCAATGAGTACCCACAATACACACAATGAGGCACACTACACAAGCACAACCACACACAGACAACATGTCTAACATCACACATATAACTCAACCAAACACACACACAACCCCTCAAACACAGCCAAACACATATCAAAATCACACATGCAAAACAGGCACACCACATACAAAACCACATGCAAAATACACAACCAACAAAAACCCACAAAGCACACATTTCACACACTACACAATGCACAATCACTCACAGACACCCCACACACATATCCATGCACAGGCTGCACTATGCAAAGCAAACACACACAATCCCAAAATGTAACAATGCAAGTCACAAGACACACACCAGACATATCAAAGCACATAATTGCTCACAACACACACAAACAACATTTCACACAGTACACACAGCACACACAATGAGGCACACTACACAAGCAAAAGCACATACAGATAACACATCTCACCTCACACACATAACAACCAATTGCATACACAGCCTCTCAAACACAGCCAAACACCTATCACAATCACACACACAAAACACAGACAACACATACAAATCCACACACAACAAACAAAAACACACACATCACACATATAACACACAACACATAACACACACAACCACAATCAAGCAATATAGAACACACACAGACCCACATGCAGACAGCAGGAACCAAAACACACATACACACACACAAATTACACAATCAGAACACATTAGACACAATGCAAAATTAACATCATGTAGAATGCTCAAAATGCACAGACCACCATCTACCCTGTACATAACACACAGAAAGCATATAGACAGCACTCATACAACACAGAACACAGTACATAACACATTAGACAGAAAGACCAGACACATTATGCACGACACATAACACTGGAAGCCACACAACAAACATACAACATATACAACCACCAATGGATAACTCAAAAAAATAAAATATACAACACACAAAGAACCACTCAATGCACACAACACACAACTCACAACTACACATATCACCCATAACATGCCACACATAGAAAAATACACAGAACAGTGTACACAACAAGCAGTAAACAACACACACCACACATAGTACATACACAACACACACAACATGGACAACACACAACACACAGAAAATAAACAAGACCCACAGATCACAGACAACACAACCCAAAACACACAGCACACACAGCATAGCAAAACAGAGAATACACAGAGAATCACAAAATAAACACCACAAATCAGTCACTACGATATACCAACAACAAGAACAGCACACTACACACACAACAAACCCTAAAAGCACAGCACAGATCAAACACACACAATAAACAGTAAAAAACCTAACACACAACCCATACAGCAAGACATAAAACAAAGAAACAAAATGACACACAGCACACAACACAATGGACACAAAAATATACATCACAACAGTTAACACAAACAACACACACTACATAAAACACAAACAATACAACACACATAAAACAATACACACAGAACATACAACACACACAGCCACACACAACACCTGGAAAGCACCAAGAAAACACATACAAACACACATGCAAAATAACCACAACACACAAAACCAGAGTGTACATATGTCTCAACACACAAACAGCACATCACATTAAACAACAAACCCCACACACACCAAGCACATAACTGCACACAATACACATGAACCACAGTTCTCAGAGTAAACACAATAGACACAGTGAAGCACACTGACCAAGCATGACCACAACCAGTACACACATAACAAACTACACTCATTACTCAAAGAAACAACCACACACACAACCTGTCAAAAACAACCACACACAAATCACAATCACATGTGCAAAATGTACACCACACATACAACACATAAAAACTCACATGCAAAACACACACAAACCACAACAAAAAGAACACTGAATTGATGCAACACACATTTCACACATTACACACATCAATCCAACCATACATAAAACATACATCACAGTCTCACAGAATGCACAATGCCAAATACACAACATACACACAAAGTGTATCAGTCATAACACACAATATCTCACACAATTTGCAAAACACACAGACCACACAACACATGCACAATACATAATGCACAGAGAAGAATACACACAGCACAAACAGTGATCACACAACAACACATCACACAAGCATCACACACAGAATTTAACATCACAACTCAGCATGCACAACACCCGGCATTAACAATGCAAGACACACAGAACAATGCAACCACTGCATACCAGACTTAAAGCCACTCACAAGATATACTAAAGGAACAACCACAGCACACACAAGAAAACACCCACAAACACATACATAGAGAACACATAGAACCTCTCAACATGCACACAGCACACCATAGAAAGCAACATACACCACAAACATCACAGGACATAAATCACACAATTCACACAAACCGCAGTTCAAGCAGTGCACACAACATACACAATGCGGCACACTACGCAAGCACAACCACACAGAGAGAACACATATCACTCCACAGACATAACTCAACCAAACACATACACAACCTCTCAAGCACAGCCAATGCAAATCACAATCACACAGATGCAAAACAGGCACACCATATACAAAACTATTCACAGACCATATGCAATTCCCAAACATAAACACAACACACTACACAAATGATGCCAAACATACAACACACAAAGACACACTCCAGCACACAACACCCAACACAGAACCACCCACAACCACAACAGTCATACAGCACTCCACAAAGAAATACACACAGAACACTCACTACAAAAAAAGTACCTAAACTGCACACGTCACATACAAAAGTCACAACACTGAAAGAACACAACACACAGGAAACACACACAACTACATAAACACTGCCATGCACATTAAACCAGCAGATCACAGACTTCACAGCAAAAAACACACAATAACACAGGACACAAAATGTAGCACAACATAACACACAATCACACAACAAACACCACAAAACACACCCTACCATATACACAAAAGACAAACAACGCACTTCACACATAACACAAAACCCAACAAACACAAAACACATCACAGAAAGACGCAAAACACAAACATCACACACACACCACACACATTAAGAGAAACACATCAATACATTACCACAACACACAAAATAATACAAAAATCACAGAACAATACATCACACAACACACAGAAGCATCACACACAAGTTAAACATCACAACTCATAGCACACACAACACCCTGCATTAAAAACACAACACAGACACTGACGCAATCACTACATACCACACATATAGCCACACACAACACACACTCAAGGAATAACCACAACAAACACAAGTAAACACTCACAAACACAAGATATGGAGAGCACACACAAACTCAACACACAAATAGCACAACATATGAAACAACATACACCACAAACATCACAGGACATATAGGTATCCAATTCTCACAAACCACATTTAACCATGTATACACCCCACACTCAATGAGGCACATCACACAAGCAAAACCACATATAGATAACACATCTCCTCTCACACACATAACAACCAATTACACAAACATCCTCTCAAACACAGCCAAACACCTATCACAATCACATACTCAAAACACACAAAACACATACAAAACCACATTGAAAGCACACAACCAACAATAAACGCACATAGCACACATTTCAAACACTACACACCCCACACACTAATGCACACAGACACCCCACACACATATACACACATGGGCACCACTACGCAATGCACACACACACAAAACTCAACAAGTAACAACACAACAGTCACAGGGCACACACCAGACACAAAAGAGAACATGTTTCTCATAAAACACACATACCACATTTGGGAAAGCACATGCAGCACACACGAAGCACACTAAACAAGTACAATCACATATGGATGACATATCTCACATCACAAACACTACAACCACACACAAATCACAATTACACACGCAAAACTCACACAACACTCAGATAGGCAAAACACACATAACCAACAAAGGAAACAAATACCACACATTTCACACACTATATGCTACACACACAACCATGCATAGACACACCACACATATATCCTCACACAGGAGCACAATGCAGACCACACACACAACACAGAAACATGCAACACAATAGTCACAATACACACACCACACCCTTCAAGGTTCATAAACACTCACAATACACACGAAAAACAATGCACAGACTATGTACTGCACACCCCATGAGACATACTAAACAAACACAACCACATACAGTCAACACATCTCACATCATGTGAATAACTCAAACAGCCAAAAACACACACAACCTCTCTAACACAACCACACAAAAATCACAATCACACATACAAAACAGACACAACACATACAAATCCACACACAACCAACAAAAACACACACAGCACACCTATAATGCATTACACACAACACACACAGCCACAAGCATGCAATATAGAGCATACACAGACCCACACGCAGACAGCATTAAACAAAACACACAAACACACAGAAAAAATACACAATCACAGAACATATCAGACACAATGCAAAACTAACATCATACAGAATGCTCAAAACACACAGACCACCCAACATCTACCCTGTATATAACACACAGAAAGCATATAGACAGCACTCACACAACCCAGAACACAGTACATAACACAACAGATGACAGAAAGACCAGACACATTACACATGAAACATGACACTGGAAGCCACACAACAAACACACAACATATACAACCACCAATGGATAAGTCATCAAAAATGACAAAATACACAACACACAAAGAGCCACTCAGCGCACACAACACACAACTCACAACCACATACATCACACATTACATGCCAAGCAGAGAAAAATACACAGAACAATGTACTTAAGAAGCAGAAAAGAACCCATATCATACATGGTACATACACAACACACACAACACGGACAACACACAACACACAGAAAATAAACAAGACCCACATATCACAGACAACATAACCCAAAACACACAAGAACACACAGCACACACAGCATAGCAAAACAGAGAATACACAAGGAATCACAAAACAAACACCAAAAATCATTCACTAACATACCAACAACACAAACAGCACACTACACACACAACAAACTAAAAAAGCACAACACAGCTCAAACACACACAATACACAATAAAATACACATAACAAAGTACCCACACAGCAAGACATAAAACAAAGGAACAAAATGACACACAGCACACACAACACAACACACACAAAAATGTACATCACAACAGTTAACACAAACAACACACTACATAAAACACAAACAATACAACACACATAAAACAACACACACAGAACATACAACACACAGCCACAGACAACACCTGGAAAGCACCAAGAAAACATATACAAACACACATGCAAAACAACCACAACACACAAAACCAGAGTGTACATACAACCTCTCAACACACAAAGAGCACATCACATTAAACAACAAACCACACACACACCAAGCACATAACTGCACACAATACACATGAACCACGGTTCTCAGAGTAAACACAATACACACAGTGAAGCACACTGACCAAGCATGACCACAACCAGTACACACATCACAAACTACACTCATTACTCAAAGAGCCAACCACACACACAACCTGTCAAAAACAACCACACACAAATCACAATCACATGTGCAAAATGTACACCACACATACAACACATAAAAACTCACATGCAAAACACACACAAACCACAACAAAAAGAACACCATATTCATGCAAAACACATTTCACACACTACACACATCACTCCAAACACACGTAAAACATACAGCAAACAGAGCCTCACAGAATGTGCAATGCCAAACACAACATATGCACAAAGCATATCAGTCATAACTCACAATATCTCACACAACTTGCAAAACACACAGATCACACAACACATGCACAATATGCAACACACAGAGAAGAATATGCACAACACAAACACAAATCACAGAACAACACATCACACAACACACACAAGTATTACACACAGAAATTAATGTAACAACTCATAACACACACAATGCCCTGCATTAAAAATGCAACATGAAGAACAACACAACCACTACATACCACACATAAAGCCACACACAATGCACACTCAAGAAACAACCACAACACACACAAGAAAACACCCACATACACCTACATAGAGAACACACAGAACGTCTCAACACGCACATAGCACAACACAGAAAACAACATACACCACAAACATCACAGTAGATTAAAGCACACAATTCACACAAACCACAGTTAAATGAGTGCACAGAATGAGGCACACTACACAAGCACAACCACACACAGACAACACGGCTAACATCACACACAAACCTCAACTAAACACTCACACAACCTCTCAAACACAGCCAAACACATATCATAACCACACATGCAAAACAGGCATAACACATAAAAAACTGCATGCAAAATACACAACCAACAAAAACCCACAAAGCACACATTTCACACACACACAACACACACACAACACATACAAAACCACACACAAAATACACAAACAAAAATAAATGCACATAGCATACTTTTCACACACTACACACCCCACACACAACCACACACATACACCCCACACACATATACATGCATGGGCACCACTACGCAATGCACACACACACAAAACTCAAAAAGTCACAACACAACAGTCACAGGGCACACACCAGTCACAACAGAGCACATATTTCTCATAAAACATTAAATCACATTTGCGAGAGCACATGCAGCACACACAATGAGGCACATGAAACAAGCACAATCACACATGGATGACATATCTCAAATCACAAACATAACAACCACACACACTCAACCACTCAAACACAACCACACACAAATCACAATCACACATGCAAAACACACACAACACTCACAAATCCATAGGCAAAACACACAAAAAAACAAATAAGACAAATAGTACACATTTCACACACTACATGCTACACACACAACCACACACAGACACACCACACATACATCCTCAAAAAGGAGCACAATGCAGAACACACACACAACACAGAAACACGCAAAACAAGAGTCACTTGACACACACCACACACCTCAGGCACATAACTGCTCACAATGCACACATAAAACACTGCACAGACTATATACTGCACACCCCATGAGACATACTAAACAAGCACAACCACACACAGTCACCACATCTCACATCATGTGAATAACTCAAACAGCCACACACACACAACCTAACACAACCACACAAAATCACAATCACACATGCAAAACAGACACGACACATACAAATCTATACACAACCAACACGAACACACACAGCACACCTGTAATGCACTACACACAAAGCACTCAGCCACAAGCATGCAATATAGAGTACACACAGACCCACACGCAGACAGCATTAAACAAAACACACAGACAAAATACACACTCACAGAACACATCAGACACAACACAAAACTAACATCACACAGAATGCTCAAAATACACAGACCACCCAACATCTACCCTGTATATAACACACAGAAAGCATATAGACAGCACTCACACAACCCAGAACACAGTACATAACACAACAGACAACAGACAACAGAAAGACCAGACACATTACACATGAAACAGGACACCAGAAGCCACACAACAAACACACAACATATACAAATACGAATGGATAACTCATCAAAAATGACAAAATATACAACACACAAAGAACCACTCAATGCACACAACACAGAACTCCCAACCACACACATCACATATTGCACATGACACAGAGAAAAGTACACAGAAAAATGTACTCAACAAGCAGTAAGGAACCCATACCATACATAGTACATACACAACACACACAACACGGCCAACACACAACACACAGAAAATAAACAAGACCCACAGATCACTGACAATACAACCCAAAACACACAAGAACATACAGCATACACAGCATAGCAAAACAGAGAAAACACAATGAATCACAAAACAAACATGACAAATCATTCACTTCCATATACCAACAACCAAACAGCACATCACACACACAAGAAACCCAAAAAGCGCCACACAGATCAAACACACACAATACACAGTAAAATACAAATAACACACAACCCACACAGTAAGACATAAAACAAATAAACAAAACCACACACAGTATGCACTACACAAAGTACACAAAAATGTACATCACAACAGCACAAACAACACATACTACATACAACACAAACAATGCAACACACATAAAACAACACACAGAGAACATACAACACACACAGACACACACAACACACATGGGAAGTGCCAACACAACAAATACAACACACATGCAAAACACCCACAACACACAAAACCAGAGTTTACATACAACCTCTCAACACACAAACAGCATATCACACTAAACAACAAACCCCACACAAACTGAGCACATAACTGCACACAATACACATGAACAATGGTTCTCAGAGTAAACACAACAGTGAGTGACTCTGACCACGCATGACCACACACAGTACACACATCACAAATTACACTCACTACTCAAACAGCCAACCACACACACAACCTGTGAAACACAGGCACACACAAATCAAAATCACAAGCAAAACATGCACCACACATAACACATGCAAAATGACATGCAAAAAGTACACAAACCACAACAAAAAGAACACTGAATTTATGAGACACACATTTCACACACTACACACATCACACAAAACACACATAAAACATACAGCACACAGGGCCTCAGAACACAAAATACAAAGCACTCAACATATATACAAAGCATATCAGACACAGCACACAATTAATATCCCACACAACATGTGGAACACAGATGAGAAAACACATGCACAATATACAAAACAGATAAGAATACACACAACACACATGCAACTGAGAACACTATACAGTGCACATCATGCAACACATGTGCAGTCACATCACACACTAAACATGAAACAGAAAACCATTCACAGACCACATAACATTCCCAACCATGAACACAGCATACTACACAAAAGATACAAAACATAAAACATGCAAAGACACACTCCAAGCACACAACACCCAACACAGAACCACCCACAACCACACCAGTCACACAGCACTCCACAGAGAAATACACACAGAACATACACTACAAACAACAAAGTCCCCAAATTGCACACATCACATACACAACAGTCACAACAGAGAGAGCACACAACACACAGGAAACACACACAAACACATAAACACCGCCACAAACATTAAACCAACAAATGATGGACATCACAGCAAAAACACACAAAAACAGCATGCAAAATGTAACACAACACAGAGTACACACACAATCACACAACAAACACCACAAAACACGCCCTACCATATACACAAAAGACAAACAATGCACTTCACACATAACGCAAAACCCAAGAAACAGAAAACACATCACAAAAAGATGCACAACACAAATATCACACACACATTAAAAGAAACATATCAATACATTAACACAACACACAAAATAATACACAAATCACAGAACAATACATCACACAACAGAGACAAACATCACACACAACTTAAACATCACAGCTCATAACACCCACAACACCCTGCATGAGCAACACAACAGACTGATGCAGCTACTACATACCACACATAAAGCCACACACAACACACGCTCAAGAAAGAACCACACCAAACACAAGTAAACAGCCGCATATACAAAGAAGACAGAAAACACACAAACTCAACACGCTAAAAGCACAACATATGAAAAAACGTATACCACAAACATCACAGGACATAAAGGCACACACTTCTCACAAACCACATTTAACCACGTACACACCACACACACAATGAGGCACATTGCACAATCAAAACCACATACAGATAACACATCTCACCTCACACACAAAACAACCAATTACACACACGACATGTCAAACACAGCAAAACACGTATCACAGTCACTCATGCAAAACACACACAACACACACAAAACCACACACAAAACACACAACCAATGGTAAACACACATAGCACACATGTTGCACACTACACACCCCACACACATATACACACACAGGCACCTCTACACAATGCACACACACACAACTTTCACAGGGCATACACCAGACACAATAGAGCACATATTTCTCATAAAGCACACAAATCACATTTGCGAGAGTACATGCAGCACTCACAATGAGGCACACTAAACAACAAAACCACATACAGATAACACATCTCACCTCACACACAAAACAACCAGTTATACACACAACCTCTCAAACACAGCCAAATGCATATCACAATCACTCACGCAAAACACAACACAAAGAAAACCACACGCAAAACCCACAACCAATGGTAAACACACATAGCACACATTTGGCACACTACACACCCCACACACAACCGCACAGACACCCTACACACATATACACACACGGGCACCTCTACACAATGCGCACACACACACAGAACTCAAAAAGTAACAACACAACAGTCAAAAGACACACAGCATACACATCAAAGCACGTAATTGCTCTCAACACACATGAACCACATTCAAGAGTACAGACAGCATACCCAATGAGGCACAGTAAACATGTACAACCACACACAGAGAACACATCTCACATCACACACATAACAAGTAAACACCCACACAACCACTCAAACACAACCATGCACAAATCACAATCACATATACACAACCACTCAAACACAACCATGCACAAATCACAATCACATATGCAAAACACACCACACACAACACATACAAAATGATATGCAAAAAACACACAAACCACAACAAAATGAACACCAAATTTATGAAACACACATTTCACACACTACACACATCACACAAAACACACATAAAACATACAGCACACAGAGCCTCACAGAATGCACAATGCAAACACACACAATATATATACAAAGCATATCAGACACAACAACACAGGTAATATCCCACATAACATGCAAAACACGCAGATGACACAACACACACACAATACACAAAACAGTTAAGACTACAAACAACATACATCACACAAAGTCTCACCCCTAGCACACACACCCAACACAGAACCACCACAACCACACAAGTCACACAGCACTCCACAGAGAAATACACACAGAACATACACTACAAACAACAAAGTACCCAAACTGCACACATCACATGCACAACAGTCACAACACAGAAAGAGCACAACACACAGGAAACACACACACAACCACATAAACACCACCACACACGTTAAACCACCAGATAACAGACATCACAACAGAAAACACACAATAACAGCACACAAAATATAACAAAACACAGAATACACAATCACCCAACAAACACCACAAAACACTCCCTTCCATATACACAAAGACAATGCACTTCACACATAACACAAAACCCAACAAAAACAAAACATCACAAAAAATGCGCACAACACAAACATTGCACATACAACACACACATTAAAAGAAACACACCAATACATTACCACAACACACAAAAAAATATACAAATTACAGAACAGTACATCACACAACACACACAGACATCTCACACAAATTAAACTTCACAATTCATAACACACAAAAGACCCTGCATTAACAACACAACACACAGACCGACACAACCTCTATATATGACACAGAAAGCCACACATAACACACACTCAAGGAATAACCACAACATACACAAGTAAACAATGACAAACACAGAGACATAGAGAACACACATAGCACACATTTTGCACACTACACACCACACACACAATCATGCACAAAGAACACACACACATAACCACACACTGCCCACACTACACATAGTGCACAGACATAAAACCCAAAAGGTAACAACACAAGTCACAAGACACACACCAGACACATCAAAGCACGTAATTGCTCTTAACACACATGAACCACATTTCACAGAGTACACACAGCATACACAATGAGGCACACTAAACACACACAACCACACACAGACATCACACACATAACAAGCAAACACCCACACAACCACTCAAACACAACCATGCACAAATCACAATCACATATGCAAAACACACCATACACAACACATACAAAATGAACCTCGTTTCACAGAGTACACACAGCACACACAATGAGGCACACTAAACAAGCACAACCACACACACATATGAATCCACACACAACCAACAAAAACACACAGAACACACCTATAATGCACTATGCACAACACACACAGCCACAAGCATGCAATATAGAGCACACACAGACTGACACGCAGACAGCACGAAACAAAACACACAAACACACACACAAAATACACACTCACAGAACATATCAGACACAATGTAAAACTAACATCACACAGAATGCTCAAAATACACAGACCACCCAACATCAACCCTGTACGTGACACACAGAAAGCATATAGACAGCACTCACACAACCCAGAACACAGTACATAACACAACAGACAACAGAAAGACCAGACACATTACACACAAAACAGGACACCAGAATCCACACAACAAACAACATAGACAAACACCAACTGATAACTCATCAAAAATGAAAAAATACACAACACACAAAGAACCACTCAATGCACACAACACACAACCCACAACCACACACATCACACATTGCATGCTGCACAGGGTAAAGTACAGAACAATGTATTCAACAAGCAGTAAAGAACCTATCCCACACATAGTACATACACAACACACACAACACACAACACAGAAAATAAACAAGACCTACAGATCATAGACAACCCAACCCAAAACACACAAGAACACAAAGCACACACAGCATAACAAAGCAGAATACACACAGAATTACAAAACAAGCACCACAAATCATTCATTACCATATACCAACAACACAAACAGCACACTACACATAAACAAACCCAAAAAGCACAACACTGATCAAACACATACAATACACAGTAAAAAACACATAATACACAACCCACACAGCAAGACATAAAACAAAGGAAGAAAACGACACACAGCACGCACAACACAATGCACACAAAAATATACATCACAACAGTTAGCACAAACAACACAAACAATACAACACACATAAAACAACACAAAGAACACACAACACACACAACACATACAGCCACACACAACACACATGGAAAGTGCAAACAACACATACAACACACATGCAAGACACACACAACAGACAAAACCAGAGTTTACAACACACAACCTCTCAACACACAAACAGCACATCACACTAAACAACAAACCCCCACACACTGAGCACATAACTGCACACAATACACATGAACAATGGTTCTCAGAGTAAACACAACACACGCAGTGAGGCACACTGACCAAGCATGACCACACACAGTACACAGATCACAAATTACACTCATTACTCAAACATCCAACCACACACATGACCTGTCAAACACAAACACACACAAATCACAATCACATGCATAATACGCACTACACACACCACATGCAAAATGACATGCAAAAAATACACAAAAACCACAACAAAAAGAACACCGAATTTATGAAACATACATTTCACAAACTACACACATCACACAAAGCACATATAAAACATACAGCACACAGGTCTTCACAGAACACACAATGCAAAACACAGAATATACATACAAAGCATATACAACACAGCACACAATTAATTGCCCAAACAACATGTAAAACACACAGATAAGACAACACATGCACAATATGTAAAACAGAAAAGAATACACACAACACACATGCAACTGAGAACACTATACGTTGCACATCACGCAACACATGTATGGTCACATCACACACTGAACATGAAACAGAAAACCATTCACATACCAAATAACATTCCCAACCACGAACACAACACGCTACACAAAAGATGCCAAACATACAACACACAAAGACACACTCCAAGCACATCACACCCAACACAGAACCACCCACAACCACACCAGTCACACAGAACTCCACAGAGAAATTCACACAGAACTTACACTAAACAAAGTACCCAAACTGCACACATACACAACAGTCACAACACAGAAAGAACACAACACACAGGAAACACACACACAACCCCATAAACACCATCACACACATTAAACCAACAGATAATGGACATCACAACAGAAAACACACAATAACACAGGATGCAAAATGTAACACAACACAGAAGACACACACAATCACACAACAAACACTGCAAAATGCACCCTACCATATACACAAAAGACAAACAACGCACTTCACACATAACACAAAACCCAACAAACACAAAACACATGACAGAAAGACGGAAAACACAAACATCACACACACGCCACACACATTAAGAGAAACACATCAATACATTAACACAACAGACAAAATAGTACACAAATCACAGAAAAATACATCACACAACACTCACAAACATCACACACAATTTAAACATCACAGCTCATAACACCCACAACACCCTGCATGAACAACACAACACAGACTGACGCAACCACTACATACCACACATAAAGCCACATACAACACTCACTCAAGAAATACCACAACAAACACAAGTAAACATCCACAAACACAAAGACATGGAGAACACACACAAACTCAACACGCAAAAAGCACAACATATGAAACAACATACACCACAAAATTCACAGGAAATAAAGGCACAAAATTCTCCCAAACCACTGTTAACCATGTACACCCCCCACACACAAACACACTCAGATACCCCACACACATATACACACATGGAAACCAACACGCAATGCACACACACACAAAACTCAAAAAGTAACAACACAACAGTCTCAGGGCACACACCAGTCAGAACAGAGTATGTATTTCTCATAAAACACACAAATCACATTTGCGAGAGTACATGCAGCACACAGAAAGAGACACACCAAATAAGCACAACCACACTCAGACAATACATCTCACATTACAGACAAAACAACCACACACACAACCACTCAAACACAACTGCACACAAATCACAATCACACAAGCAAAACACACACAACACTCACAAATCCATAGGCAAAACACACATAACCAACAAAGACGAATATCACACATTTCACACACTACACACTCAACCACGCTCAGACACATCACAACATACATCCTCAAACAGGAGCACAATGCAGAACACACACAGAACATTAAAACAAGCAAAACAAGAGTCAAAAGATACACACCACACACCTCAAGGCACATAACTGCTCACAACACACATGAAAAACATTGCACAGACTACGTACTGCACACACCATGAGGCATACTAAACAAGCACAACCACACACAGTCAACACATTTCACATCACATGCATAGCTCAAACTGCCAAACACACACAACCTCTCTAACACAACCACACACAAATCACAATCACACACAAAAAACAGATACAACTCATACAAATCCACACACAAGCAACAAAAACACACACAACACACTTATAATGCACTACAGACAACACATACAGCCACAAGCATGCAATATAGAGCACACACAGACCCAGATGCAGACAGCACAAACCAAAACCCACAAACACACACACAACAAGCACAGGCACACAAAACGTCTCACACAAGGCTAAATCAACATCACACACAATGCTCAAATTACACAGACCACCCAACATCTACCTTGTACGTAACACACACAAAGCATATACACAGCACTTACACAACCCAGAACACAGTACATAACACAACAGAGGACAGAAAGACCAGACACATATCACACTAAACATTAGACTAGAAGCCATACACCAAACACACAACATATGCAGCTGCCTACACATAAGTCATCAAAAAAGGCAAAATACACAATACACACAGAACCACTCAATGCAGACAACATAACTTACAAATACCAACATCACACATAACACACCACACAGAGAAAAATACATAGAACAGTGTACTCAACAAGCAGTAAGGAACCTATACCACACATATTACATACAAAATACACACAACATGGACAACACACAACACAGAGAAAAAAAGTAAGACCCACAGACCATAGACAACACAACGCAAAACACACAAGAACAGAGCACGCACAGTGTACCACAAGAGAGAATACACCAGAATAAAAAAAAGACAACAAAACATTCACTACCATATACCAACAACACATGCAGCACACTACACACACAAAAAAACAAAAAAAACAAAAAACAGATCAAGTGTATAGCCTTCTACTGCAATGTTTACTTCTTTTTCCATGTCACATAGGAGCAAGTTGCATGCAAGGGGAAAGCAGCCTGGTGTTCTCTCAGGGAGGGTCTCCTCAGAGCATGGTGGACTGTGTCCCCAGCAGAGTCTGGCATAAGGCTCTCCTGCAGCAGTTCCTGGTACTTTACTACAAAGGCGTCTTCAGGACATTGCTATTACTCAATGGGATGAGGCGGCTCTATGCGTCCTCTTCTAGCACCCTCAGGAAACAATGCCCTTCCTCAGGATTACAAACCTGTGGAGAAAACAAGCCCAGCACGGAGAGGCTCCCTTCAGTGTGCTTGAATGTGGAAGTCTTAGGACTTCCCTTAAGCATTTGGCCTAAGAGTCATAGCAAAGGATGGTTTTTCCCTGCAGATGGCAAAGAGAGAGCTGTGCTTCCCATGGTTAGTTCAGGCTGATGGAGTTCTGGCCCAGAGTAGAGCTTTGTACTCATGAACGGATGATCAGCTGTGAGGATCCTCAACAGCATCTGCCCTAAAATAGAGTTGCACGTCCTATTCACAGCCCACATATCTCTTGGACTAAAAGTGCACTCACAGAGGACACCACGCACACCTAGGTTTTGCCATCCCACTCTGTATGAGTTCGGAGAAAGTAACTGAAAGAGTTAGATCGTGAAGTTAGAGCTTAGGTACCTCCAGAACAATTTCCATTGCAGGTTTGAATTCAGCTTCACTAGCCTTAAAGAGTGGCGTACCTGACAGAGGCTCCTGGTGCTGCCTGCTTCTGGCCCATTGAACACAACGCCCATCCATCCTGTTTCCAATGCTGTGCAGAAAGTGACTTGCTCTGCTTTCTCCCCTGAGGCTGGCCAGAAGACCTCTTCACAGTATCCCTGTGTCTGGGAGCACAAACATATATAAGAAGCTCACCTTGCCACAGCAGTGTTTGGCTGTCAATCTGGATATGTCTGAGCAGCAAATCACTGGGACTTGAGAG